>NW_015090832.1:4679138-4775254 GCF_001431845.1 Calidris pugnax | reverse complement strand
ACTGGAACAGCCTGCCCAGGGAGGTGGTGGAATCACCATCCCTAGAAGTATCTAAGAAACGTGTAGACATGGCTCTTCAGGGCATGCTCAAGTGCCCAAGATTATTGGTTTGTGGGTGGGTGTGATGTGGTGGGGTGTTGTGTTTTTTGTTTTGTTGGTGGTGTGGTTTTTGTTTTGTTTGTTTTTTTTTTTTTTTAAGGTTGGACTCGATGATCTCAGAGGTCCCTTCCAACTGTGGTGATTCTGTGATCTCAGGTCTCAGACCTCAGGTCTCGGCCAAAGGCACTATGAAAACCAAAATTCCCATGGGGCCATGCTGGTGGTGACAGCACCCTCCAGCGCGGTGGAGGACACACCAGTGATGTCCCCCCCGTGAGCTCCTCGCACACTGTAAGCTAGGCCAGCACACCCAACAAGGCAAAACCAAATACCCTCACATCAGGAGAAGTGGGGCCACAAGGACTTTAAAGGCCTGAGCAAGGACCTCACTGTCAGACCTTGATCTGGGCTGCAGGTCCTGCCAAAGGGAATAAGAGGCTTTTGGCAGAGCATCCCCTTCTTGAGCCAGACAGCCCTGGCTCTCCTTATAGCTCTCCCTGGTCCCCGTGATGTACGATCTGGGAACGCTCATATATCCAGTGGGCAGGCTCATTTATACAGTGTTTGAAAAATAGATGGTGTATGAAGTGCAATTTGGTGTTGTAGCAGAGTTCTGTCCCCCTTGGGGTGTCAGGGCATTTGATTAAAACCCTTTTATGGGAAATCAATATTTTACTCATTACAACTTTCATTCTCAGACCTAAAAACTACTGAGATGGACTTGTAAGATGCTGCACTACATGCATGCACACACAGGTCTATTCATTAGGGGAGTAATCCCTTGGCATTTATTTTTCTTTCATAAGCACACACAGAGGTAAATAAGCAGTGAGAGGGTGTCTTTCTCACGGGTTACTGAGAGGCTGCAGCAGGGACACACCATCTACTGCTGGATTAAAGACTCCCAGTGAGGAACACTGGCCCAGATCATCCCAAGATCCCCACCAAGGCACAAAAAAAAGCAATCACCTTGAACCAAACTTCCACGGCTAAAACAGCCTAAAGTTTGAATCACACCCAAGGGCGGTGGCTGACACAGGCAACTAGAGAGATGCTCTGTTAAATACAAAGAATAAAGCACTGACTTGAGATTCATGAGATATAGAGTTGACTTCTTCTGCCTCTGCCCCACATCCCCCAGGGAGTCGCTTTGCAGCTCTGTGCTTTGGTTTTCCCATCTGTACAATGGGTGGAAGACCCCGTCCTCCTGTGGGGGGAACGCCTGCAGAGAGATCCACCTTAGGTGTTGCAGAAAGATGGGATCATCGCTGGGATTTTGGGATGGAGACCGTTACCAGCCAGTCCCGGGCTCTGCCCAGGAGCGGTTACAGGGCCCACGGGCAGGCCTGGAGGCCGCACGGCACAAACTGCCTGTACAGCACGCCAGGCCGCTGCTAATTACCACCCAGCAGCCCAACAAGCAGCAATAATAGTAACAAAAAAAAATAATATTTAATAATCCCTTCCCAAAGCAGCGATGATTTATTTCTCTAAGGGGGTTGCTTTGCCTCCTCCAGCCTGATCCGTTAGTGCTGAAACCATAGCAACAGCCCAGATTGTACCACTACACACACGGGTGCACAGCCCATCACCCGCACCACCACCAGCAGCCTGCCTTCATCCTGCAGCGATGAAAGATGCTGAGGATCCCCCCTCCAGCTTGTACCCCCTCTCACAGACCGAGGGGCTGCAGGTGCTGGGGTGGCATCAGCTCCACGGTCCCAGCCCCATGGGACTCAGGGTGCCACCTGTGCTGGGACGTGTTTGCAGCACATGAGTTATTAAGAGCAGCCCTGAGGAGAAGGACTTCGGGGTGGTGGTGGTCAACATGAGCCCACAACGTGGACTCACAGCCCAGAAATCCCCCGCATCCCGGGCTGCATCCCCAGCATCACCAAGGTGAGGGGGGATTCTGCCCCTCTGCTCCACTCTGGGGAGGACCCCCCCACCCCAAGTGCTGCCTCCAGCTCTGGGGCCACCAACAGCAGAAGGACATGGAGCTGTTGGAGTGGGGCCAGAGGAGGCCACGGAGATGCTGGGAGGGCTGGAGCCCCTCTGCTGGGAGGGGGGGCTGAGAGAGTTGAGGGGTTCAGCCTGGAGAAGAGAAGGCTCTGGGGAGACCTTAGAGCCCTTTCCAGTCCCTCAAGGGGCTCCAGGAGAGATGGGGAGGGACTCTGGATCAGGGAGGGGAGCCACAGGAGGAGGGGGAAGGGTTTGACACTGAAAGAGGAGAGATTTGGATTAGATATTGGGAAGATCTTTGGTGTGAGGGTGGTGAGAGCCTGGCCCAGGTTGCCCAGAGAAGCTGTGGCTGCCCCATCCCTGGAGGGGTTCAAGGCCAGGTTGGAGGGGGCTTGGAGCAACCTGGTCTGGTGGGGTTTGGAACTGAATGAACTTTAAGGTCCCTTCCAACCCAAACCAAAAATCTATGATTCAATGCTGGGACCATTGCTCTGATGCCCAATCCAGAAGGAAAAAGCAAAAGCAAAGTATTTTCCAGTACAAACTGGGGCCAAAAGAGACCCTCTCTTACGAGAGAACTGGAGCAGGTGTGAATCCAGTTATGATAAAACCAATTTCTTTTCCGCCCACCACTGAGGAGGAGGCAGATGGATGCGTCCAGCACTGGTTTATTCATTTATTTTTTAATTGAAAGAACCACATTCCAGTTTATTGCTGGTTACTGTTTATGGTGCTTTTGCTTTTGGGAGCCAGAAGAAGGGGTGCCAGGGCAACATGGCACATGATGCCCAGGGAGAGGACAGGTCTTTTCTGAGAGAGCTGAGTGGTCCCCAGCCCAACCCAGACCTGGGCTCCTCACCCTGTGCCCCCCCTCCCTCGCACATCTCCCTGTGGACTGACTCGGTCCTGCAAAAACAGGAGGAAACTTTATTATCTTCTGTACAAAGCAATTCAGCTACTCAACCCAGCAGCAGGAACACTAACATGGGACCAAAGGACAAACTTCTCAACGAGATGAAGGGAACAAAGTGACCAGAGATGGCAGGAAAAAGGGACGGCATTATTCGGGGGTGATTTTTCTATTTGTTTCTTTTTTTTTATCTCCTTCAAAATGCAAAAATTTCATTATCATTTGAAAGCACTGAATATTTTCTGCTTGCTCCCTGGAGGTTAGGAAGTGGGAAGGAGAAGTTTGTGAACACTTTGCAACTATCCCGTTGTTTATTCTTGGAAAAATGTCAGATGCTCAAAACACGTCTGAGGGTTTTGTGCACAAGCCGCGCGTAGATAATTATGCTGCTTTGCAGTGGGTTGAGCATATGAGAAATATATGAGTATATATGAGAAACGCCTCCATGTAGAGGAAATGTAAGTGGGCTGGGGTTTCTACAGGCTGAGTGGGATGAGACAAAGGGATTTCTGAAGGGGATCTAGCTGGTTATCTGGGGACAATCTGGTTCTCAGTGAGAGCAGGCTGGCAGAGCCCCGATTGGTATCGGCTGCTGCAGACAGTCAACACCAGCCTGAACCTGATCTGATGTTCATCTCTGCTGCGTTATCTTCCACGGCTCCTCTGCTGAATCCGTCACACTCTCGCAAAGCCAAAAAAAAAAAAAAATAATAAGGGAATTAATTTGTCTGGGCAAAGACATCCAGACAAGAAATCAAAACACAATCAAGTATCGTTGATCCAAGGGAGAGCAAATGACTCCCCCAAAGACATTCCTCAGGTCAACCCCACCTTCGGTCCCAAAACATGCAGGAAGAAATTCCTGTCCAACGAGGATGGCACGGGAGCAGCTCTGTCCTTCACCAGCTGCCTTCCCCAAGGCTCGGGGGGACAACGACCAGGTTTAAACCCCAGCACAGCATCCGTCATCCCCTCCCTGCCTGCACGGGCAGAGGGAAGCCCAAGGCTGGTGGAAGCCTAGCTCAGTAGCCCCCCAAATTCCTGTGGCCAGGAGCACTGCAGTGCAAGAAGCCAAAAAGCCACCTCTTGTCACCCTCAGGGGGCTGGGGACTTACGGGACATATCCTACAGGGGCTCATTTTGGGTGACGGGCATTTTATAGCCCAAAAGGGCAACACCTTCTCTCTCAGCAAGGCTCAGGAGCAGGTACATCCATCTATCCAACATCCCCGCCACGGGACAGGACAAATCTCCAGTACCTCCTGACTCGGGACATGACAGCAGGGATCTGATCAGCCGTTCACACTCCCCTTGCCCCAGTAATTTTAGGATTTGCCACTGAGGGATTTTTGTCATTTTGAGCAGATTAGAAACAGGAGGGGAGCCCTGCTGCTTCCCAGCGCAGGCAGGATTTACAGGCAGGGGTAGGGGAAAGAAACTTCATGAGATTTATACAGGGTTGTTTCTTTTTTTCTTTAAAAAGTGTCATTTTCTATTTACTGACCTGGTTTCCAGCCTCACATATGCACGTGTACTGGCAGGCACCCAGCTCGAGGATTAACGGCAGGCAGGCAGTGTGCTTTTTATTCTCTTTTAAAGGTATTAAGAGTAAAACCAGACACCCTGCTCCTGTGCACCCCAGTGAAACATGTCTATGGGGGTCTCCATGGCACTGGAGGCCAGAGACATCACGGTGGCTCGTGCCCGTGCAGTGGGGAGCTGAAAGCATCTCTCATGATGGGGAAGCTCTCGCAGGAGACTGTGGGCCACCAAGAGCAGCCAGGCGTAGGAAATCCAACCTATGGCTCAGAGCAAACCCCCATCCCACCCCCTGCCCCGTGCTCTTTCCACTGGCAGCCCCCACCTTGGGGAGGCAGGAGGCTGGGGAACCCCAGGGTGATTTTGGGGCTGTTTTTCACCGGGGGTGCAACATGCTGCTGGGTGAGTCACGGCACAGACACGGGAAGCAGAGTTGCTGTGGGGCATGGGGAAATCTTCTCCAATGCCCAGTGAAGTGCGAGTGTTAACCCACACCTGCACAGGAGGGTGGCCAGACCCTGGGGGACATGACTCTCTGGGTGGGTTTGCCTGGACCATCCCTCTTCTCATCTCCACTGTATGTAGAATATCATAGAATGGCTAAGGTTGGAAGGGACCTTAAAGATCATCCAGTGCCACCCCCTGCCCTGGGCAGGAACACCTCCCACCAGACCAGGTTGCTCCAAGCCCCCTCCAACCTGGCCTTGAACCCCTCCAGGGATGGGGCAGCCACAGCTTCTCTGGGCAACCTGGGCCAGGCTCTCACCACCCTCACACCAAAGAAGTTCTTCCTAATATCTAATCTAAAACTTCACTCTTTCTTATGGTGGTTCCCAGGACCACGGCATCAGAGGATGGACAAGGGATCTCATGTCAAGGATGAAATCCAGAGCGGAAGGATGAGACTGGGACAGTGTCTGTATTCTGAGCCTGCTCCTGGCAAACCTGAAAGCTGCTCATGCTACTGCATCTTAGACATAAATTCGTGCAAGTTTTATAAAAATCAGTGGCTGGGAAGAGGAGACCTCTAAAAAAGTCTTGGAGATGCTCTTGGGTAAGACTGTAATACTAGCACACCCTTTTTAGACATCAGAGAAGTTACAAGGAGGAGTGGGAAGTTCTGAACAATCCAGTTGCAGAAAACCTTTCAGCCTGAGCTCATTGTACCCGAGAAGATCCATGTCTTGGCCAGACATTTCCTCCTGCACAGACTCTCTGGTGCCTGGCCAGTGTGGAAAGTCTGAATCTCTTCCCACCATTAGAGCATTCCCGTTTCATACTTACTTAGAATCACCAATATCTAAGAAAAGTTCAGCTCGTGCTGAAACCTTGGCACAATTCAGTCAAAACGTCCACGAGCTAAGACCAAAAGCTGCTCTGTGTGAGCCTTGGTAGCACCAGCTGCTGGTGAAACTCCAGGTTCTGCCCTGCACTCACAGAAGTCAATTAACTATTCCACCAACTTCAGTGGAGCAGGATTAGTTCCAGGTGAAACACCAGGATGACTTCATTTGGTGTTATTCGCCCTCTGGAAAACACTGCCAGGGGACAATGCCCAGCTAAAAAATTCCTACAGAAGTATTACCAAAGGATTCACCAACCCTTCTGTTTCCAGGGTGAGCGAAAACAGCAGCTATGGATTTTAGCCACCTTCTCCAAAATGCCTTGTAATCTCAGGGTCAGTCCAGCAGCATGATTTGGGGTGAAACATTACATCCTGTGACACACAGAGAGTCTGACTAGAGGAAAAAAACAGTTCCCGAATGTCCAGGGCATGGCACAGCTTGGCAAACATCATAGTTGTAATAGACCAAGTCTGACATCACTAGTTCAAGATGACAAACCACCACCTAAAGGCACTTACTAACAAGGTCTTTCAAGTTTGAGCAGGAAGAGTAATTTTTTTCCCCAAATTGTATCTCCTTGAGGACCCTCCTGAGTGAAACCGCTGGAGTGTCTTGAGCTAAACGCCAGGAAAAACAAATGGAGAGCAGGCCCTGGTTAAGGAATGGGCCTCCAACACCAGAAGCTCAGCCAGCTGTTCCCATGTTATTCCTTACTGGTTCTTTGATTTTCACTAAGGATGAAAAAGCATCGACCAAAACCTGCTGAATGACAAAAGGCAAACACATCCAGAAATGCAGGCACAGCTCTGGTGGGATGCCCTCAAACCCAGCCCAGCTTTGGGCACGGGATTGACATGTCCAACGAGTCCACAACACCCACGTTGGCTCTGACTATGTCTAGGGATAATTAACTGGGGCAGGGCACAGTGGTTTCATGACTTGAAGTCAATGAAACTGCATCAGTTCTTTAAGAAAAACTCCCTTTAGTTGGGGCTACTTAAGAAAACACTTTCTTCAATAGAGATGCTTCCCTCCATGAGGGCTGTGTTAAAGGGTTTTCCGCCTGAAGCCAAATCCTGCCGTGCCGTGATCATCCTGGAATTTAATCTATGTGCACTTAAAATTTGATTTAAAACCGTCAATCAAAGTTTGATTTAAAAAAATCCCTTCTAAATATTTCTTAAACTGGGATTTACTGCTGTACTGTTCTTTTTCATTTGTATAAAAGAAAGTTTCAAAGCTACAAAATTCCACGAAAGATGGAATTCCACAAATTCACAAAAATCTGTGATTAAAAAAAGATGCCAAAGTAATTGTTCCTAATTGTGGAAACTTTTGAAATTCCTGAGAGGTGCTTGGCAGCTTCAACAAACAGAGCTAATAAACACCTTCCACTCCTACAATCAGTGCCATGTACTTTGGAGTAGACACATTCCCGGCAACGTTAAATTACGTTTGTTAGAAAGATCATTAAATTTCTTTTGATTAAGTGTCAGGAATAAACTGTAGATGAATGATGGGAGTTTTTTAATGAGTTCAAAGTCCATGAAATAATTTTCTTCCCTGGGTCAATTATAATTTCAAAGCAAAACTCCTATGGGGCCAATTTATTGGGAGTGCAAAGAGGCTTTTGTTCTGCAGCTCCCAGCTGCTCCATACACTGCCTGACCCTGCCGGTGTTTGCTGAGCTCTGATTTCGCTTACTCAGATGATGCTGAATGCCCCAGCAAAAACCTCTGGGGAGCAGCTTTCTCTTCCTGGCTTATGATACTTATCTTGGTGCTATTACTTACAAAAGAAAAAAAAAAAAAAAAGATAAACGTCCTGCACAATGAACCAATTTCCCACCGATTTCAGGAATTATCCAGGGATTTTTGAAGGCACGTTATGAAGACAGAGAGGTTCAATATAGTGTGAGTAAGAGGAGCACTTCCTCAGAGGATGAAGGTATGGGATCGCTGGTGGAATACCCACAGAAAGAGGTCTTACCAACACAAAACGTGCCTTGCACAGAGCTACACAGTCTCGCACCACATGGAGGAAGCACCAGACCCAAAGCACTGAGAACATGCCTGTGTTTGAGTCCCAGACATATCTGTGCGAGCCAAATATTCACAGTAAGTCTGATCAGAGAAGGTGGCCACAGGGACAGGATCCATGTGTACATCCATCTCACTGGCTTTCAATGGGAACTCCAAGCTGCTGTTGGATGTCTGTTGTGAGACCTCTGTCAGCCCCCTGAAATCCCAGCAGAAAGTCATCAGCCAGCTTCAAAACCACTTGGAGAAATATAACATCTCCTGTTCGCACCAACAACCACAAGAACATCCAAAATGCTGGCCTGAGTCAAATCAAAGATCTATCCAACCTCCCTTGGCGGGACTGCGTGTGTGCAGGGTGACACCGAGCATATCCACAAATTTAATGGAGTATCTGGAGAAACATGGCAGAGAAGGCAGAAGAGGTGACTGGAGTCCTAGAGTTGGTGGCAGCAGCAGTGACAGAGAAGAGGTGATAACTATGCAAAATATAAATTAATTAAGCCCTACCTCTGTGTTTCTGCGTGCGAGCTACACCGGCACACAGGAGCATACGCAACCACAGTGACAAGGTCCTTTACCCACACAACCTGGGCGAGCTCTGCTGCAATTAACTGAAGTCTCATCTATTCATCCTTCCCAATCCGGGCGCAGCGTCTAACCAGCACAACCCTGGGACTGAGCACTCCCATCCCATGGGAAGGTCCCGGGAAAGCAGAGTTATTGCAGACTGTTCCCTCTCGGGAAGGGCTCCAGCCTGCCTCCCTCCTGTCCTCAACAGCAGAAGAGTTTCTTGACATTTTATTTATGGCCAACTCTTCATTTGTCCTCTCTACCCACGCCGCAGCCTGACGTGAGCCCTGACCTCCCCATTCTGTTGTTCTCCTGAACACAACTTAGACTGTCCTCCCGAGAGAGGCAGTGAAAGCCTGAGAACTTGATGGCACTAAGAATTTTGAGGGACCTGGGCATCAGACTACACAGTCTCCAGACCATGGACCCCGTCTTTGATTGAACCATCTACAGGTCCAGGTGCCGCTCTGGCACGTAACACATCAGATCCAAAATAACAGGGCATCGTTTCTGCTAAATCCATTCCTTGCTCAGTAGAATGCACTGAAAAATAGGACATTCGTTCTTCCAAAAACTTCCTAGCACACGTCAGCTTCTGCAACTTCTTCAATAAAATACAGCACCAGGCTCAATGATAAAATAAGACGTGGGCTCAAGTGCTGCTTGGTCCAAACCTCTCCCCGGTGGAGTGAATTCCCAGATTTCTGATTCTCCATCTAAGGCAGCTTTATCTTTCCGCCCCTGCTGGCTGGGCTCTGCCCTCTGGCTGAAGGCTGAAACCTCCAAAGTGGAGAAGAAAAGTGGTCGATGCCTCCGCAGCCGCCGTTCCAGCCTGGAGTATTCTGTTAAATTGCCATCGATTTCCATGGCCATTAGTGCGGTGGGTTGGGCACCGTTGTCGGGTCGGGCCGTGTCTTAATTCTGCTCTCAGAATATTCTGTGATTAAGCATTTTCCCAGCTTCAGATCCTACTACCCGGCTCCTTCAGAGGAATCAGTAAACAGGATGGGATCTTTACTCCAAGTATTTGCTATAAGCTGACCCTTCCTACCCACAGGATAATCCTGGTTGGTCCCTTTGAATCTTGATGGATGTCCTGCCTCGTCCACCCCACTCAGTGGCACCTTCCAGAGTTCCCCTGTGCCCCACACATCCTCACTTTGTGCATAATTTCATAGAATCATAGAATCGTCTAGGTTGGAAGAGACCCTTGGGATCATCGAGTCCAACCATCTCCCCTACTCTACAAAGTCCTCCCCTACACCATGTCCCTCAGCACTGCATCTAAACGGCCCTTAAACACATCCAGGGATGGTGACTCCACCCCCTCCCTGGGCAGCCTGTTCCAATGCCCGACCACTCTCTCTGTGAAAAATTCCTTCCTAATGTTCAATCTAAACCTCCCCTGTTGGAGCTTGAAGCCGTTCCCTCTCGTTCTGTCATTAATTACCTGTGAGAAGAGACCAGCACCAACCTCTCTACAGTGTCCTTTCAAATAGTTGTAGAGAGTGATGAGGTCTCCCCTCAGCCTCCTCTTCCTCATACTAAACAGTCCCAACTCCCTCAGCCGCTCCTCATACGATTTGTTTTCCAAGACTTACAGATTTTTTTTCCAAGACTTTGCACCCAGAAGAGACACCGTTCAGCTGCCTTATTACCCAAAGCACGGGCATTTTTAAAAACATTTCCACAAAGCTTTCCACAAAGCACATTTACTGCGCTTTCCACATCTCCCAAAAGGTGCAAGTCTCATCAAACCCCGAAAGTGAGTATCTTAAGCAGCCCTATTTTATAAATACAGATCAATACACATTCACAACATTATTGCAATGATGCCCCTTGATTAACACAGGTCACTGACCATGTGCTATAGGGCAGGGATGGAATTCAAGCCCTCCTGCCCTGGCCTGATGCAAACTCTGCCTGCCCATAGCGTCCGGTGCTGGGGACGGTGGATGGAGCCAAGCTGGGATCTCCAATATCACATTTTGCAGTCCAACAGCAGGGGCTGAGAAAGGAGCTGGCTGAGCAAAGCAAAACGTTCAAAAGCCCTCAGAATATGACTATGAACTCTTCAGTGAATTCTCCTTCTCCACGAGGGAGAAGGTCTGCAGAAAAGCAATCACAAGTCGCACGCCCCAGCGGCAGAGCATCTCCAGTGGAAGTGGTGACTTTGGTGACTAACCACAAAGGAGAGTCAATGCATGTAACAGGCGATGGGACAAGAGGAAACAGCCTCAAGTTGTGCCAGGGGAAGTTTAGATTGGATATTAGGAAAAAAATTTTACACTAAAAGGTTTGTTAAGCATTGGAACAGGCTGCCTAGGGAAGTGCTGGATTCTCCATCCCTGGAGGGATTTAAAAGCCGGGCAGACGAGGGACATGGGTTAGTGGTGGTTTTTGTCAGTGTTGGGTTGATGGTTGGACTCAATGATTTGCAAGGTCCCTTCCAACCTGGACAATTCTATGATTCGATGATCTATGTATTCAGCTTTTTTTTTTGGTGTGGATTAAGGATTTCTAATTGCTGTTTCCCAGGGAAGCAAGGATAACCAGCTGCCAGGCACTGGGTGTGCAGAGCAGAGGTCCATCACCATCCAGGGGAAACACTCTGCTCCACATCACGGAGAAGGGGCAGTTTGCAAGGTGCTCAGTACCCTGGTGCTGATCCAGGAAATCAGCTAATTATTTGCTTAAATCCAAGCACAGGTGCAGGGTAATTACATGGAACAGGACGCTCCTCCAGCTTAAGTGTTTTGCTGGACCCACTCCCTGATATAAAGTATAAAGCCAGGGGCTCTGTGCAGAATACAGAGGGATTTTGATTAAATTCTTCTGACGGGGAAGCAGGGGAGGGAGGGAGACATGTAGCCCTCCTCAGTTTACAATTTATATTCCGCAAAGCTGCGAGCGATGGTCTTCAGGAAGGAAGGAGGAGATCTGCATTGCCCACGGTGTCGCTCCCCCTCTGCCCACCACGCCATGTCGACATGAAGTCTAAAGAGTAATCAACCTTGTCTCATCTTTTCTGTCAAAAAGAAAAGAACCTGAAGGCTTGTGCTTCCTCAAAGGAGGGACACGATGGTGTGACTGAGGCTTTCCCACTGATTTCAGATGCCTCGAAGGACCAGGGCACGCCTGCGGAGAGCTGGGCCATGAGCTGCTGCCTGCCAGGAGCATCTCCTGCAGCCCCTGAGCACCTCCAGCTGAGCAGAACCACCTCCAGATCCCTGGCAAACCCCCCTGGGGCTATGCAAAGCACACAGGAAAGATGTTGCCCATGTAAAGATGGGGTTTCTGCACAGTTTGGAGGTGCTGAGTTTGCTCAATGGGCAGGGCTAGTCAAGGGGAATTATCTCTATCTACCAGAAAGCCCCCAGCTCTGCCCGTATGAATCAACACCCCAAAATCTTCGACAGACACCCCTCATTTTCCAGCTACATGCTTGTAATGACCAAAATCAACTATTTATCTTTCCCTCAGCCTGCAGAAGAGCAAAGATGTCAGCTATGGTAGCGACCTGGTAATCATCAGCTGCCAGCACGGCTGTGAACACAGCTCCAAAACCATGGGCTTTGCCAAGAGCCTCAACAAACCCCGTGTCAACCCCCTCCAAAATCTCCCAAAGATCAAGCTATGGAGACTAGTACTCAAGAACATCCCAAGCCAGCAGAGAACCGGGTATCCCAAAGGCCAGTGAAGGTGGTGGGGACGTTAGTGACGGCGCTGATGGCTCCTGCGGCGGTGGGATGGTGGGACAGGGACATCCTGTGTCCAGTCCTCACCGCGGCTCTCAGCTGAGCTGGAAACTACCAGCGTTTCATCTTCCACAAGATGGCAACTTCCTCCTGTGTGTTTCCACCAGCACTTTCATAGGTCTTTTTTAAAGAGCAGCCGTTTTAGAGGAGGTTCACGCTGCTGCCTGCATTGAACACGCTGTCGCCGTGAGCGGTCAGCGCTAAATTGGGAACAGAGCTCTGCACACACATACTACCATCTTTCACCAAAATTTGCTGCTCTGAATTCATCCGTCTTCCCGTTCTTCATTCTTCCCAAGCCATTTTCTGCATCGTTTCAGCCTGTCCCTCCCCAGGTGCCCCTCGCAGGAGTCCCCACGATGCTGCAGCATCCCCAGGTGGGGACCAGCGGCCGGGGCAGCAGAGCAGCCTCTTGGGGACAGTCCCAGGAGAACGTGGGGATCTGCATCCAGGTCCCCACCCAGCCGCCAGCCTCATGTGCCACCCCAGGCAGCAATTTAACCTTTCTGGGCCCCGATTCCCAGCTATAAATGGAGCTAACATAGCTACGGCTCGCATGGCCGCTGCTAATTCATTACCCACTTATGGGCCTGTCACTGCCTCCCCTTCGCAGGGAGACCACATCCCGCCCTGAAAAAGACTTTTACAAAGGTCAAGAAGCGAACAGAAAACCCACACCAGGGGCTGCTCAATTCTCCTTTTTATTTTATTTTATTTTTTTTTTACTTCGGACACAGTTCTGCAACATGTCTGCACCATTGTCCCTTTTGAAGTGTTTTAAAGCCTGGATAGAGATGAACAGAAAATGCCTACTACCTTCAGAAAATACAAATGCTACAGTTGCATGCTGTATTTTTCACCTGTAAATCCATTTTTGAGTGTTTCTGCTTAAACACAGACACGAGGAGGGCTGCTCAGGGAGGGGGCTGTGCCGTCTTAGCAATCCCCTCCCTACAACCAGGTCAGAAATATTTATCAGGAGCAAAGGTGGTAAAGAATGAGAGATGCTGATTAGACCAAGAAGCTAAAAAAAAAAAACCCACCAAAAAAACCCCTTTCACAAGTGACCAAGGCCATTAGCTGTGATTCAGAGGCGAGACTAAGCTTTAAGATTATCCCACTTAAAGCTTCAGAAGAAAATTCAATTAAATTACAGTCTACCTTGATTGTCACCTTTGTTGGGACAAAATGGGCATGCCAAGGAAGGTCTTCTGGGACAACTAATTGAAAGAAGCTGGTATGAGCTGAGGGGAGGAGAAGAGTGGGAAGGAAAAAGGCTCAGAGAGAGGAGATGTGCAACCTACAGCAGATACTGGAGCAGCCAATTGCAGGAGACAATTTAAAGAAAGGAATTAGGAGATAGAGAAGGAGAAGGTAGAACCACAAAACCCAGAAAAAGTCATTCCTTTCAAAACCCAGCGTGAGACAGCACGGTCTCCAGCAAGGTGAGCCGTGTGGCCTGACCTGTACGGGGAGATGATGGCTCCATTTGAGCAGCTCCGGGAAGCAGAAAGTGGGAGAATTAGTGGCTACAGCTCCCCCTGAAACGGCACTTGCTTAATGAGTTGGCCGCCGATACCAAAGGTGGGTGATGTCTCAGTGGCATGTGGCTGGCAGAAATGGAGGTGGGGGGGGCACACACAGACCCAAAGGAGTGACCCACCTGCAAACATCTCCCTGAGATTGGCTGCCCTGGAGGTCTCCCATAGAATCATAGAATGGTTTGGGTTGGAAAGGACCTTAAAGATCATCTAGTTCCAACCCCCTGCCATGGGCAGGGACACCTCCCACCAGACCAGGTTGCTCAAATAGCCATCCAGCCTGGCCTTGAACACCTCCAGTGATGGGGCATCCACGACCTCCCTGGGCAACCTGTTCCAGTGCCTCACCACCCTCACTGTAAAGAATTTCTTCCTAGTATCTAACCTAAATCTCCCCTCCACCAGCTTAAAACCATTGCCCCTTGTCCTGTCGCTACTCTTCTTTGTAAAGAGTCCCTCTCCGGCTCTTCTGTAGGCTCCTTCTGTAGGCTCCCATCACCCAGCCCTGCTCTCTCCTGGGACCTCCGCACCAGCCGCTTCTAACCCAGCAGCATCTGCTTCTCTCCAGCCCAAGCCACGCAGCCAGGACAGCTCATTCTGGGAGTATTCCTCTGCCTCCTCCTCCTCCTCCTCACAGCCTGGCAGTGCAGGCTCAGCGTAGAGCACGGACCTGTCACACCTCCTGTCCTTCTGCTCCCCTCCATCTGCTCTGGTTTCTCTCGGTGGTTGATGTGAAGGCAACGCGGGGTGGAGGAGCAGCACATTCCAGCCAGCCGGGCTTTTGGCTGCCCAGTGTCCTTGTCACACACCCCATAACTGCTTGGATCGAGGAGCATCAGCGTGTGATCCACAGGGTGAGGTCCACCATGCCATCAAGAACCTGACTCCCACCTAGAAACACACGTGTCTGTGGGGAGACTGGCTCTAAATACCAGGCAGATGAAAATACTGAAGCCTAAACTGCAGATAGCAAAAGCCTGTTGGCATCTGACAGCGGGCTCCTTGTTTGTTATGCAAATGCATGAAATACTCTACAGTACATCAAATAAAAACCAGCCAAAACAGCCAACAGGCTACTCCAGCACTGAAGACAGAATTCTTGCTGGTCATTAATTACTGCCTGCTCGACGGAAAGACAGCCTGTATTAACCAACAGTTGCAGCAGAAAACTCGAGTGACAACGCAGCTCGAGAGCTAAAATAAATCTTAGAGACTCTCTCCAGCCAACACAGTAGAAACACAAGGGTTTTCCAGCAATCTTGTGATGCCTGTTTAACAGCAGGGTGAAGGATGTTAAGAAAAGAAATTTGCTGGGCAAGCTTTAACCACACTGAACAGATCACCTTAGGTTAGCAAAGTTGTAGTCGATACCCGAACCTTCAGATTTAGACTTTCAATCAAGTGCCTAATTAACAGAGCCCAGGAAAGCAGGGTTCTGAAATTTAATGAGACACTCAACACGGAGCTAAGCGCTTCAGATATCTAAGCTTTCAAAAATCATGAGACAGTGATCAAAAAAAAAAAAAAAAAAGTGAAGATTATGCAAATATAACCCCTCTTTGGGTGCACTGTAAGGTTTGCTGAAAAGAAATAAGGATGCACCATCTCCGGAATGGCTCCGAGAGAGTGACGGGAGAATTCATTAAGGGGCTTGGTCCCCACTGGCTGCAGAGTCCCACAGTTCCTCTGATTTCAAGAGGATACCCCAAATTTCCATCTGCTATAATGACTGCGTTACCAGAGTGCTGCCTCCTGCCATCTACTTTCCCTGGGTATCTTCACCGGCAGGAAAAGCCTCCTCTTGGGTGAACCAGGTTGGAGGAGCCAGGAAGGAACCAACAGCCGTTGTGGCAACTTCCAAGAAAGTTTCAGAAAAGTTTGGGTCACTTTGGGTCTCTCCTTTTCTCCCCTGCGTATTCTGATGGGAGGATCAGAAAGCAAAATGCCCATGTAGAGCTGGAGGTGCCCTCGGTCCTTGGTGGTGGTGGCCTTGGGTGCATGACTCCGCACAGGGAGTCTGGTGGTTCCAGCCTGGTAGACAGTGAGGGTTTGGGTAACCACCACGCCACTGGCACTGCCCATCTGCCCACCCTTGTCCCCACAGCATGTCCAAAAGAAACCAAAGGAAAGAAGTAATGTCACCAAAGCACCAGGGAGCAAGGCTCCAGTCCCTAAAGGGGCTCCAGGAAAGCTGGGGAGGGACTCTTGGTCAGGGAGGGGAGCCATAGGACAAGGGGGAAGGGTTTGACACTGAAAGAGGGGAGATGGAGCTGAGCTGTGGGGAAGAACTTGTTTGGTGTGAGGGTGGTGAGAGCCTGGCCCAGGTTGCCCAGAGAAGCTGTGGCTGCCCCATCCCTGGAGGGCTTCAAGGCCCTGTTGGAGGGGGCTTGGAGCAACCTGGTGTGGTGGGAGGTGTCCCTGCCCAGGGCAGGGGGTGGCACTGGATGGGCTTTAAGGTCCCTTCCAACCCAAACCATTCTATGATTCTATGATTAAATAAACTTCAGATCAATATAAATGCCTGTATGCACCTGATCTTGAGCTGGCCTTTCCAAGAGGGGTTAAAGAACCACGGCTGATGACTTTGGTGGGGCACCAGATTGGAAATCATATCAGATGTTGTATCTGTCCTGGCTTTGTTATGTGAAGAAAAATCTTACATCAACTGGTGAGTAACTCACGCTGATTCAGTCTAAGAAGATCTCAGCTCAAAATGATATTGCCAAAACTGAGCCAGGTCTTGACCCACATTCTCCTCCAAGGGCTTATTTACAAATGCAATAATAAATGGGTTGAGGTTATTTTAAACTGAAATTCATTCTGCGTCTTCGACAGGAGGAGCACAGACTGGGATTTACTGGTGGAGCAGAGCCAGTGCTGAGCTGTTGGTCCAGACTCAGGCCGCTCACTGAGGATTGCTGAGGGCAGCCTCCCCTTCCTCATCCAAAGGGGTTGATGGGTATAATCGTGAGATGAGATAAACGACCACACCAATGGGTCAGCACAGGCTGGTGGGGACAGACAGTGATCTCAGCCACAGAGATTGCAACATGGAGCTCAGTGGTGCTTGCTGTGGCTCTACAGATGGACAAGAGGGATCCTCTTTGCTTGCTGGGAGACTGGAGAGCAGCAGGGCTTTGAATGACCACCTGGCAAAGCCTTGGCCAGGTCTCTTCCAATATCCAAAATTCATTCCTGCTACACCAGAAAGTGGTCAGCAAGAGGACAGGTTTGGTGCTTGCAGCCCAGAAGGTAGATGGGTGCCCATCAGTGCAAAGACCACACTGGGAGGCTGCGACCCGGAGGTGAGGAAGGCCTTCTTGCCTTCTAGCAAGGCTGGTTGGAAGATGTGGACCCTGCTCAGACCCGTGCTGCATCCTCCTGCCGGCTCTTGGGATCCTCAGTCCCAGGTATCTGGGGGCTGCCTGCTCAACAAGCTTGTTGGGGGGTCTCAGAGGCTGGGTGGCAGAGGGTGAGATCCAGGCCATGGGACAGGCAAGTCTCCACGCTCAGGGCTGGAGGCTCAGCAGGACTTTTGTGCTTCTGGTTTGAAAACGTAAACACTCAATTGAACATCTGCACTTTACGGATTAAAAACTGGAGGCTCAGCAGGACTTTTGTGCTTCTGGTTTGAAAACGTAAACACCCAATTGAACATCTGCATTTTACGGATTAAGAAAAAAAAAGGAAGAAAGTGGAGAATACAGCCACAAAGATGATTTGAGGGCTGAAGAAAAATGCTTGACAAAGAGAAAATTAAAGACTTTGTTCTGTTTAGCTTATCAGAAAGGAGATGGGAAGGTGATGTGATTACTCTGTGGAAGAACTTTCATCTGCAGACAATAACGGATCCGAAAGGGCTCTTTAATCAAAAGGGTAAAGA
The DNA here is from genome assembly GCF_001431845.1 of Calidris pugnax. Classification (NCBI taxonomy): domain Eukaryota; kingdom Metazoa; phylum Chordata; class Aves; order Charadriiformes; family Scolopacidae; genus Calidris; species Calidris pugnax. The sequence goes on along the minus strand of NW_015090832.1, from coordinate 4,757,604 downwards.
CAGAACAGGAATAAACGGCTGCAAGGCGAAGCCTGAACAATTCAAATGAGACAAAGGGCGCAAATTTTAACAGGGAGATGATTAACCACTGGCACAAACGACAGGGAGGGGAGTAGGAGAGTCTTTGGCCGTTGACATCTTAACTGCATTTCTTTTTGAAAGAGATACTTTAATCACGCACAGGTTCCTGGGCTCAGCCCTGGCCACAGCTGGGACAGACTGTGAGTGAGCACCAGGAGGCAGAAGGAGCGGTGGAATGACAGTGATGGGCTGATGCCAACACCCTAGAGATGCCTCCAGGCTTCCTCTTAAGTACATCTATCCCCAGGGACACCCTCCCATCACTCGGAGGCAGCAGGTTTGACGTAGATGCCATCCTGCAGGGGGAATATCAGCTGGGGACCCCCACATCAGGAACCCCAGCCCCGACACAGTCCATCTCCTCTGCCTCTGCTACACACTTCGCTGGAGAGCAGAAGAAGCTGTAAGCACTTCACGCTCTGCGTAAAACCGCAGCACCAGGTGAAATGTTTTATTTGCTTCCTTAAATCACAGCCCTGCTTTCTTCACACCGCTCTAAACACGAATGTCTACCCCTCGGCTCCATTATTTCCAGCATTTCACACCCAGAGGATATATTCTGGCAATTCCTCCTGGTTCTGGTTTTTAAGTACAGTGAACAATTACATTCAACTGCATTCATAAGCCAACGTTAATGAGGCTCATCGACACACTTTACTGATAGCAGCTGCTGCGCATCGTATTATTGATCGATGTGCTACAGAGATACTGCAAACCCTCTCACTGAATTCCAAGTTTCCTCCTTTGATGCAACCGCTACGGAGTGAGATGTGTGCAAGCCCTTCCCTGCTGCTTTTCCTCCCCCCATCCATCACCAAAGAAGCTGCCTGGTCCTCCCCCGGCACAGGCTTCCCACCGAGGTCAGTGCATGGTCACCCCTGGCTCAGCCACTGCACAGAACCACAGAATGATACGGGGTTGGAAGGGACCTCTGGAGATCACCCAGTCCAACCCCCTGCCAGAGCAGGGTCACCCAGATCAGTTGAACAGGAACATGTCCAGGAAGGTTTGAATGTCTCCAGAGAAGGAGACTCCACCACCTCTCTGGGCAGCCTCTTCCAGGGCTCTGCCACCTTCACAGGAAAGAAGTTTTTCCTCATGTTGTGATGGAATTTCACGTGTTCCAGTTTGTGCCCGTTGCCCCTTGTCCTGTCACTGGGCACCACTGAGAAAAGTTTCACCCCATCCTCTTGCCACCCACCCTTCAGCATCAATGAGATCCCCTCTCAGTCTGCTCTTCTCCAGCTGAACAGCCTCAGTTCCCTCAGCCTTTCCTCATCAGAGAGATGCTCCAGTCCCTGACCATCTTCATAGCCCCCCGCTGCACTCTCTCCAGTCCTTCTTGAACTGGGGGGCAACCACCACAGACACCACCTTCTGCCCCAGTGATGGAAAATCATGGACCGATGCAGGTGAGTGGCTCTGCATACTCTGGGAGCCCCATCTGCTTCTGGGGGTCATCTCCTCTACAGACCATTTCCAGGGGTGATGCAGACCCGCTGTGGCCACTTCTCCAGAGGCTGAAGAAGCGAGGAAGGTGTGTTTCTCCTGCCCCCCAGGGACACAGAGCCACCCCTCAAGGGACTGTTGGTGGCTCTGTGAGGGAACTGGGGAGCCCGATCCTCAGCTGGGCAGGGGCTGCTCTGCTCAGCCCAGGGCTCCTTCATGCCAGCCAAGGATGCGCCCATGTCTCTGGGACTGTATTAAGAGAGTCACTGCCACTGACTAATAATATTTACCCACAGGCTGCCAAGTGCTTCTCGACAGAGTAAATATTTGTGCTTTACACTCCAACTGTCCCACTAACCATGAACAGACTCATCAGGAGATGGATCACTAGGTAACTGCACGTCTTATGACAGTCTTATGAGGAGAGGCTGAGGGAGCTGGGGTTATTCAGCCTGGAGAAGAGGAGGCTGAGGGGAGACCTTATTGCTCTCTCCAACTCCCTGAAAGGAGGGTGTAGAGAGGGGGGGGTCGGTCTCTTTTCTCAAGTCACAGGCGACAGGCCGAGAGGAAATGGCCTCAAGTTGCGCCAGGGGAGGTTCAGGCTGGATCTTAGGAAAAATTTTTTCACTGAAAGGGTTCTCAGGCATTGGAATGGGCTGCCCAGGGAGGGGGTTGAGGCCCCATCCCTGGAGGTGTTCAAAAGACGGGTTGATGTAGTGCTGGGAGGTCTGGTTTAGTGATGATGCTCCTTGTTTGTTGTGGGGATGTCTATTTTTGCCAGGCAGGTTGACAGTTGGACAAGATGATCTTTAAGGGCCCTTCCAACCTAGAAGATTCTGTGATTCTGTCTGAGGCTGCTCCTCAACAGCCAGAGCCCCAGTGAAGGCCAACGTGTCTTCTTCCACAGGGGTGACATGCCTGGAGTGAACTTCAGGGTACCCTCCTGGGGGGATCCTCAGGCTGCTCCTTGCTGCCATGGGGCTGCTCTTGACTGAAAGGATGCTCCTGGGATTGTCCCAAATCCAGCCCTGAGCAGAGATGACACATAAGCAGCAAATAACTCCCTTCTGGAAAAGCCCAGCTCAAAGTGAGAGGCTTAAAAAAAATATATCTTTTTGTGGGCACGATCCATGAAACCTCCTGGGCAAAGCTCCTTTTGGCTGTTCGAGCCAGGAGATGGCAGGTTTTGGAGAGGTCTCTACTGCCACCAGTTGTTCCCACCCCTGCAAAATGCCAGAGGTTGCTGCTGGCAGTAACTGGATCCATTCCCTCTCCCCGTGGCCGGGAGCACTCCTGCCCACTCCTGCTGATCCCTGTCCCGGGGGTGCGAAATGCCAGAGATGCCAGATTTGGGCATCAGGGGCTGTCCCACATCAGGCTGCTGCCTACACTGCAAGGGCATGAAAGTCCGTGCTGGGATCCCGGGGACACTCCAGCCCAGCCACCCGGGACACGTGTCCAGAGAAGGGCAACGGAGCTGGTGAGGGGTCTGGAGCACAAGTCTTGGGAGGAGAGGCTGAGGGAGCTGGGGGTGTTCAGCCTGGAGAAGAGGAGGCTGAGGGGAGACCTTCTCGCTCTCTCCAACTCCCTGAAAGGAGGGTGTAGCCAGGGGGGGTCGGTCTCTTCTCCCAAGGAACAGGCCATGGGACAAGAGGAAACGGCCTCAAATTGTGCCAGGGAAGGGTTAGGATGGATATTTGGAAAAATTTCTTCACCAAAAGGGTTGTCAACCTTTGGAACGGGCCATCCGGGGCAGTGGTGGAGTCCCCATCCCTGGAGGGATTTAAAAGATGGGTAGATATGGCGATGAGGAACATGGTTTAGTGATAACTTGGCAGTGTTGGGTTAATGGTGGGACTCGATGATCTTAAGGGTCTCTTCCAGCCATAATAATTCTATGGTTCCATGACACGAAGCAATTAGTGCTAATTAGCAGGTGGATAAATAGGAACTGGTTGAAGAGAAAGGCTGCAGGGGCATGGAGTGGCACAAAGGATGGGGGGGGACGGGGTGAACCACCTTGTTAGGGAAACAAGGAAATGTTTTCAGCATCCCAAGGAGGGCGTTTAATAAGCTGTGATCTTCAAAAGCGCCGTGCCCCTGTTTGTGCTCCATCCGGGGAAAGGCTGGGCATGGGCAATGGCCTTCACGGACCCCAGTTTATTCCCCACGTGCCAATTTGTCACTCTTATCTCCAGCAGCCCACGCTGTTCTTGGCGGGGCTTGAAAGCAAATTTTGTCCTTGAAGAACAAGTGTGGTCCTGCAGGGAGCCAGACACACTGCCCTGGGTCGGGACAAACAGCCGATCCACAGAGCGTGGCCTTGCAAAGGAGAACCTCTCAAATCAATTAGAAAATTACCCCATGCCTGACAGTGCCGGGGAGCAGCTGGTCAGGAAGGGGAAAAGGTTTTTCCATGAAATACGTGAAACGAAACCACAAAGCTTGGAGAAAAATATATCCACTATGTCCTTTTTCTTAGATTAAAACCCCGAGTTACAATTTACTGTTTCTCAGTAAATGTTACAGCTTTCATTCTTATTAAAATCATGACAGCTTTGAAATAAAATACATTCTATGACAATCTACACTGAAAAAGTAATTTTTAACTTAAAAAGCTGGAATCAAAACTCACCCTTTTTTATTTTTGCTCTGTAGAACAAAACCCCCCCAGTGTTACCGCTACGGAGAGCTAAGAAATGTCTGAAAAGTGGACATCCCATCAAACCCTGTGATCACTGCGTTATTGATGTATTGGACTCTGCAGGACTTCCCTGCAAAGAGTGAAAAAACGCTGATTATCTGGAGCGTTGGTCAGCAAACTGCAAAGTGATAGACTGTTTGCTGCGCTGCTCCCACCGTAAATAAATAACGCTGCCACTTTGCCCTTTCGAGCATTGATTAGATCTGGTTAAAACAAATAGAAAAAAAAAAAAGAAAAAAAAAACACAGGAGGAACTTAGAGTTGCTCGTCAACTAAATCTCAGCCTGGGGCAGGAGATATTACTATTAATTACATATTGTTTCAAAGGCAGTGGGATGGTAAGGGTTTAACACTCTCTGGCTGCAGCTCGATACAACAAACACCGAAGTCAATGGCAAAACCCTCTTGGAACCCAGAGGTTCAACGCATTGGGCACAGTGGTCCAGAGGTGATGCTCTGCCCCAGCATCCAGAGAGATGCAGAGATGGCCTGAAGGATCACGAACATGGAGCTGGAAGAGGCAAACTGCTCTGAGAGCTCACAGAGCCACTCAGTGAGGAGAAGGACTGCAGGAGAGCAGCGTCCTGGTGTTCACCGTAGGAGCAACCCCTCCTTCCATCGCCTGTTCCACCTCGTTAAGGTCCTGCACCTGGGTTACGGCAATACCAGGCACAAACACAGGTTGGGAGGAGAATGGATTGAGAGCAGCCCTGAGGAGAAGGACTTGGGGGTGGTGGATGAGCCCACAAGGTGCCCTCCCAGCCCAGAAAGCCCCTGCATCCCGGGCTGCATCCCCAGCCCCGTGGCCACCAGGGCGAGGGGGGGGATTCTGCCCCTCTGCCCCACTCTGGGGAGAACCCCCCCAGTGCTGCCTCCAGCTCTGGGGCCACCAACAGCAGAAGGACATGGAGCTGTTGGAGCGGGGCCAGAGGAGGCCACAGAGATGCTGGGAGGGCTGGAGCCCCTCTGCTGGGAGGGGGGGCTGAGAGAGTTGGGGGGGTTCAGCCTGGAGAAGACAAGGCTCCAGCGAGACCTTGGAGCCCCTTCCAGTCCCTAAAGGGGCTCCAGGAGAGATGGGGAGGGACCCTTGATCAGGGAGGGGAGCCACAGGACGAGAGGGAACCGGTTTTAGACTGAAAGAGGGTAAATTTAGATGAGACAGGGAGGGGAGCCACAGGAGGAGGGGGAACCGGTTTTAGAATGAAAGAGGGTAAATTTAGATGAGACCTTAGGAAGAACTTGTTTGGTGTGAGGGTGGTGAGAGCCTGGCCCAGGTTGCCCAGAGAAGCTGTGGCTGCCCCATCCCTGGAGGGGTTCAAGGGCAGGTTGGAGGGGGCTTGGAGCAACCTGGTGTGGTGGGAGGTGTCCCTGCCCAGGGCAGGGGGGTGGAACCGGGTGATCTTTAAGGTCCCTTCCAACCCAAACCATTCTGTGATTCTATGTTGAAGAGTGCCTGGTGGCCCCTCCCATCATTGAACACGGCAGAGTATCGTATGGAGGGATGGAGCTTTGGCCTTTTCTGTCTTGCCCCAACACCATCATTCACTTTGCAGTTACAAACCCTTAAAACTACAGCAGACTCAGAGGCCAAAGGGACACCACTCCACAGACCCCAGGGGAGCTGCAGGGCTTTTAGCAGGGTGGACCTGTCTTGCTCGTCAACTGCCACCAGCTGAAGACAAGGGCTAGCTATCTCAGCATCACCTTGGTTTCCACCAGGGCAGGAGACAGCTTGGTGACAAGGTAGAGACGGAAGACTCCTGATCTTAAGGAGAGAACAGCCACATTGCAGTGAGATGCAGGCAGGACCCTGCTGTACCCACACAGAACATGGAATGCTCTTAGTAAGGGGACACAAGAAGGCAACGTGCTGTAGAGGGGAAAGCAGCCATGAAACCTGAGTTTCTATTTATGTATACCTTTTCATCAGCTCTTCACTTCTCCACATCTCATTTCACTGCCACACTCTTACACCCAATCCCCTCCGCATCTCCCTCCTCATCTCCCTTCTCCTCCTCACCAACAGAAAACGACACCAGACAGCTCTGATCTTCTCTGCCAAATATCTCCTGTGCCAAATATTGTGATTCACCAAGTGAGTAACAGCAGAGTCTCTTCTTAGTCTAAATGTTGATCTTTAATCTCCAGAGGCTTCTGCTGCCCGAAGTATAAGCTTCACTTCTAATTAATGGTGTCAACAAATCTTTCTGCACTACCAAGCTTTCAGTGGTGTGTTTCCAAGGGCTTTGTCAGGAGGACACCAGTGTTGGGTTGCCGCCCTGGGGGAAGCTTGTTTGGAGAGCAGAGACCCCACTCTGGGTTGAGACACCTGCCTGTTTATTCCATGGCACTGGGGTACTGGACCAGGGCAGTTCTGCTCTGGAGACCTCCTCTTCCTCCAGAGCCTTCAGCAGGGGTCATGGCTTCATTCCATGTGATGGGTTTCACATTCCTCCACGGGTGCAGGAAACAAGATGTGGTGTTGGGGGATATGGTGTAGGGGAGGACTTTGTAGAGTAGGGGAGATGGTTGGACTCGATGATCCCAAGGGTCCCTTCCAACCTCAATGATTCTATGATTCTAAGAGCTGCTTTAGGCAAAGGCAACTTAGACTTCCCTTTTCTTGGGAAGCCCATGTGAGAAGGGAGGAATCACTGCTTTCATCTCCAGGCCAGACTGACACCCTGGATAAGCAGGTCAGCCTTTGACAACTATTTTTTAGGAGAGATGAATCCCAAATTACTCCTTGCAGCCAGAAACTTCTGACCCAAGGGGCCCACCCCACATTTCACAAGGGGATGCCAAGAAAGGTCAGGCCACCTTAGCTGGGAGATACTCTGCTTTTTTCTTTATGAGGTTTGAAAATCCAAAAGCTCCATCCTACTCTCTCTGTCTGTCCCACCACAAGCCTGACCGAGCCGACGCATCTCTCACTCGGCCAAGAGCAATCCCTTGGACCGAGCTACTCGTTAGTTTGAAGTTTTATAGAATATAGATCTGTTTCCTTTCCAGCTCTGGACTTTGCTGACTCAAAGGAAAGGGATCTTTAATGGTCCCCCAGATAGCTGTATTTTTCTTACCTAAGTGCACACAAATTGCAACCTACAACCAATTAAACAGACAGTTTCTCATTTTTTCACAACAAACATAATTTGTAATTCCAAAATGTCAATAAAGAGTCCTTCAATTTTATATCCCATAGCATTTGCAACTCAGCTCAGTAATTTTGGAGTCAATAATTAAAAAAAAAAAAAAAGGCAATTAGGGCATTAATTGAGAATCACCAAGTTACTTCACATAACATATTGCGCATTTATCCACTGGCATGCTCTGCCCTGGCTGCTCATCCCACCCCAAACGCTGTTCCATCATTAGGGAGACACCTCTTTCCCTCTCTCCCCAGCCCCTTCATCCCTCCCCAGCTCCGCTCCTGCCTTCAAACGTGGAGAGAAGGGATGGATTGTGCACAGGGCGAGGGAACGACGAGTCACAGAGGGATGAGCGGGATTTACCTTGAACTAAAGCTGCATTTGGCGACTGGAACAAGGTGGGGAAAAACCAGCCTGTTCAATTTTAAGTGAGAAAAAAAGAAAAGAATTTTCCAACAAAATGTTATCGTCCGCAATAACCACTAGAGTTTTCATTTTATAAATTATTCATTTTGTTTCCTGCCTACTGTTGGGGATTATTTTTAGAACAGAAAAATAGAAGTGATCCAAAAGAAAGCAGATTCTTGATACTAAAAAGAAGGTAGTGGAGGTAGCAGCCCAAATCTCACTTCAGATGTCCATGCATCCCTTCCACTGCCCCTCATGGAAAAAGTCTGGATATGGGACCCCCTAAGGAGGGTCCCCAACCTCTGGGGAGGCTCAGGACCCCAGAACTGGCTACAGCCACACTTGTCCATGGTCTTGTCTTGCACCAGCAAAGGGAGAAGATGAGTATGGAAGAGGGTAGAGGAAAAATAAGTGAACATCTTCATCAGATGGGGCTGGTAGTTACTGAATGCCCCCCAGTTCTGCAGCCACAACCCAACGGGGACATCTGGGAACAGCCACCTGGCTATGTCCCCTCCTCTCGCCTCAGTGGCCGTCTTGTTGCAACCTGACATTTTTGGAAATGGGATGTTATTCTTTCTTTTTTTTTTTTTTCACACTAATATCCATATTCACAGGAGGCATTATTGATGTGACAGATTCTTTGCAAATTCAAACAGGGAGTGAAGAGAGCAGCGTGCACACACACGCCCAGACACAAAGGCAATGCCCCTCTGCTTTTCTGCCCCTGTACTCAGCGCTGGTGAGGCCACACCTCGAGTGTTGTGTCCAGTTTTGGGCACCTCAATCCAAGAGAGATCTGGAGGTGCTGGAGCGAGTGCAGAGGAGGGCAACGAAACTAGTGAAGGGCCTGGAAGACAAATCATATGAAGAGCGGCTGAAGGAGCTGGGGCTGTTCAGTATGAGGAAGAGGAGGCTGAGGGGAGACCTCATCACTCTCTACAACTGCTTGAAAGGACACTGTAGAGAGGTTGGGGCTGGTCTCTTCTCACAGGTAATTAACAATAGAACGAGAGGGAACGGCTTCAAGCTCCAACAGGGGAGGTTTAGATTGAACATTAGGAAGGAATTTTTCACAGAGAGAGTGGTCGGGCATTGGAACAGGCTGCCCAGGGAGGGGGTGGAGTCCCCATCCCTGGCTGTGTTTAAGGGACGTTTAGATGCAGTGCTGAGGGACATGGTGTAGGGGAGGACTTTGTCGAGTAGGGGAGATGGTTGGACTCGATGATCCCAAGGGTCTCTTCCAACCTCAATGATTCTATGATTCTATGATTCCCAAGCTCTCCGTCGGAGGGATATTCCCGATACCGGAGCGCTAATGCAGCCCGGCTTTAGACGGATTGGCAGCACACCACCTGCAGTATTAAGACTTCCATCGGCTGTCTCGTCACACAAAGAGCAGCGTCTCTATAAAAACCTAATACCTTGCAGTTTTGCAAGTTTGATATTAATACCAAGGCTTAAGAAGAAAGTACAAGTCAGCTGGAAACAGGCGGATGTTCTTCCAGTTTGGCAATGCTGCTGCCTGGGAATGAGCTTCACCACACCACTAACACAGCTCTGGCACTGTGGGAGCAGACACAGATTCCACAAAAGATGAAGGCAAAGAAGCCCAAATCATGCCCTAGGGACTGACGCACCACTGTAGACACTGCAGAACTATTTCTGTAAGTGGAATGAGGTTAGGTGGAGCACAGGGACTGAGGAACAGAGACAGGAAGGCATACGTGAGAAGGTCTCACTGACCAGACCAGAAGCCGGTCAGCAGAGCAGTAGGAGGCATCCTATTTTCACAAAATCACAGAATGGTTTGGGTTGGAAGGGATCTTAAAGACCATCCAGTTCCACCACCCTGCCCTGGGCAGGGACACTTCCCACCACACCAGGTTGCTCCAAGCCCCCTCCAACCTGGCCTTGAACCCCTCCAGGGATGGGGCAGCCACAGCTTCTCTGGGAAACCTGGGCCAGGCTCTCACCACCCTCACACCAAAGAAGTTCTTCCCCACATCTCAGCTCAATCTCCCCTCTTTCAGTGAAAAACCATTCCATGATCAAGAGTCCCTCCCCAGCTTTCCTGGAGCCCCTTGAGGGACTGGAAGGGGCTCTAAGGTCTCCCCGGAGCCTTCTCTTCTCCAGGCTGAACCCTCCCAACTCAGCCTGTCCTCACAGCAGAGGGGCTCCAGCCCTTGGAGCACCTCCATGGGTCTATTTTCATAGCATGAAGGTGATGTCTGGTCACTGTCATGGACCTCAAGCACTTCTCAGGGCTACGTCTCTGCTCCCTGTCTTGCCTTCACGAGAGGTTTCACAGAATCACAGACTGGTCAGGGTTGGAAGGGACCTCTGGAGATCATCCAGTCCAACCCCCTGCCAGAGCAGGTCCACCCAGAGCAGGTTGCATAGGAACATGTCCAGGTGGGTTTGGAATGTCTCCAGAGACGGAGACTCCACCACGTCCCTGGGAAGCCTTTTCCAGGGCTCTACCACTATTAAAGTAAAGGATTTTTTCCTCGTGTTGAGATGGAATTTCCCATGTTCCATTTTTTCCCCATTGCCCCTTGTCCTGTCCCCTGGCACCCCTGAGAAGAGTCTGGCCCCATCTTCTTGCCACCGACCCTTTAGACATTGCTCAGCATTGATAAAAAAACAATTTTCCAGCTCAGCCACCATGACACCGGTCCCTACATCTCACATTTGAGGTGCTGTGCCTGGTCTGCTGTGCCCCAAAGCAGTGCTGTCCCAAGGAGATGCTTTACCAGTCTACACATATTGCTGCCACCAGCCAAGTCCCTGCCCCCAGTAGGTGTCACATCTCCCTCTGATGCCACCATGAGGAGTGGCAAGACTGGAAGGGCAGACAAAGGGCAAACAGGACAGTGGTGAGCAGCAGGCAGAGCCCCTCCTGTGGCTTTGTCTTCTCTTGCAATTGAATTAGATGCTGATAAGGGATGCTGAAGGATTTTCATGCCACATGCGGCTCTGTGATGGAACTTCTGATCTATGGATTAGAGTTTACCAAGGAGACAGCTCTGTGGAAAAATGCTTAGGAGGAAGAAATGCCACTGCTGTAAAGAAAAGCTCAGGGAACCATTTTCTGGGGTCATTTATCTCAGAAAATCAGCCCTATAAAACCACAGAAAGACTCAGCAGCTGGCTCCAAGCGGGACAACCCCGATGCGCTCGCTCATGTCCTAACCCCGCTCCCAGCATCTGCACCACCACCAGCTTTGAGGCAAACAGGGCCGAGCTTCCTTCCAATTACTACTCCAAAGAAATAAAAACAATGCTGCCTGGTTTTACCTCTGAAGTCCATTCCAACCAGGCAGATGGCCCTGATATTTGGAACTTCTGCCACGAATTAATCCAAGACCTGTTGAACAGCCAGGCCCACCCCTGACCTTCGGCTTTTTGAACTAATGCTCATCTGAATAAAAACCCACGTGCCAGATACCGAGACCAACAGAAGACCAGCCTCTCTTTCTGATAAAAGCATTTACCATTGACTTATCTGTAGCCACAAGCATCTCACATCCTTCTGGGATTGCAGCACAGAGCAAGTGGTACCCTGAAAAGTCACTTGAAAATAGCCAGCAATGTTGCCTGAGCCTGACTTGGAAAACCCCAGCAGAACAGCCGTGGGTTAAATGTTTAAACAGATTCTTTTTACACAAAATGAGGCACTTTTCATAACCCATTCGTTGGGAAATCCTTTTAGAGACTATGGGAACCACCACACTAGTGTTTGCAAGCCCTGCATGCTGCCCCGGTGGCCCCAGTAGGGAGCACTGGCCAGGGGGTGAGCCATCAAGTCACCCTCCAAGGGTGCCCATGCCCCATACCCACTGGATTTCCCTCATCACAGAGTCCTAAAGCCAAAAATCAGAGAAGAACTCAAATTTTACATTGCTCCTCAAAGTTTCCAGCAGCTCCAATTAATGCTGCTAGTAACATGCAACCCTTAATTTCCTCACTATCATTGCAGCCACTAACAGGAGGTACTGCCACAGCCTTCACCTGCAGCTCACAGCACCGAGCCCTGACAAACAACCTTCTTTTTCCCCAAATCTCCCCACAAATGGCCACCAGCAGACCTTCCACAGCTGGTAAAGGCAACAGGAGCTTCTCCCATCCCTCGCTCAGCGCATCGCTTTTACCAGGCCATTGAGTCTTGAACCTCCAGGACCACGAATGCCATCATTTATACTCTGCTCTTGGCCATAAGAAAAAAAAAAAAAAAAAACCCAAAAAAAACTCACTGAAAGGCTTGTCTCTTCCTTATTATAAACTCTCCATGCTCTTACACATTTTTTTTCTCAAATTATAAAATATTATCAAATGCTTTTACAGTACTGGAGGTTTCACGTGCCACGAAGCAGCATCAGTGTGAGCTCCCGATTTCTGTATGGCTTTGACTTACACCATCCCTTAATTGTCCTTTTTTTTGTTTACACTGTACAAAGGAAAAGCTCCAGTGCAGCTCTCCACCCCCTGCAAACAGAGGTATTGTTGTTTATTTATAGCTGCTTGTTTGCAGAGAGTCTACAGAGAGGAGAAGAGATGTCGTTCATGGGGGAAGCAGATGTATTGAATCAATCACCACGCGGAGGGGCCTGGGCTATTTCACAAAAGAACCACAATTCACAACAGAAGATAAATTATCCAAAGAGTTACGCATCCTTGTCTGTCAGTTACTGTCTCGATACAAACTTCAGTCAGCCTCTTTTTCTAGGTCTGACAGAAAAGAAGAGCTTTCCCCAGCAGTTTTTAAGCTTGTCCAAGTTGCAGTGACAAAGAGACCTGTCCCTGTTTCTAATTCCCTGCCTATTTCTGCACATCTAAGTTTCAACCTCAAGTTTTGTCTAATGGCTATGGCTGTATCACTGAGTGATCACCCAAACCATAAAATCATTAAATGGTTAAAGTTGGAAGGGACCTTAAAGCCCACCCAGTGCCACCCCCTGCCCTGGGCAGGGACACCTCCCACCACACCAGGTTGCTCCAAGCCCCCTCCAACCTGGCCTTGAACCCCTCCAGGGATGGGGCAGCCACAGCTTCTTTGGGCAACCTGGGCCAGGCTCTCACCACCCTCACAGCAAAGTTCTTCCCCATATCTCATCTTAATCTCCCTTCTTTCAGGTTAAAACCCTTTCCCCTCATCCTATGGCTCCCCTTCCTGATCCAGAGTCCCTCCCCATCTCTCCTGGAGCCCCTTGAGGGACTAGAAGGGGCTCTCGGGTCTCCCTGGAGCCTTCTTTCAGCACCCCCAACTCTCTCAGCCTGTCCTCATAGGCTTGGTCTTAGTCTTTAAAAGGTCCTTTTTATAGATTGGGGAAAAAAAAAATCCCCCAGCCCAAACTGCTGTCAAATGCTACATTGGTGGTGGTGGGGGGGGTATTCTGCATGAAAAAAGGGTATTTCTGCATCTGTACGTCTAAAGCAAGAGAGGTAGAAGGAAGCTGGTCTACTTTTGCCATGCAATGATAAAAGTTGTTGAAGATGGACAAGGAGAGATTCTTAATTTAGAAAAAGGGTCAGCACTTCACAGACACCTACAGATTTCCCTGAAAGCACCAGGAAAATGAGCTACCTTCAGAGTTTGTAGGATGATCCTATCTATGACATCAAACTCAAATGAAGACAGGAGAATGGAAACTAGGAAGAACTACAAAGAGAAACGAATAAAAGAGAATTAATGGAATAAAATCAATAGAATTAACTAGCCCAACAAAGGGCTGTGGCATTTAACTTCAGACCACACTGATGGGTGGAAGGTCTGCCTTAGGCTGGAACTGAATTCCCATTTTTCGGGGCCCATCCTACCCACCTCTGCTGAACCCAACAGCCAGCTCCACCCGGGACATAGACTATTTCAATGACATAGTTCCCATATTTTTTTTCCTAGCCAAATACAACAATGCCGATACCTCCCCATGGAATTGCAAGTATTTATAACCAACCTGTCACTTAAACCAACAATGTTGAATTGGTTTCTCAGGGACAGACCTTCACAGGGACGTTTGGGACCTTCCTTTGCCATGGTGCCACTCCTGCCAGGCTGGGCAGCCCTGCCTGATCCCCACACACCGTGTCCTGGAGCTCAGCCCTCTCCTCTGCTGCCCAGCTGAGGTCTTCAAAGCTTTACATGGCCCATGCAGTGCCCTTTGTATTTCCCCATTTCCCATATGGTGACAAGATCCCAAGGCCAATATACTCAAGGTTTTACCAATCTGATGGTCTGGGAGACAGGAGGTGACAGATCCAAACACGCCCTTTGCTAGAGACAGTTTTAAACTCAACAAGTAATTTCAAACTCAACTCAACTGACGTAACCAGCTCAATTACACGATGTCCCATGGAAACAGACACCACATATACGAGCACAGATAGAACCAGAGTATTTTTTTCACATGGACAGCTCGGAGAACTCTGTGGATAATCACAGTTTTGAGCCACAGTGTGACAATGTCCTATGCCTGTTCTGCAGGACAGCAGGTAACAGCTCTAGATCTTGTTTGCTGTGTGTTTTTTAAAAGCTATGTTTCCCACCTCTGACCCCCTCCCACTTTTGGGCTCAGGCTGCAAATCACACGGTTACAGATGACAAAATAACCCTGTATCTGTAGTAATGTGTTTTCCAAACCCATTGTGGTAACGGCAGGAGCTGGGCTCTGCGTAAATGGACCATTTATTTATGGCCCATAAATAAGAGCATTCAATTCTTCATCACCATAGAGCAAGGCTGAAGGCTCCCTCTTTGTCTGGGCCTGCGGACACTCAGCTCCTACAAGCTGGGCTGCGGTGGGCAGAGGGCAGCTAAAAGAGAGAAGAAAAGTCATTTATTCCCACTTCCCTTCCACAATATCCTCGCCATTTAAATGTAAACCAAGAAAAAGCTTCAGAACAGAAGGAGTGGGGCTGTGAGCAGCCTAGGGCTCTCCACGGCAGGTTCAGCTGCACTTACTCATTTCCAGGATGACAGCAGGGATAAAGAGCTGCTGAGAGAGCGCAAACTTCTCCCCTTGGTCAGAGCTAAAACCTGCTGGATCTGACCTAGTGAGTCCATCCCTACCCCTGGAAGCAACTTCATGCCTGCAGACAACTCGGTGGAGAAGCTACATCAGGTTATGGCCATCAAACCTCTCAGATTTGGAGGATGCTCATTGGAAAAGGACCATTTCCTTATCACAGTGACTTGTTGGGAATTACCTGGAGTTAATTTTGGGACACTTGGGGTGGAAACTAAGCACAAGCGAGGTGGGGACCCAACAAACAGCAATCTCAGCCCTGTTGGGCCAGGAATTGCAAAGCAGCAAGGTCACTACCAGGGGGGAGAAATTCAGCCGAGCAATTTTGAGAGGGAAGGAAGAGTAGGAGACGATGCTGGCAAGCACAGGGTGAAATCAAACTGGAGAAATCAATAAAGGGAAAGGACAGAGGGGGGCAACGGGATGCGGGAAGAGATAAATTAAAGGCTTGCCCAGGGGTTATGATGGCATGATGAGCAATAAATTAAATAAAAGAGGGCAACAGGGACGAGCAAGGTACTGTGAAAAATTAATTAAAAGGAAGGGAGGCATAACCAAGGCATAAAACATGGGTGCTGGTGGAATGGTTAGAGGACCCAGGCGATGAAGAGGCTTTGGAAATTGTAATAGGAGCCAAAGCAGGGGCTGTAAAGGCTGTGACCGCGTGTGAGGGTCAGATAAACAACACAGATGCATTTTCAAGACTATGAGAAGCAGGAAACCGTTGGAGAAGAAAGGAACCATCTCGCAGAAGGAGGCGGCGCTGCAAGTGTGGATGTGCTGATATTCCAAGCTCCATTCTTTGGCTTTTGCAGCCAAAAGGCAGCAGGGTACCGAGTCCCCCAACCACCTGCACTTGGTCTCCCCTCCACGGAGCTCTCCTTGCCCCAAAGGAGAGGGCACGGGTGCTGCCTGCAGGATGAGGCATTGCAAGATGGGGTGTTTTAGCCGAGTATCTTAATTAGGTGTCTGTTGAGAGACAAGGGAAGGGGTGACCGGGTCTGATTGGAGCTGGCTGCCTCCAGGACTCCCCTCCAGCTCTCCAAAATTAATCTACCACCTGCCTGCAGCCATCTCTGAAGGGATCCCCCGGCCCCTTCTGCATTCTTCTGCTTTCCCACTCTTTCTTTTATGCCTTATAGTCAAACCTTGTATTGTCCCTTTGCATTTTTCCTGAAAGCTGTGGGTTTCCTGCGTTGTCTGGGAACCAGGACATGGCACCTGCACCCTGTTGACCTCCCATGGGTTATCTCCTCCTCCACATTCACCTTGTCTCGTTTGCTTTGTCGTGTCCCATCTCACCCACAGGCTGTGACTGTGGATTGAACATGTGTCTGAGGTGCTTCGAGCACAGAACTGAAGCTGGGTTGTCTCTGGGGTTCCTCAACAATAGCTTGGAGCAACAGTGTTGGGTAGAGCTTATCCTTAGAAGGGGCTGGTGGTGGCAGTGGTCTCTACACTGCCCACCTCAGCGTACGTGGCCGTGGGGTAGACTTACGCATTATACTCGAATTTACTCTTCTTTTCAGGTCTGTTCAGCCTGGAGGAGAGCAGAGTGAGGGGGGATATTATCAATGTTTATCAGTATCTAAAGGGTGGGTGTCAAGAGGATGGGGCCAGACTCTTCTCAGTGGTGCCCAGTGACAGGACAAGAGGGAATGGGCACAAACTTGAATATAAGAAGTTCCACCTAAACATGAGGACAAACTTCTTTCCTGTGAGGGCAGCAGAGAACTGGAGTAGGCTGCCCAGAGAGGTGGTGGAGTCTCCTTCTCTGGAGACATTCAAACCCACCTGGACACGTTCCTGTGGGACCTGCTCTGGGTGACCCTGCTCTGGCAGGGGGTTGGACTGGATGATCTCCAGAGGTCCCTTCCAACCCCATATCACTCTGTGATTCTGTGATGAGATAATTGCATTCAGTAACCTTCCCAGCACGTGCTTGACAAAGTGCGAAGAGAAATAATTCTGCATTCACACGTCAGAATCCCCACTGCAGAAATCCCACCATCTAACTTGCCTACAGAGGAATAAAAATTATAAATTAATGAGAAAGAGAAAAGAAGCCACACGGGGCAAAGACAGTCCGTGCCTGGCACAAAGTACCCGCCCAGCCTCCCAAGGGTAACTTAGTCACACAATTAGGCTTTTTTAGGCTTTGGTCACAAAGGCTGTGAAGGTTCATGTCCCACAACCTCCCCCACACCGGACACGGAGCACCGGTACCCGCCACCTCCTCACCCGCACCGTCCTCTCTAAATTAAGAAACCTGTTACATCGCTTCCTTCCTTGGCCCACCGGGTGCTAAGAAGGTCACCACCAGATCGTAGCTTAATGGGCTACTGAGTGCCACCCTAATCCTGGCAGGACAGGAACTGACAAATGACCTGAGCAAGCGATTATCGTCTGGATTTATTTGTGATTAGATGCCGTGATGGCCCATTCCAACATTGTGGGTTTATTTTTTTTTTCTAAGACAGACAGAAAATTACATCCACCCCGTTTTTGTCGAGCTCTGTGTCCTCTCACTATGGGACACTTCCAGCCCTCTCTCGGTGGACTCGGAAATAACAGGTATTTCTGTGACCTTCCCTGCATTGTTGGAATAAACAGGGGTTTTCATCAGCCTCCCCCACTCTCCAGAGTCACTCTCAATGCTCTTCCCCAATTGCCTGAATGACAGGTATTTTCACAGCTTTTTCTGTATCCCCCGAGAAATAGGTGGTTTCGCAGCTTCCCCTGGAATCAACCTTTATTCCGTGTGCTCCCAATAAATAACTGGAGGGAGAAGTGAAAAATGAAAAAGCAAATAATCAGCCGGCAGCGTTCAAGAGTTCAGAAGTCCCGTGAAAGTGAAGAACTCATGGATTGAAGGAGATGCTGCAGTTCAAGCCCTGCAGTTTCTGCACATGGGATAAAAGACACTTTCCTCCCCTTGCAGTAAATACCCTGCACGAGAAGAAGGCTCCATAGTTTAAAGCACCCTTTAATGTGTCAACAGCCAAACCAAAACTTTGAAAAACTTCTGGCAGTGTTTTGTTTTGTTGTTTGTTTTTTTTTTTAAATAAAAAAGTAAGGTATTTCTTCAATGCCGCTGAATATCATAATTTCATTTGCTGAGTTAAATCCTGGTCTGTAGAATTAGGGCAGAGCAGTTCTCTTACTCATGCAGAAGAGGGTTTTTAGCCAGCTCATTTGTTTAACATATCTGTATGTCGGTATTTTTTAGTCTTACTTTGTGTCAAGATATTCTCAATACCACTAAGGGAAGGTATTTTAAGATAAAAGCAGAAAATGGTTTTAGAGAAATCATAAGCAAACACAAATTCCTTTTTTCCTTCAACTGCCTGATTTTGGTTGGAGGAAGTTCAGGTGAATCTCTACCTCTCTGTTATTTGCAGTCTCTTGGATTAAATTTCCAAACAAGGCAAGAATTGTCAAGCTCTTGGATCCTTATTTACTGTTCGTGGTCTCTCCTGGGGTCCACCAAGCAACAGCAGAGCTCCCACCTATAGGATAAGAAGTTTTACCTAATAACATTTATTTTTTCTCCCTCCCATGGAAGTGCTAAGGAAAAACCCAACCATGATACCAATTAAAACAAATGTGTTACACCAGGACTGGAAACCCTACCAAGTGGAAACTGAAGACCTGCTTTTATCCATGTCTGGTAACTGGAGGACAAGATCTACTGCTGGGAACATCACACTGCTCCATCTTCATGTCATACACATGGTACAATTGCACCCCACTGCTGAAGCAAACTCCGGGTTTTATTCACCTAAAGCGTCCTGTTCTTCCTAAAACAAAACTCCCACAAAACCAGGGAGATCTCCCAGCTCAGGTCTTCACTGCCTTCTTTGCTCAGGAAGCACAGCACGTTTCTAACAGCCGCAGTGGACCAGCACTTCCCAGTACTTGGGGTCAGGCTGTCACTGGAGCTAATCCCCAAGCCTTCTTCCAGCCCACCACAAACCCCCTTCTTCAAAGAGGTGCTTTCAGCTCAGCCTGTCTGTCCAAACTGGGTCTGGGGGACGTTCAAACACCTGTCCTGACAGTCCTGGCACTCTGGAGTTGGTTATCTTCCAAAATGTTGTCCTGAGGACACCGCTGTAACTTTTGGGGACAGCTAACTGCTCTAAGAAACACAGCCCTGATTTGATGTTGGTCAAGGAAATACCAAGCGCGTGCTTCCTCCCAGCCCTTTTTCAAGAGGGTGCTCTGCTCGTGCAGAGGCAGTAAAGGGGTTTTGACCAAACTCTGGGCACCCTCCTTCCCTGAACACCAGCACTGAGAGGTGCCTGCATGTCCCAAGCATGGTGTCCCCTGTACGCAGAGCTTCTCCCCAGGTTCTCCTTCCCTCCTCCTACCCTGGGGTGGGCACCAGGGAAGACAAGAGCAGAGCCCACCACTATGGCACCCAGAAGTCACGCTCTTATTCGCAATTTACTCCCAACAAACTGCAAACATAGCTTTTAGAAGACATACAAGCAATGAATCAGAAATGAACATGTGCTGAATCCCACCACGTCCAAACCGAACACAATCTGCCCATCAGGGTGTAATTAAGCCGATCCAGTTTCCACTGCCAGCAGCACACAGAAGAACAGCAGATCCTCAGCAACATCCATCCACCATTGTCTCCATTAAAGCTTCCACCGAGCCAGGATGAGGCCACTTCCAGCAGGTTCAAAGAGAGAAAACCTTCAGCCTGAATCCACAATGAAGCCCAGCATCTGAAGCAAGCTGTCCTTGCTCCCCCTGAGTCCCACCTCGCCGAGAAGAACCTCAGGGATCTCTCCCACCATTCATCCCATCTAAAAGCACCGCAAGACACAGTTACTCACCGGGGCTCCGGGGCTGGTGGGGGCACTTGGGGTTGGTTTCTCAGTCCTTCCCGTCACCGCTCCGGGAGCAGGCGCAGCAGCTCCTCTACGGTCTCAGCTTCGCCCTGCAAGAATCAGGACACAGAGGGGGGTGGGTTTTTTGGTATGTTTTTTGGTTTTTTTTTTCCCAGTTGAGGTAAGCAGATAATCCAGTACTTTCTAACCCTCAGCAGAGCTGGGTGTGCTGTGGGGGAAAGAAAAAGCCGCTGCCTGGTCGTCTGCAAGGATCAGCCCCAGGACTTTCCGAGCTCAGGCTCTGAGCGGCTTAGCCAGGAGCTCAGGGAGGAGCAGAGGGAGCCAAGGGCTCGGGACGGCGGCTGGGGAGGTGCTTCAGGTCAGCTCGAGTGCCAGAAACCCCCCCCCAAGAACAGCTTTGTAACGTTAATATTGCAGAGAACAAGGTAACTGGCAGATTGGGGCAGGGGGGGAAACTTCTGGTGACCGGTGGCTGGGATTTGTTCAGGGAAAACAGTTGCTTCAAAGTGAAACATCCCACAGTAAAGCAGAAACATTTGCATGGTTTGTTGTTTTGTTTCGTTTTGTTTTGGTTTTTTTCTGTCTTGAAAATGTATTTTGAAACTGAAAATAGAACCATAGAATTGTCTAGGTTGGAAGGGACCTTTCAAATCATCGAGTCCAACCTACAACTCAACACTGACCAAACCACCACTAACCCATGTCCCTCAGCACCACGTCTGCCCATCTTCTAAATGGCCTTTAAAAACCTCCAGGGATGGCGATTCCAACACTTCCCTTGGCAGCCTGTGAAGATTTTGCTTTGCTGACTTGATTTGAAACATTTTGTTGATGGAAATGGGATGGCCTGCTTTAAGTCAGCTCCTTTGGGTTCCCTGCTGAGCTGTGAGGATACCTCCTGGGACATTAAATTAAGGTGCCTTCCCTTCTCTGCCGTGGGCTGAGATACCTGGCTGGACTGAATGCAACACGCTGGTGTGTCACCTTGAGAGACCTGCCAGGTAGAAATGCAACCAGGATGTTATAATTCAGAAGTGAGAGCTGCAGGACTTTTTGGGGTATTTTTATGCTGGGAAACACTCAAGTGCCCCCTGAGCAGTCTCTCGGGCAGCAGCATCCATCCAGGCTGGCAGGGGATGCTCCTCACTGGGGAGGCTGCAGGGCATGGCTGCTGACCCCTTAAGAACTGGGTTAATGCTTCAGAGGTGGGATCTAGGTCCCATCAAATCCTCACGCCTCAACTAAGCGCGTATCGACTCCTCCCCTGGTCCCAGCGCTCCGGGCAAGGAGCTGGGACTGAATGGATGGGATGGAGAGAGACCTCCCCCATGCTCCGTGCTCTCCAGCCCCGGGACAAGGACCACCCCTGCTAGCTCACAGCCTACACATAGTCCAGAGCTGATGGGACTTGGATCTAGGTCTCCGTACCCCCAGTCCAGTGCCTCAGCCATTAACAAGATCCAGTGATTTGAACCCATTCCTTCAAATCAACCTGCCCGGGCTAGTGATGATCTACAACACAGGCAACAAATCACTGGGAGATTCCTGCTCTGATTTCTCCACCCTCCTCAAACAAGTGAGGGACTCTTTTCAGTGGTTCCCAGTGACAAGACGAGGGGCAACGGGCACAAGCTGGAACATGGGAAGTTCCACTCAAATATGAGGAAGAATTTCTTTAGGGTGAGGGTGGCAGAGCCCTGGAACAGGCTGCCCAGGGAGGGTGTGGAGTCCCCTTCTCTGGAGATCTTCAAGCCCCACCTGGATGCAGTCCTGAGCGATGGCAGGGGAGTTGGACTAGCTGATCTCTAGAAGGTCCAACAATTCCGCGATTCCCACCTCCTGCCTTCCACACAACATTTCCTGAGGAAGCCACAGCTTTTATTGAGCAACCAATACTTTTTCCACCCTGCTCTGTAAGTGGGCTGCCCTATCCCATGGTGGGCAGCAGAAGGGGTTCCTGCCAGTCACCATAAATGTTAGGATGAGGGGTTAGTTCTCCCACCCAGCCTGCCAGGAGAGACCCTCCAGAATTAGTGTCTCAATTCAGTCTCAGTTATGCCACAGCACTGCCAAAGGTCAAACTGGAACGAAGCTTTTTAATTAAAACAGAGAAAGGGCTAAAGAGACAGAGAAATGAAGCGCTGGGCTTCAACCAACAGTGAGGTCACGCATATCTAACAAGCTGATCAGAGGTGACACGCTGGCTTTCTCAGCAGAAGTCTCTGCACGCTCCGGAGCACACCACAGGGATAATCCCTCCTGCACAGGGGTTCAAAGCTCTGCATGCAAAAGCCACCACAGTGACCAAGGCTAAAAGCAGGGGATGCTGCCACGTGGCCATGTTTCTCGTCATCCAGGAACCCAATAAAGTATTCGAGATGATGAACCTCCCACTGCTGTTTCCTCAGTTCCCCTCCATTTCAACGGAGCATTCTCTCAGAAGTTCAACTGAAGGCGCAAAAAGTCCTGGAACCAACAACGAGCACAGCAATGGGGGCCTTCATGCAGGAGAGGTGCAGAAGAGGGGAGAGAGTAAGAGAAACCTGAGGCCAAACCAGGTCTGAACAGAGCCCAGATCATCAAAATTCTCAGAGACACGAGGGATGTGGAAAAGGAAATGGCTCGTGGCCTGCTCCAATCCCACCTGCTGGAGCCCTGCAGGTCCCTGCTTTGCCATTTCTTGGACAGAACGGGGCAGAGTTACAGAAGCAAATCCCAGTGAGGAAGGAGGAAAAGAGATCTGAATGACATCCTGAATGCCTTCCCCATCCTCCTCCCAAGCTCACTCAGACGCCTCAACTGAGGCAAAAGGTGCTCTTCATGCTCTTAAGGCCTTCTCCTGCTGATAAGAACAACACAAAAAGTGTGTGAGGAGAGAAGAATGACAAGGGGCAGAGGGACATGGGGCATTAAAGAGCAACAGAAGCTCCGAGTTCTGCTCTTGGCTCCACTGTGCACCTCTTTGAGACCAAGGGCCAAATTACCACATCTTGGGTGTCTATTTTTGTCAGTTAGGTTGACGGTTGGACAAGATGATCTTTAAGGTCCCTTCCAACCTAGAAGATTCTGTGATTCTGTGATCTCTTTGTGTCCCTTAGGATGTGAAGTTCAACCCAGATGAGGTCTGACCGGTCCCTGATAACCTGAAGTGGAAGCTGTCCAGAAGGTGGCACAGACAAACCCCACCACTAGCACTATTCAGGTAGCTGAGAAATGGAAGTCCACCTCTGCTGCTGCCTCATCCCTCATTTCCCAAAGCTACAGCTACATGAAAGACCAAATTGTCCTGCTCTTATACTGGGTTCCTCCTCAACGCACGAGTCCTAGTGAGTTGGGGCAGCAGTAGAGCAGACTCCAGCCCTCACCATCAGTGCACTGCACTGCGCCGGCCTGGGATTCTTCTAGAACCACTCCAGCTCACGATGCAAAAGTGAAGGAGGAAGGAGGTAAGCGCCCTGCCAAAATACAACATCTTTCAAACAAAGTAACTGCACTAAAATGTGCTGGTTTATTTTCCACTCTGGGCTCCCAAAGCATTTCCCTTCTCTCCCTGAATGATAACGGGCATAAAAATTAAATATAAATTCTCCAACAAAAAGCGAAACGCACTGAAGGGTAATAAATCACGGGGGCTGGATGGCATTCAGAAGAAGTTGGGTGGAAGGAATAAAGGATTAAATAGTGCAGATACTGACTAAGATGTATCATAGACCCTTAAAAACCCAAGACTCGTCCTCAGGGCAGGGGACTCACCACAACGGGCTGAATTTTGATAAAGCAGCAAAGGGGACTTGCCCAGCGAAGCCATGGGCTTGGGCTGTGGTGCTCCCAGTCCTGTGGGGCTGCAGACACAGCTAACGTCACCCCAGTGCCACACTCGCTCCCCCACCTCATGTGGGGGTGAAAAATCTTCTAATTTCCCCAAAGCCACAGTTCTGTCCGTGTTGGCAACTGCTGTCAGAGACCTACAAACAGAAAGTCTGTTCGGAGGAGGGGGGAGTGTGTGTGTGTGTGTGTGTGTGTTCAAATTTTGTACAGAAGAGGAGACGTGCCCTTCTTGACCCCCCACATGTACAACGTACCAGGCACAGGCACAAATACAGGCTCGCTGGAGAATGGATTGAGAGCAGCCCCGAGGAGAAGGACTTGGGGGATGAGAAGCTCAAAACGAGCTGGCCACGTGTGCCCCCCAGCCCAGAAATCCCCTGAACCCTGGGCTGCATCCCCAGCAGCGTGGCCAGCAGGGTGAGCGGGGGCGTTCTGCCCCTCTGGGGAGACCCCCCCCAGTGCTGCCTCCAGCTCTGGGGCCACCAACAGCAGAAGGACATGGAGCTGTTGGAGCGGGGCCAGAGGAGGCCACGGAGATGCTGGGAGGGCTGGAGCCCCTCTGCTGGGAGGGGGGGCTGAGAGAGTTGGGGGGTTCAGCCTGGAGAAGAGAAGGCTCCGGGGAGACCTTAGAGCCCCTTCCAGTCCCTCAAGGGGCTCCAGGAGAGATGGGGAGGGACTCTGGATCAGGGAGGGGAGACACAGGAGGAGGGGGAATGGCTTTACGCTGAAAAAGGGGAGATTGAGCTGAGATGTGGGGAAGAACTTTGGTGTGAGGGTGGTGAGAGCCTGGCCCAGGTTGCCCAGAGAAGCTGTGGCTGCCCCATCCCTGGAGGGGTTCAAGGCCAGGGTGGACAGCGCGTCCTGGTGTGGTGGGAGGTGTCCCTGCCCAGGGCAGGGGGTGGTACTGGATGGGCTTTAAGGTCCCTTCCAACCCAAACCATTCTATGATTCTTCGATGTACCCACAGGCCTGATGCTGCTCCCTATTGTCCCAGGGCCACCTGCCACAGGTGAGCCACTGCACTGGCACCAGCGGTGGGATCCATCGGGGACTCCAGAAGAAGTAAAGTGGGACCCCAGGGCTGCAGTGGGGACACACACATTTCCAAACAGCAGCTACCACTGGACTGGATGCTCTCTCATCTGATGACCTGAGATTCTTACATTGGCATTTCCAGGAACCTGAAACACTCCCCGGGGTGTCACACAGCAGCACAACATTCTGGCAACACTATATATCAGCACCGATTTGCTTCTAATAAACAAGATCACCTTTAATTTCCAGGCACCTCCTACTTCATTAAACTTAAAGATCTTGCTCTCCAGGGGTTTCCTCCTCAACTGGGGCAGGAAATGAAAAGACAGAAAATGCAATTTAATTGGGGATGAAGCTTCATCTTTACACTGCCTATCATAATTACGTGTCATTTAAAAACAAGCATGGAGCAGGTGTGAAATGGCACCAGCTCCGGATGCGCATAAAAAAGGTTGATACCAGCCACATGTCTCAGCAAGAATCAGACGGTGCAACTTGAAAACTACTTTTCCCTTTTGTTTCTTTCTTCCTTTGTTGCCTCCAACTTCTCAGAAAAAAATCCTTTTGAAACGGGAGAGAAGAAGTGGCATCTCTGTGAAGCCAAGTGGTTTGAAAGGAATCATCACAGGCTGGCAGGGGTTGGAAGGGACTTTGGAGATCATTTAGTCCAACCCCCTGCCAGAGCAGGGTCACACAGAGCAGGTTGGACAGGAGCGCGCCCAGGGAGGGTTTGAATGTCTCCAGACAAGGGAGAGAAGGGAATTTCAGCATCGTGTGCTGGGGTATGGCACCAGTCCCTGCAAAATATGGGGCTGGGCTGATGCTGGTGTAGAGGATGGGCCAGTGGAGATCACAGAATCACAGAATCACAGAATTGTGGTGGTTGGAAGGGACCTCAGAGATCATCGAGTCCAACCACACAAAAAAAAAACCAAAAAAACCAAAAAAAAACCAACAAACCACACCACCCACCACCTAAACACACAACAACAACCAAACCAAAAAACCATCACCCACCCACTCAGCAGCCCACGACAAACCAATAATCTTGGGCACTAGAGCATGCCCTGAAGAACCATGTCTACACGTTTCTTAAATACCTCCAGGGATGGTGACTCCACCACCTCCCTGGGCAGCCCATTCCAATGCCTGATAACACTTTCAGTAAAGAAATGTTTCCTAATATCCAACCTGAACTTCCCCTGGCGTAACTTGAAGCCATTACCCCTTGTCCTGACATCTGTAACTTGGGAGAAGAGACCGACCCCCACCTCTCTACACCCTCCTTTCAGGTACTTGTACAGAGGGATAAGGTCTCCCCTCAGTCTCCTCTTCCCCAGACTGAACAACCCCAGCTCCCTCAGCCTCTCCTCGTAAGACTTGTGCTCCAGACCCCTCACCAGCTTCGTTGCCCTTCTCTGGACCCACTCCAGCACCTCAATGTCCCTCTTGTGGTAGGGGGAAGCAGCAGCACAGCCACATGTCTTCACGTGACACAGAGATGGTCGGGCCAAACCTGCTGTTCCTGCTTCTTCCTCTCCGGGTATCTATTTGCCACCCCTTGCCACCCTGGATAACACACCCAGCTGGGTTTGCTACCTGCAGGTGGGACCAGAGTGCACCATGATGGAAGTGGTGCGTTCCATCAGCACCTCAAGGTGCTGAAGCTTGCCCTGGGAGTTGAGTTGGGTGGGAGAGGGTTTCTGCTTTCCCTCAGGTCAGCCAGCCCCTTCCTCCACACTCTAGGACCAGGAGGAACAAAACAGTGACACACTTTTGTTAATATTGAGCATTTCAGTTGACCTTCTGCAGAGAGCAGAACCAAGGAAGAGCAAGGAGAGCTCTGGAGTTGGGTTATGGTGCTCATTATAAGGGAAAGGAGACCTGGAGTTCATCTTTTGAGCTGCTAGAGAGTCTTCATGGGATTTAGGGCAGCTCAGTTAGCTCAAGCCTTCCCAAAACACCACTGAGGCTTTTGCATCTGAGGAAAAAAAATCAGACCCCTCCATGCTGAGATATTCTCCAGCATGGGCTTTCCATGTATGCTGGGAGCTTGGACTTGCTTGTGCCCCAGTCTCTCCTCTGCCCGACGGCAAGAGGGCCACCTGAGGGCTAGGAGAGACCAGTAGCAAACCTGGAGAAACCAAACCATTTGACTTTGAGACAAAGGTGGATTCAGAGTACAAGCGTCCCTAGGCTCCTGCCCTGTCTGCTCAGTTGGTGAGACATGACCCTACCTTCCTCCTGAAAAAGAGATGCCTGAGACCTGGGTCAGAGCAGAGATCTCTACCCTTTCTGCTTTTCTAGATGTTATCAGTAACACCCTGGATTCAAATAGCGCCTATTTTTTCTAACAAGCGCCTGTCTTCTTCTTCCGACCAATAAAATATGAACTCCATTTACCTGATGCACTTTAATTAGTTGCCTGTTGTTGTCAAAGCCCTGCTCTTACATCCTCATGCAAGTTCACGGCCTTTCATTTTAAGCAACACTGGCAGGTTTGGCTTTAGCCTTCCAGTGATCCTTTAATGTCATATTTTCTCCCCAGTGAATCAATATGCAGATCCTCTAATTGGAAGTTATCTGCTCACCCAAGCCTGGGCTGGGTTTGTTCAGCGGCTCGAGGGGACCAGACGCTTTCCCTGACGGAACCAACCGAGCTGAACTCCACAGAGTCGCTTCAAGATGGAGCTGCTGCCTGTGGGGAGCCACCCCCTTCCCTCTCCCACCACATCCCAGGCAGAGCATCTTCTGCGATGGAGATGTTAAACCCAAACCCCTGTCCCAGGATGGGACCAGGGACAGGTCAGTTTTCTCCTTCTGCTTCAAGGGGCTTCAAGACACCGCTCCCCATCGTTTCTCGCTTTAAATCGCGACGTCTCCATCTTCTGCCTGTGAATTCCTCTCCTGCCATCAAAAGGTCACCAGGCCAGTTGGAAAGCTATTTTTCACAACCTCGCTAATCTGGAGGCACCTTGCTGCCTCCTCCCGCCAGGAAAATGCTGACAACAAAACTAATCAGTGGCCAGCAGGACTGCGGGGTGAGACGCCACAGACAGGACTGGCCTTTAAGGTACCAGCCAGAAATTCAAGAGATTCAGGAGCGGTCCCTGGCTCTTCCCCAGCCTCCCTTCCTGACCTTAGGCCCCAGCTCCGTGCCTCAACCCCACCGCTACCAACTGAGGCTAATAACGCTTCCCACACTCGGTCATGCAGATAAATTCATTTGTGTTTAGGAAATAATCTATTACGATGGGCACAGGAATAAAACTAAATGTTTTTTTTTCCCCTTGTATCACCACTGGCTTTAGGGGAACAAAGCCAAGAAGGACTGAAACACACTATGTCCGGGGCTGGGCTGTTTACTCAATTTGTGCATTTTTCTGAATAACCTCCCGAAGTTCAGGTTGAGTGAATCCCAGCGACTGTTTGTGCTGAAGCTGGAGAGCTCTGAACCGTCTCGGGGGGGGCACTGACCTGGCTGGGGGGTGGCAGCACAGCCTGGTTCAGCCAGGGAGGGCAGATCACGCCTGGATGAGCTCAGCATTCAGAGCCATCAACACAAAAATCACAGCAAGGTGTCAATCCCGTGCTCAGCTCCAGGATCCATCTCCCATCACCTGCTGCCAGTTCGTGGCAATCAATATTTCTAAGGAATAGCAGCTGCCCAGCATCCTCCCCCAAAACACCTGAGGCTTTCCCAGTGGAAGGGCTGGGCCCACAGGGTTTCCACTGGGAGAAAGGGGGGGTTCATCAGCGACTGCTTGAGCATTGTCTCCCTCCCCCTGGGTTGTACCAGGCTCTGAACCAAATGGCTCGATGGAAAGCCTTCAAGCCAGTCTGCCGCATCTACACGCCCGGCCTGACAATGGCATCAGGCACACACATTTCCCAAGCCCTGGGGGGTTTTGCAGGCAGTTATTCCTGGTAAGAGGGATGCAAATCCCTCCGACAAGGGTCCACCCCAGGCCAGGAGCTGCAGGACCCAAGGGAAGCTCCACAGCAGGAGGTAGGTAGACCAGGAGGGGGTTAACTCCTCACTCAGCTTTTGTTGTCATTTGGACTGATGAAATCCAGCGCTGGTGAACTGACATCCACCGACCGTCATTTGTTTTAAAATTAGATTAGGGACTGCAGACTGTCTGCAGCATGAACACGGGCATCCCCTCGGAGCTCCCACCGCTTCGCTCCTCATCACTTGTCCAGCTGCCTGTGGCTGGAGGGGGCAGAGACCCACACCAGCCTCCGGACACCCCCACAGCACCCCAGAGCTCAGCTGCCCTCCCAACACCCCCCCGGGGAAGCTGTGACAACCCCAACTTGGAAAGAGAGTGAAAAACACCTCAACATCCCTGAGCAGCAAAGGTTCCTCCCATCTGTGAAACACAGAGAGGGGCTCAAGTACCAGGGCAAGAGGTGTCTGGGGAAGCCCAGCACATCCACACCCCCTGGAGATGGAAAGGGAAGGGGAAGGGAAGCCAAAGCTGCCCGTCAAACTTCAGCAGTGGAGACAACTGGTTTATACACATATAACCCCGCGCCCAATTATCAGCTCAGTTTAGTGTTTGACTTTACACGATTCTGGTCCAGCAGACCTGCCGCTGTTCTGCTTGATTCTGCCTCTCTCACTCATTTATGTATATATTATCCAGTCCCTAAATCATTTTTAATAGCTTCTTTACTCGCGCGCCCTCCCGTCTCATTCCAGCACCATCAGCACAAGGCGGGTTGCAGATACGAAGAAGCTGACATTTCTCTTTTGAGTAATTTGCAGTAGATTCCTTGCCTGTTTGATGTAGTCGTTTTGTTCTCCGCGCTGATGTGACATTAATTATTGTTAAATATTCTTATCTGTTACATACAGTTCTGTTTAGATAAAGGTCAGTGCACGAGCCCCTGACAGCGCTTGTTGCTGCCGTGCTCTAAAGCCAATTTGTCATTCTCTCCCTTCAATACCCTCATCTTAGTTCCAGTCCATCTTTTTCCATTAATTCAGCCACAGTAGAGAGTCATTAAAAATTGCAAAATATCTCAGCTGTTCAGATTGGCACTCAGATAGGAAATTATTAGCTTGGGTGGCACCGGTTGCACAGGGAGGTGGGGTAACAGCGCCCACAAAAATCCAGCAGCAGCCTCTTGGAGCTGCCCCCCCAAAAATACCCACATATTTCTGATTTGACTGGAATTATCTGAGCCTTGTGTAGTGTGCCATGCTGTTATCCCAGCAGCAGGATAACAGCACAAGCCCACACCACCCTCTCTTGGCAGAGGACAAGAAGGGCAAGCTCAAGCCATCCTCACTGAATTTGTCAGAAGGGAAGCACGTGGTGGTGCTGATCCATCTCCCCGGGGACCCGGCGAGCAGCTGGACTCACAGGAGCCTAAAACCTACGCCTGCATCTGCTCAGCCTTGCTTTTTATCTCTCTGACCAAATAAATCCCCCCCCTGCCACCCCTGCATGCTGCTTCCCACCATGGCACCCATGACATGGGGATGGAGAGGACATCCTGGCTGGGACTCGCTCCCAGCACCCCCGACACCCCACCTGCCTTGGGGACACCTCGATGGGTCAAAACAGCATCTCCAGAGCATACTTACAGTACGGGAACTGCAGGCTGACTAGCCTTTGGAAAGCAGCCTGTGACCTTGAGTGGCCCTCCCAGGGAACAAGGTGGTCATACAATCGTCCGGGGACACGCGTCAGCGCGGCACAAACAACAGACCTCAGGACATTTGGTCTGCAGGACCCGTCACAATTGTCGGGTCATCTTACACCAGCAGCCACCGGGCTGGAGGCCCCCGGGGCCTTGTAAAACCTATTTTACTGCTTGGTTGCAGCCCGTGCGCTTTTATGCCTCCATCCAGCAAAGTGCTTCAGCATGTGCTTACCTCCAAGCACACAAACAGCCTTAATTACACCAAGGGAGCCGTTCAGATGCTTAAATTGAAGTCCACACCTAAGTCTGGGTGAGGACTTCAGTGCAGAAAGAGAGAGCGAAGAGGAGGTGAGGAGTGGAACCCACAGCCCCACCAAGCCAGTGATGAGGACCATGGTGGAGATGCTCAAATGGAGCCTGCAGCCCCACCAAGCCGGTGATGAGGATGAAGGTGGAGATGCTCAAATGGAGCCTGCAGCCCCACCAAGCCAGTGATGAGGACCACGGTGGAGATGCTCAAATGGAGCCTGCATCCCCACCAAGCGAGTGATGAGGACCATGGTGGAGATGCTCAAATTGAGCCTGCACCCCCACCAAGCCAGCGATGAGGACCACGGTGGAGATGCTCAAATGGAGCCTGCAGCCCCACCAAGCCAGTGATAAGGACCGATAAGGACCATAGTAGAGATGCTCAAATGGAGCCTGCAGCCCCACCAAGCCAGTGATGAGGATGAAGGTGGTGATGCTGGGACAGGGCAGGGGGCTCCAAAGGGAGCAGGTAAAGGCCAGGGCTCAACTGGCTGCAAAGGTGGGTTCTGCCGCACGAGCTGGGAAGGATGCAAAGGTGGATTCAGCACGACCGAAACTCCCGCACGATAAAACACGTGCTCGTTCCAGCACTTGCCAAATGGAAGAACATTTGCTCATTTATTCAAAGTGACATTTAATTTTGTATTATGCTAAATCATTTTGTACTTTTAAATAAAAGAGAATAAACTCCCCAACTCATCCCCCTCTCAGTAAAAATACAAAGAAATATTGCATTTTGCTGAATTTAATCAAGCGTGGGGGTTTTCCCTCCCCTTCTTTGTATATGAATGACATAAAAGATAGAAGGGAAAATCACACTTGGCTCCATTCATTCTAGGATCAAGGAGAAGCATGGTTTACACTGTCCTGAACCTGCCCCAGCCCAAGGGTATGGGACTTTTTGTGTGTCCTGGATGAGCACACACGCTATGGTTCCTGCTCCACACAGACCTAAAGATCCCCAGAGATGTTCTACCACCAGCTCCACTGATGGAGACACACGCAGGGCAGAAGCCCAGTATCAGTCTGTATTGGACTCTTGGGTCACTTCCTTGGAACCATGGACCGGTCCGCACCCAAAGGCTCCTCTGCCCCCGCAGAGATGCTGTCCTCATCCTTTCTTGAAGACTCTTACTCAGCACAACCATCAATAAACTCCTGGGCAAAGGGATATTCACATCCCAGGTCCCCAGCTCGGCTACACCGGTACAAGTGGGAAGAAACTGTGCCGACGCCCTCCCCTTTTCTAAATCGGGACAGGGAGAAGGGCGAGAGCTGGCTTCACACGTTCAGAAAGGTATGAGAAAACTCAGGTCCTCTGCGGGTCTGGGGACAGAGTGTCCTGCAGCTAAAAATACAGAGACGAGCCAAAAAGTCAAGGCTAGCAGGAGGCATCGGTAGGGTGATCGAAGACAAAAACAGAGCCTGTTTATTTCTGTAGCCAGCGACCGGCCGGCGAGAGAGACTGAAACCCTGGCGCACATGCTGCCTGCCTGACGGACAGGCTCCTGCCAGCTGGAGGGCTCCGATTTCTCATGCAGACCCTGGGGTTCCCTCTCCCCTTCCCTCCGTGCAGGCTCACGCCTTTCTTTGCAATATTTTTAGCCGCTGCACGAAGCAGGGTAATGTGCAGGAACAGAGGGAAAGGGCAAGGGATGGAAATCACTGCTCCGGAAAAGGCTCTCCCCCCTTTGCCATCACAACAGGGAGCTCAGGATCCACATCAGGGGACGTGCTCAAGCTTGTTCAGAGTGATCAGTCCAGGAGGAAAATCCCTCCCAGAAGCTCTGTCAGCAGCTTGGGTTGGGTGGGAGATCATAATATCATAGAGTGGTTCGGGTTGGAAGGGACCTTAAAGACCATCCAGTGCCACCCCCTGCCCTGGGCAGGGACACCTCCCACCACACCAGGTTGCTCCAAGCCCCCTCCAACCTGCCCTTGAACCCCTCCAGGGATGGGGCAGCCACAGCTTCTCTGGCCAACCTGGGCCAGGCTCTCACCACCCTCACACCAAACAAGTTCTTCCCCACATCTCAGCTCCATCTCCCCTCTTGCAGGGTCAAACCCTTCCCCCTCCTCCTAGGGCTCCCCTCCCTCATCCAGAGTCCCTCCCCATCTCTCCTGGAGCCCCTTTAGGGACTGGAAGGGGCTCCAAGGTCTCCCCGGAGCCTTCTCTTCTCCAGGCTGAACCCCCCCAACTCCCTCAGCCCCCCACTCCCAGCAGAGGGGCTCCAGCCCTCCCAGCATCTCCGTGGCCTCCTCTGGCCCTGCTCCAACAGCTCCATGTCCTTCCTGTGCTGAGGACTCCAGATGCTTCTAACTGCCATGCCTTGGATGGCTTCCTGGGGAACCACAGAAAAGCAGGGCTGAGATGCACCAAGCTGAGACCACCACAGCAAGTGGTCCAGGAGATAACTGCAGGCAGATCAGACCCAAATCCCAGCGAACACACATATCCAAGTGTTTAAGTAAAGAAACGAGACGGGAGGTTTGCTCTCTTGGTTGCAAGCTAAAATGGTTGTGGCCGTCAGAGTTCAGCTCCTCTCAGCCGGCATCAACGAGGAAAATGCTGACACCGAGACGCAGCCATTAAAAGCACCACGGGAGCACCAAGAGGAGCCTCTCAACCGGCTATTTGCCAGGCTAAGCTTTCCATACAGGGCTCTTCAATTCAATTTGCCTTACTTCATTAACCTCAATGGATTTACACCCGAGACCAGCACTGAAAAAAATCAATTATCTATCTATTTAACCTCCCTGCCCTGATATTATTCCCTCTGTCCCATATTTGGCTCCCCTCTGATGTCTGAATTCTTGCAGACCTGCCAGAAATCTGGGCGCAGCCTCCATGCTGCAGGACAAGCTTCCTCCAGCCTTCACCAAGGCAAGGAAAGGATAAAGCCACAATTGCTTTTGCAGGAGTGATTTCAGCAATAAACTACTGCAAAAATATGAATAGACAACAGGATGCCCATGAGCCAGCAATGGGCCCTGGTGGCCAAGAAGGCCAATGGCATCCTGGGGTGCATCAAGAAGAGCATGAGCAGCAGGTGGAGGGAGGTCATCCTGCCCCTCTGCTCTGCCCTGGGGAGGCCCCATCTGGAGCACTGGGACCAGTTCTGGGCTCCCCAGTTTAAGAAGGACAGGGAACTGCTGGAGAGGGTACAGCAAAGGGCTACAAAGATGATGAGGGGACTAGAACATCTCTCTTTTGAGGAAAGGCTGAGGGACTTGGGCGTTTTAGTTTGGAGAAGAGAAGGCTGAGGGGGGATCTCATCAATGCCTATCCATACTTAAACAGTGGGTGTCAGGAGGATGGGGCCAGTCTTTTTTCAGTGGTGCCCAGGGACAGAACAGCAGGGAACTGGCACAAACTGCAACACAGGAAGTTCCATCTAAACATGAGGAGGAACTTCTTCCCTGTGAGGGTGGCAGAGCCCTGGCAGAGGCTGCCCAGAGAGGTGGTGGAGTCTCCTTCTCTGGAGACATTCAAACCCACCTGGACACGTTCCTGTGGGACCTGCTCTGGGTGACCCTGCTCTGGCAGGGGGTTGGACTGGATGATCTCCAGAGGTCCCTTCCAACCCCACAGCATTCTGTGATCTATAAGTGCAGCCATTCCCTCTGCAACTTGCACTTGACTGCATAGATTAAGGTCTGCGTCTATGCTGTAAGGAACCACCTCCTCCTGATGGGAATGCTGCTGGAGCTCTTGGAAAAGCAGGCACCACGTTAGAGCCAAGAGGAAGAATCGATAAATAGACCAGTGCATCAGTTGGCAGGGGCCTGTCAAGCTGCCCCTCACCTGGGTGGCCGGGCTGGTGGCACCTCTCTGCGGTTACGTGCTTTAGTCTTGGTGCTGCTGGCAAAGGGAATCTGGGAAAGGCAGATATGAAAAGTCCTACACAGACAAACTCTGCCGCTCTACCACTGCTGAGCTTCAGACACAAACAACCCACTAAATCCCCATTCAGCGGCCGCCTGGACACTTGGCCATGGTCCCTCAGAGCTTTGACCAGTTGGGAGGGTCCTTTCTCACTCCCATCCTACACAGACGCCCCCTTAAGAACCTACTTATGAAAGAACCAATGTTTGGTTTGCAGCCATGAGGCTCAGCTTGGCCACGTGGACCTCTCAGGGATGCCCCCATGAGCTGGTGCTTCCACAACTCCAGCCGGAGAGGCGGATATTAATTCTGTACTAAATTGGGTGGTTTGTTGTACACAAGCAATTACTTTTTTTTTTTTTTTTTTAATGAAATGTGTGTATGATTATGATTAGGCATAGTCGTTACATTCAGCCTTTAATTAGATTTGTGTAATTAGAAATTCACTGAGTTATTTCACACAGTGGAAAAAATATTGCTTGGATGGGGTTATCCAAGATGGCAACAGATTTCTCTGTAGCTCCCAGAGCTGACTGATAATCTGAAACAAATGACATCTTCGATTCTGAGACCTTCACAAGGTGTGCATAATGCTGAACTTCTGGCCAATTTTGCGCAGCCATCAGGCAAGAGCAAGTGGAAAATGTGATTAGTTCCTACTGGTATTATCTTCTCCTGGTAAAATATTCACCTGCCCAACTGAGGTAACTGGGAGGTTGATGTTGGTGCTGGACTGAAGGCACCAGCCCAACCATCCGGCTGGGCTCCCTCTGATGAATGGGGCCAGGAGGAGGGCATGTCCTCAAGTCACCGCTGTGGCTTGGACACAGGAATGGGACATTCACATACCAAATGCAGAGAAAGCCATTTGGAGAAAGCCTAACGGGTGGGAAGGCTTTTGCCAAACACCAGACAGGCAGATGGGGGTGCAGACCCACGCCGCTCGGATACAGCTCCGTGGCTGCACCAGCTGGGAAACATCAATGAGAAGCATCAAGCAAGGTGGTTGCCCATTTTTGGCTTGTTTATCCCAGGAAACGAGAGCTGGGAGGTGATACAGCTGCCTTCCACAGGGGCGAGCATCAGGCCAGAGGGAAAATCCCTGCAGCTAAAGGAGAGACTGCGACACGGAGAAGTGACTGGGCCGGAACAATCCTGGGGGAAAATCCCTGCAGCTAAAGGAGAGACTGTGACACGAAGTGACTGGGCCGGAACAATACTGGCCATCAGTACAGACTGGGGGTGAGGTATTAGAAAGCAGCCCTGAGGAAAGGGACTTGGGGGTGCTGGTGGATGAGAAGCTGGACATGAGCAGGCAGTGGGCAGTTGCAGCCCAGAAGGACAATCCCATCCTGGGCTGCATCAAAAGAAGTGTTGCCAGCAGGTCCAGAGAGGTGATTCTTCTGCTTTACTCTGCTCTGGTGAGACCTCACCTGGAGTGCTGTGTGCAGGTCTGGAGCCCTCAATATAGGAAAGATATGGACCTGATGGAGCAGGTCCAGAGGAGGGCCACAAGGATGATCAGGGGGATGGAGCACCTCTGCTACGAGGACAGGCTGAGGGAGCTGGGGTTGTTCAGCCTGGAGAAGAGGAGGCTCCGGGGAGACCTAATAGCAGCCTTCCAGTACCTGAGGGGGGCTACAGGAAGGGTGGGGAGAGCCTGGAGATGAGGAGAAAGTTCTTTACTGTGGGAGTGGTGGAGCACTGGAACAGGTTGCCCAGGGAGGTGGTTGAGGCCCCATCCCTGGAGATATTCAAGGTGAGGCTCGATGAAGCCCTGGGCAACCTGGTCTAGTTGGGGGTGTCCCTGCTGACTGTGGGGAGGTCGGACTAGATGGCCTTTGGAGGTCCCTTCCAACCTGGACAATTCTATGATTCTATGACTCCAGCAATAATGCCCTTGGCTCCCAGCACAGAGGGGCTGTGCTGGCTCCCCCCATCTCTCCTCCCAGGCAAAGCTGCTGGTACAAAAAAACACACCCCAATTGTTTATGTTTGGGGTTATCCAAGAGCAGTTATGAGACAGAAAAACCAGACTGGCCAAGTTGGGTGCTCCCTTGTGGTCCCTTCAAGCCAGAGTTCGGTATGAACCAGTGCAAGGCCCATCCAACCCTGGCTCAGGTTCGTTGCTTTAGTCTTCAGAGATAATTTCTAGATCCTCCTGACTGTTAAGAGGAACATCCAGCTGGAAGAATAAACTCTTTTGGAGTTTAAGTGTCAGCACACTTGTTCCAGGCAGGAGGCTGCTGTATCAGAATACATGCTTTCACTAATTTCTTTAGGTTTCAACTGAGGAGAGCAACGCTCAGGTATCCTGGAATGGATCAAGCTTAAAACAAGCAGACACTGGCATTGCTACTGATAGAAAAGTAAGTCACCCCTGCCAGCCACAGGTTTCAAACAGATGGAAAAAATATGGAGTTTGGGGAAAGGAAGAGGTTTTTTTGTTTGGTTTTTACTCTCTTATGGCATTAGTAATCAGAAAAAAAAAAACACCAAAAATTCTCTCCAAGGTCATTTGTACACAAGTGCTTTCATCTTTCCATCAAGTAGAAGATGGAAGAAAAAGGATGTTTTTGCCAACAAATGTGATATTTGCTTAGGGTCCAGGTAGAGAGCGAACAGCTATATTTACATATATAAACATATCTTGGAGCCCGTGTGTATGTGTGCAAACGAGGGAGAGCTCCTCCATGGCATCCTGTCAGAAACATCTCACCACACCTCAATTCAGCACTGCCCTTTCGGAAACAACCACTTTGTCAGAGCAATATCCTCCTCTCTTTCTCTTGTGGAGCCCCAGGTACCACAGGCTTTGTAGGAGATGAGTTTACTAATTCCAAGATGCTTCTCCCAGCCCCCAAAGAATCTGTTAACATAAAACCATTATAATAGAAAAAAGTTTACCCGATCATTCTTATTTGAACATATCTGAATATAGAGCTTTTTCCTAAATCCACTCTCTCTTGGAGGAATACTTCTAATTTTGAAAATGACTTCACCAATGTTTGTACCAACACTCATATGTTCTGCCTCCACAGCTTCTCATACCCAGACGTGGACGGAGTGCCCCTGCAGGAGAAGAGCCAGGTGAAGCTACAAGGCACCCTCTGAATGACCACCAAGAGCCTCAATGTCCTGCCATCACAGAAATCGTGTTTCACTGTAGACGTGCACTGTGCTTGGCCAAAAAACACAGAGGGAAACCCAAGGTGGTATCACCCGCTGCTTTGCTCATCCTGTCGATGTGTTTGATGAGCAAACACAGGAACTCTTCAGCCAACAGATGCTTCACACCCTCCCCACCTACTAAAAATGCCCCATTGACCCTCAAATGGACTTAACTGGGTGACCACTGGTGCACTGCACAAGCTTTGAGCAACCTGGTCTGGTGGGAGGTGTCCCTGCCCAGGGCAGGGGGTTGGAACTGGATGATCTTTAAGGTCCCTTCCAACCCAAACCATTCTATGATTCTAAGGGAGCAAAGGATGAAGCAGCAGGGAAAGCTCCAGCTGGAGGACAAGCATAAATTCAACATTTCCCCTCCCCCCGATTTTAATGTGCCCCGTGTGACAGTGCTGTAGTGAGCAACACCAACCTCCTACATCTCCATATGCGTTTGGAAAGGACCTGAACGTGTTTTTACTGATGACTCAAAGTGTTCATCGAGACTCCTTAAGTCTCACAACTCCCTGACCCCTGAAAGAATTGACATCTCCAAGCCGAGCGCTCACCCCCTTCTACCAGAACAGCCACAGGCCTTCTGCCCACCCAAGTGTCAACTGCTCCTCCCCAGGCAGATGAGGGTCTGCCCCAACTCTGAGGACACACATTGGCCGTAACGAGGGGCAGCAATGGTATGCCACCGGTGGCAGCCCTGCCCACACAAACCTGGCACCTCTGTCAGGTGCTTGGCTGCCACCAGGTCACACTGGGAGTTGAGGGCCACATCACGAGTCCATTTTTTCAGAGCCAGGGCATGGTCCTCCTAGACACTTCTAGATGTTCGGTAACACGGATGCTTTTAGCACTCCAGCCAGGTGGGGACACTGAAACCCAAAGTCGTTTTAATTTATTCCAAGGCACAAAAGCACCTTGTGGCACAGCCAGGGGAACTGGATGATCTTTAAGGTCCCTTCCAACCCAAACCATTCTATGATTCTAAGGGAGCAAAGGATGAAGCAGCAGGGAAAGCTCCAGCTGGAGGACAAGCATAAATTCAACGAAATTCAACCAAAGTCCTTACCAAACATTTGAAGGACCCGGATTCACCCCACAGCACCGCAGCTTAGAAAAGCTCCCCAAGCTCTTTCTTCTACAATAGTTGGTGGCAAATCACTGCACCAGGCACCTCTAATGGGACGAGTGCTCTCCGCACCTTGGAGGAAAACACCACCAAGCAAGAAGCATTCAAGGAAAAGCATTCAGGAAAGCAAGGGAAAAACGCTCTCCTGTGAGACTGGAGCCTGAGGTTCTCCCTCAGCTGGGGAAATGATGCAGAGACAAGAAATGGCCCCCAGCCACGGAGTCAGCTACTGGCAGGAGAACAGCCAGCTTTACTGTCACATTTCCACACGGCTGCCATCCTACTCGGAGCAATATTTGCACCTTAAGTAACTTCTCCCACTGAAGCAGGGACAGAGCAGCACAGCCAACACAGTGAGGCTTTGCTTAGTGAGGTGGCAGCCAGCCAGAGGGGATGGCCCACACCTTCTCTTGGTTGGACCACCAAATGGCTCAGAGCTTCTGAGAAGACAACATCTACACTCTGGCTCAGCTCCTGCTGTGCTGAGTTACGGCAGGGTCTGAGAAAAGCTGGAAGAGGTAGAAAAAGGAAGCTTGAACCTGCAAAGATGATAAAGGTCCTAAAATCACAGTTTTTCCATTGAATTGTCTCTTAAGCAGCAGCGCTGGTGGGTGGGAAAAGGGGGATCCAATTACACAAACAACTCACAATACATGGATAAGAACCTTTGATTAAGGACCACTTTACAGAAAGTCCTTACCAAACATTTGAAGGACCCCTAATACATGTTTGCAGTCATGTCTGGAGCTAATTTAAACAAAATGTTTATTTGCACAACCAGGTGAGAATCAAGTTATGAAGCAAAAATCTTGTTTTCTTCCTCTTCCACAGCTTTCCCTTAGGGATGCGGTCCCTGCAACTTAAATTTCTCCCAGTCCTGTTTGTGGGAATAAAACTTTTCCTCCCCACCTGCAAGCTTTCAGGCTAGAAGTGCTCATTTACTCATTGCAATCACAGCCCCAAGTGACTCTTAGAAACCCTCTAACTTCTCAGGCCAATCACAAATAAGCAGCACAGCTTGAATTTCAAACAATTTTTGAAGCTGAACAACTCTGAGAGCACTTCATCAAAACCACTTGATGAACAAGCTTGGGAGAAACCTTGCGTCTGGAGCGGTGGCTGGTGCAGCAGAGGAACCTGCATCCACCAGGAGCTACAGCTACAGGAGTACATGGGGTGGGTAGCTG
Source organism: Calidris pugnax (assembly GCF_001431845.1). Lineage (NCBI taxonomy): Eukaryota > Metazoa > Chordata > Aves > Charadriiformes > Scolopacidae > Calidris > Calidris pugnax. The sequence goes on along the minus strand of NW_015090832.1, from coordinate 4,717,717 downwards.
CTCACAGTATTTTCTGAAATATACTGGGAGTAGTGTATTTCTGGTGTCTTCTCCTGAAAAGGATGGTGGGGGCACAGAAAACTAGTGCTCGTTGAGCTTTAGGGCAGTACCAAAGATCTTGGGCAGCCATCAACAAGATGAGCTGGTCCAAGTCTGTTCTTTTTCCAAATAATACCACCTACATCTTGTTCAGCATGGTTCACAAAGCGAATCTCCCACCAGGAAATTAGAAACTCCAGTTTCTACCCCCCTGTTGGGTGCCCGACCAGCTCCTCCTGGGTCCCAGCTGCTGGAGAGGACCTCATCTCCTTGGGTGGGCAGGATGGGAATGCTGACCATCAGAGCTACGAGGATGAGGGGCAGCAGCTCGAGTTGGAGACCCAAGTCCTCTGATGGGGACAGCATCCGCATCATTGCTCTGACCCCCAGGTGACAGGGCACCCAACACAGAAATAATGTCCAGCAAACAAAGTGCAGGTGTAAACTGTTAGCTATGATAGAAGTTCGTTTTACTTTACTTAAAAGCAGAAATATTTCAGTTGGAGTCCAGAACTACTCGTCAAAATAGTCCCTACAAAACGTGAGGTGACTGGCTTCGAAAGGAGGAAAGTAGAATTTAATTTGGAAAAAACTAATACTAAATCACTGCTGAGTAATGGGTCCCAGCAGAAATCTGATACACACACCTTGAACTACACGGCTGTTCCACCCAGGAATGAATATGAGATATCCAAATACTCAAACTTGTAAAACTCTACATCTCTCTGGTTTTATGCTTATCTTCTGCCTCTCCTCTAGTATAAAGTACATTTTTTATCTGACCAGGACTGGCATGTAGGGTCACTTTCACAAATTGCTTGGATTCACCATGATGTCCTAATAATAGAAACAAACATTATAAAAAAATATATTTCATCACAAGCTCAAATTTGAAACAAAAAAAAGTTGCATTTTCAAAACAGACTTTTAAGTTGAACATTTTTTTTTTGTTGTTCAACGTTTTTCCTGGCACATCTATAGTTTTCCAAACTATTTCATCACATTTGAAGTGTTGTTTTATGAAAGAGATCTCCTTGTTCAGGATCTCTTCTTGACTGATTGCGTGAAACGCCCTTACAGTGACGCGCAGGAACTGATGTACCTAAAGGCGATAAGTGGGTGGCGATTAGAGGAGGAGACTTTTTTATACACCCTGGGAGAAACCCACGCTCCCAACAGCACATCCCACGTGGCATATAATGACAGTGCCACTGGGCCACCACTCTGTGCCCTGGCCAAAATTCCTTGCCGGGTAAGGTAATCTTTTCTTGGCAGTTTCAGTGTACTTAGGAATTTCTTGTTTTCTTTGGTTTTTAATTTGTTTTTTTCCAACCACAGGGCGCGCTGGCAAGAGCTCCAGAATGATGGAGCTGCTGAACGTCATCCAAAGAAGGTGACCAAATCAAGCCTTGCTTTCTGAAGTTACGCACAGAAACACTGCGAGCGTGGTAGATGAAGAGCCTCCCAGCTCTTGGACATGAGTTGTCAATCGATGGGGGTGTTTAGTGGGTGAAAAGGGAGGAGAGCACAGGTCAGCAGGAGGTGTTGGGAGAGATTCTTGGAAAAGGACCATTGGGATGGTGAAGTCTGAGGAGAAGGAAAACATGGATCAAGCATGAGACAGAAAGTATGATGGGAAACACCAGTCTGTCCAAGCTAGGAAGACCAACCTACAAAACCTTTCCCAGATCTCCCCCATGTCCAGACTTGTCTCCTTCAGCTTCTGCAACACCCCAGGGACTGCACTAGGGACCTTAAATGGTCCCTTCCTACCTGAAGTGCTCCATCATTCAAGGTTAGGAGAACTGTTCTGGGATGGCAGGATGTTCCTCTTGGCCATGAGATGCCTGAACCTGCAGCCCTTAGGCTGCAGAACAACAGGCAAACAAGAAGGGAATTTTTAACTGTAAACAAATGTTAATGGGTTTTCTGAAGGGCTACAAGATGTCCCCTGCCACCAGAATATCCTGCTGATGAATGCAAATGGGCAATGATAGACCTCTGAAGGAGACATCAGCCCCTCTTGCAGCATACCACGTGTGTTATCCATAACGCAAACCCTTGCTGCAGGAATTTCTGCCCCCTCCTCGCCCTGGTGCTCTGCCCAAGAAGGAACCCAAGACTTTCAGAAAATCCCGAACACGAGTTGCTTACAAAGCCCATTCACGACCTGGCAGATGGCGCAGATGGTTGACATTCAGGGACCTGGCACGAGTCCTCCATCGCAGGGCAGCAGCAAAAGTGGCTTCATCAGTGGCTCCAAATCCAGCTCTGCACCGGGGGGGTCCTGCAGGTGAACTGCTCCCCTGTGAGGGGACCTGACAGTTCAGCTGGGGACAGCAAATCTGTGTGGCAACTAAAGCTGTCCCCTGCTCGCTGGGCAGCTCTCGGCTCCTGCTCAGGTTACTGACATACACAGCTTCTCCTTGCCAAGACAGATGGAGGCAGCTGTGGGCACAGGGGGGGCATGGGACATCCTGAAACACCCACCCAAACGTTTTGGAGAGGGTCCTGCCTAGGCAGCACCCCAATGCTGAGTTTCTCCAATACGACGTATCCACTAGCACTTTGAAAGATCTGACTGGGATCTCGAACTCTTTCCTTTGCCGAAGAAGCTCCTGACACCAACCCAACTCCATCACTTCCCTCCTTGCTCTCCCAACACCCCAGTTTCCCCAAACCCACTACTTTGGGCATCCCCGCATTGCAGACACCTCCTCAGCACATGGCAAGAGCAAGCTATCACTGTTCACCACGGGACTTCACCCAGGGCTCTGCAATCCCCGGCACGGATGAGAGCTTGGATCCTGGAAATACTATCTCAGCGTGGGAAGGGAGAGGCATCCCCGCTGTCATCTCTGCAATGACAGTCTTGCCGTGTCCTTGGAAGACAGTGGAGGTGCTAAGGATTAATGGGGACGCAAGAAGGCACTAAGGATTACTGGGAACATGTCACCACCTGCTGGGTTCTGCTTCTGCACCCAGCAGACGTGGAAGACCTGCTCCATGGGGCTCCTGATAATTCCCTCCTGTTCCTGAGGAGCATCCTCTCCTGAAGATCCTTCCCATCCCCTCTTGAGGAGACTGACTGTCCATCTGTTTGTCTTCAGGAATTGAAAAGGATGCTGAGCATGTGTCTACATGGTCAAGTGGAAGAGTCACAGCCAGATGTGTGGTGCCTTTCACAGACCACTGTCACATCCATTTCCCTGGACAGCACTGTCCCCAGAGAGACAACGTGCCGATATCTGCTTCCGAGTATGGTGCTCCTCTCCAAACAGAAGCACTAAGTGCCACCATCTCCCCCAGGCTCCACCAGGATTTGTGGCATCCTCCAAGCAGGGCTCAGCACACACTGACCCACTCCACAAGTCCCCAAGCCACTGTCTTATGCCAAGACACCAGGGGAGAAGACACAAGGACCCAGAACCTCACACCACTACACAATAGCCATGTGGGTGGGAGTTCACAGCCAGAACTTTCAGGTGAAGGATCAGCCAGTGCACTCCAGTGTGGCACAGCCCAATCCAGCCAGCAGAATCACAGAATGGTTTGGATTGGAAGGGACCTTAAAGATCATCCAGTGCCACCCCCTGCCCTGGGCAGGGACACCTCCCATCACACCAGGTTGCTCCAAGCCCCCTCCAACCTGCCCTTGAACCCCTCCAGGGATGGGGCAGCCCCAGCTTCTCTGGGCAACCTGGGCCAGGCTCTCACCACCCTCACACCAAACAAGTTTTTCCCCACATCTCAGCTCCATCTCCCCTCTTTCAGTGTCAAACTGCTCCCCCTCGCCCTATGGCTCCCCTCCTTGATCACAAGTCTCTCCCCATCTCTCCTGGAGCCCCTTTAGGGACTGGAAGGGGCTCCAAGGTCTCCCTGGAGCCTTCTCTTCTCCAGGCTGAACCCCCCCAACTCTCTCAGCCCCCCCTCCCAGCAGAGGGGCTCCAGCCCTCTCGGCATCTCCGTGGCCTCCTCTGGCCCCGCTCCAACAGCTCCATGTCCTTCTGCTGTTGGTGGCCCCAGAGCTGGAGGCAGCACTGCAGGGGGGTCTCCCCAGAGCGGAGCAGAGGGGCAGAACCCCCCCGCTCACCCTGCTGGCCACGGGGCTGGGGATGCAGCGCGGGATGTGGGTGGCAGAAACAAGACACGTCAGAGTGAAACCACTGCTCTGCAGAGCATGGGGGTGTGCAGGGTCAGGCCAAGGGTCCCCTGCTGAAAACAGTTATTTTTGGCTTAAGACCTCAAGGTCTCCCTGGCTAGGACTCAGTGGGTGCTCCTTTTGAAGATGCAGCTCACCCCTTCCAATAAATCCTGCAGCGCAACGTTATGAGCTCTGATGCGGAAACCCAGCATTTAGAGGGTGAGAAAGACAAATGCACCTGGGTTGAGCCTCCCCATCCCAAACTGCTGGTGCTGGTGGCCGTTCCCTGCACCAAACAACCCCATTATGCTTGGAAGTGGTCTTAAAAGACTCCTCTACTGCAAGCAAAGCAGACAAACTGATCACTGGGGCAAAAGAGCAGTAACGGGGGACAGTGATTTATAGCAGAAGACAAATTCTTGTCTTACCAGCTTGGAGCAACATCGCTTTTGTTCACTCTGGAGCTGTGGGAACCAGAAGCCCCAGCCTTTTGGGCAGGGGGAAGTCACCGTCAGGAGAACCCATCTCCTGGAGCATCGCTGTCCCCCCACTCACCCACAGCAGCTTCCCCATTACCCAACCTCCGTGGGGCTGCGGCTGCCTGGAGAGACAGGCTAAGGACTTCCACTTGCCCAGACCGATGCCAGGGCAGAGGCAGGGGACGTGGAGGGACGTGCTGGCATCACGCTGCCTGTCCCAAGGGCTCATTAGAAGAGCTCAGCGCCCTGCAAACCCTACTGGCTTGTGTCAGGCTGTAGCTAGAAAAACACAGCTGATCCCACCCAGACACTGCTATGGATGCCCACCAAAGGATTAATTCCTCTCTGCCACCAGCTGTGCTCCAGAGCAGGCATGTGCTGGTGGAACAGGCAGCGTGAGGTTCCCCGAGCAGCCCCTGGCAAAGCAGCTCCCCCAAACAACCCATCGCCCAGACCCGACCCCCAGCACACGCTGGCCCTGGCCATTTTACCAGGGTCCTCAGACACCTGGTTTAAATAAGCACCTCCCTGATATCAAAGAGCATCCTCCCTGGTTGAATTTAGCCCGGTTTGTCCTAAATTGATTTCCCAATCATAGAATCATAGAATTGCCCAGGCCGGAAGGGACCTCCAAGGGTCATCTAGTCCCACCCCCCCGCAGTCAGCAGGGACACCCCCAACTAGACCAGGTTGCCCAGGGCCTCATTGAGCCTCTCCTTGAATATCTCCAGGGATGGGGCCTCAACCACCTCCCTGGGCAACCTGTTCCAGTGCTCCACCACCCTCACAGTGAAGAACCCTCTCCTCATCTCCAGTCTAAATCTGTTCCCCTCCAGCTTGAAGCCATTGCCCCTCGTCCTGTCACTACAGGCCTTTCTAAACAGGTTCTCCCCAGCCTTCCTGTAGGCTCCCTTCAGGTACTGGAAGGCTGCTATTAGGTCTCCCCGGAGCCTCCTCTTCTCCAGGCTGAAGAAATTCCCCTTGGCTTAAGGGAAGAAGGAAGCATATTGGGAGAGTATTCCCGATTCACGCAGCTAAGCAGATCCGTGCCCTTTAGAAAACGTAAAGGTCTTGTTGAGGCAGGAATATCAGCTCGGGATTCCTACCTCTGTGCACGGAGGAGGACACCCTTCAGTCCTTTCTCCAACATCCCCATGCTTCCAAGAGGACCATAGGCCTGTTTTAACCCTGAGCCGTGTCTTAACGTCTGCGCCCAGCCAGGACTGGACATCACTGCTCAGCAAAGGACAGGTTCTTGCTGTGTTTGCCTTTCTGCCTGTTTTTCCCAGAATCCAATTTAAAACAAGCTTTATTGGTACTAAAGCTAGATCATACGAAACATACTGCATAATACATTAGAGGAGAGAGAGCGCCACGTACCTTTACATGATAAATATCTCCATACAGGGCTCAGCACCTATCTTTATTGCTGGCATTACGTGTGGCTTATGCGTTCCCTCCTGCTGTTAGACTTGGCTTTTCAAAAACACCCCGGGAAGGCAGGCAATCAAATACACTTGGAATTCATTAAGATGCAAGTCAGTAAGATGCTTGGGGCTCCTCTGGAAGTCCTAGCAGGGTGTATTAAATACAATCTCACCTTCGTATCATACCTCTCGTTTCAAGGGAGCCCAAAACACTCCACCAGCATGACATATGCCACCTGTCTTCACCTGCGGAGGACTATCTGGACCAAGAAAGTGGCTGTTATTCAACATCCCCCACGACAGCTCAGTGCTGACCCTCCCCCGGAGTCACAGAGGAGGTGCCACCAGGACAGTATCCCCGTTACCCACCTGCTGTCCCACCGTCCCTGCTGCCCTGCCTCTCCAAAAAAAAAACCCCATCCACAAACATCATCTTTCAATGAGAAAAAGTTTCCATGAGACTTCATGCTCAGCCAAGTTTCTCAACCCATCTGTTCCCTGGGCAAAGTCTCTCGTACACAGAGCCATCGCTGCGGTTCAAGGCTGGCTTCCTTCCTGGGGTGTACAGGCAGGAGGAATAACAATTATGGACATAAAAGCTGTGTCCTACTCTAAAAAAAAAAAAACCCAAACAAAATAAAATCCAAAACCTACAGTGTTTGTAGTGTGTGTGGGCATAAGTTTCATTTAGTTTAAAGAGGAAGCACTGGCACAATAGAAATATTTAAAATCACTAGAGCTGCTTCCCACTTTTCTGGCTTAAATGCCATGTTACCGGCCACACTCAAGACACACCATATAAAACGTGGTAGTTTCCAGCATCAGTATCCCTCCTCTCATGTGGACCTGCAAGATTTTTCTCTCTCTTTCTCTCTCATACCACAAAACAACTTTTCATCTTTATAAACTACGGTGCCAGCTGAAAATTGGACAAAAATCAAAATGCATTCGACACCCTTCTGTGCTGGGCTGCTCCGCAGGTTGAAAAACATCAGGCAGCAAAGGTGATGAACTGGTTGGTGCTGGTGTGTGTGGACGAGCACCTGACGGCCAGGCACGGAGCCCAGGGTCACAGAAGCACAAGATTCAAGGGGAAGATCAAGCAAAGGCTTGATGTGTTTCCTCTGCTGCATCCTGCCTCCTCTGCGACCCAGAGAGGTCCACGCCAACCCCACCTTTCACCTTACCTCTTCAAAATAGGGAGGACGTTGCTAAGTTTCCTTTGGACTGTAAAGATCATCCAAAATTAAGCCTTATTTTCACCCAAACTCTGGCTGTAATGCCTCCTTAAAAACTGCAGCAGAGCAGACCAGCAGGGACACCCCCAACTAGACCAGGTTGCCCAGGGCCTCATTGAGCCTCTCCTTGAATATCTCCAGGGATGGGGCCTCAACCACCTCCCTGGGCAACCTGTTCCAGTGCTCCACCACCCTCACAGTGAAGAACCCTCTCCTCATCTCCAGTCTAAATCTGTTCCCCTCCAGCTTGAAGCCATTGCCCCTCGTCCTGTCACTACAGGCCTTTCTAAACAGGTTCTCCCCAGCCTTCCTGTAGGCTCCCTTCAGGTACTGGAAGGCTGCTATTAGGTCTCCCCGGAGCCTCCTCTTCTCCAGGCTGAAGAAATTCCCCTTGGCTTAAGGGAAGAAGGAAGCATATTGGGAGAGTATTCCCGATTCACGCAGCTAAGCAGATCCGTGCCCTTTAGAAAACGTAAAGGTCTTGTTGAGGCAGGAATATCAGCTCGGGATTCCTACCTCTGTGCACGGAGGAGGACACCCTTCAGTCCTTTCTCCAACATCCCCATGCTTCCAAGAGGACCATAGGCCTGTTTTAACCCTGAGCCGTGTCTTAACGTCTGCGCCCAGCCAGGACTGGACATCACTGCTCAGCAAAGGACAGGTTCTTGCTGTGTTTGCCTTTCTGCCTGTTTTTCCCAGAATCCAATTTAAAACAAGCTTTATTGGTACTAAAGCTAGATCATACGAAACATACTGCATAATACATTAGAGGAGAGAGAGCGCCACGTACCTTTACATGATAAATATCTCCATACAGGGCTCAGCACCTATCTTTATTGCTGGCATTACGTGTGGCTTATGCGTTCCCTCCTGCTGTTAGACTTGGCTTTTCAAAAACACCCCGGGAAGGCAGGCAATCAAATACACTTGGAATTCATTAAGATGCAAGTCAGTAAGATGCTTGGGGCTCCTCTGGAAGTCCTAGCAGGGTGTATTAAATACAATCTCACCTTCGTATCATACCTCTCGTTTCAAGGGAGCCCAAAACACTCCACCAGCATGACATATGCCACCTGTCTTCACCTGCGGAGGACTATCTGGACCAAGAAAGTGGCTGTTATTCAACATCCCCCACGACAGCTCAGTGCTGACCCTCCCCCGGAGTCACAGAGGAGGTGCCACCAGGACAGTATCCCCGTTACCCACCTGCTGTCCCACCGTCCCTGCTGCCCTGCCTCTCCAAAAAAAAAACCCCATCCACAAACATCATCTTTCAATGAGAAAAAGTTTCCATGAGACTTCATGCTCAGCCAAGTTTCTCAACCCATCTGTTCCCTGGGCAAAGTCTCTCGTACACAGAGCCATCGCTGCGGTTCAAGGCTGGCTTCCTTCCTGGGGTGTACAGGCAGGAGGAATAACAATTATGGACATAAAAGCTGTGTCCTACTCTAAAAAAAAAAAAACCCAAACAAAATAAAATCCAAAACCTACAGTGTTTGTAGTGTGTGTGGGCATAAGTTTCATTTAGTTTAAAGAGGAAGCACTGGCACAATAGAAATATTTAAAATCACTAGAGCTGCTTCCCACTTTTCTGGCTTAAATGCCATGTTACCGGCCACACTCAAGACACACCATATAAAACGTGGTAGTTTCCAGCATCAGTATCCCTCCTCTCATGTGGACCTGCAAGATTTTTCTCTCTCTTTCTCTCTCATACCACAAAACAACTTTTCATCTTTATAAACTACGGTGCCAGCTGAAAATTGGACAAAAATCAAAATGCATTCGACACCCTTCTGTGCTGGGCTGCTCCGCAGGTTGAAAAACATCAGGCAGCAAAGGCGATGAACTGGTTGGTGCTGGTGTGTGTGGATATGGAGCCCAGGGTCACAGAAGCACAAGATTCAAGGGGAAGATCAAGCAAAGGCTTGATGTGTTTCCTCTGCTGCATCCTGCCTCCTCTGCGACCCAGAGAGGTCCACGCCAACCCCACCTTTCACCTTACCTCTTCAAAATAGGGAGGACGTTGCTAAGTTTCCTTTGGACTGTAAAGATCATCCAAAATTAAGCCTTATTTTCACCCAAACTCTGGCTGTAATGCCTCCTTAAAAACTGCAGCAGAGCAGAGCACTTCCCAGGGATTTTTCGTGCCAGCCTATTTCAAACCTCCCTGTGATCTTCTGCCTGTCTCATCAGCGATGCAGAAACGCTGCGGAGATGCCAGACGTATCTGTATCGTTGTCACTCCAGTCTATTAGCTCAGCAGTCTCCAGTGGGGGTTTTTCCACCATGCCAGAAATCACGTCGTGCAGACGAGCAACTCCCTTACACCGGGAGCCTCCAAGTCCTGGGTGACACCAGGAGAAGGCTTCTGTGGGGCTCACTGACAACAGGGCAATGGCTTGATGGACCATGGAGGAGTTCATACCCATGTTTTTATATCAGACATCCCTGCGACTTGCAAAGCCACCTCCCCGGCTACAAAAATAGAAATTCCCATAATAAAGCAAGAAGAGAGCACTCAAGAAACAGATTTCTGGGGGGCAGAAAAGCCTGGCAGGGAGAAGTAATGGAGAGGAGTGTGAAGGGAGGGCAGAGGGAGGCAGAGTGTTCCCTTGCCATGGCTACCTCAGCTCCTTGCCCATCAGCATCCCAAGGGGCTCCTCCTTTTATAAGCAACCCACTAAAATAACCATTTTACAAGGTCACCATGAATTGCAATGAGAGGGTTTGTCCGAGTCATCCAGACTGGTCCAAGAGGAGGGATCTGGATGGAGAAGGAAAGCCACCCAAGACCTTCCCTTCCCCTTCTCGGAGCACAGGGAGCAGCTGAGATCCCAGCTTCCTGCCTGTTTAGGGGCTGGGATTCAGGTTTAGGGGCTGGGATTTGGGTTTAAGGCCAGGTTGGAGGGCATGAATTGCAATGAGAGGGTTTGTCCGAGTCATCCAGACTGGTCCAAGAGGAGGGATCTGGATGGAGAAGGAAAGCCACCCAAGACCTTCCCTTCCCCTTCTCGGAGCACAGGGAGCAGCTGAGATCCCAGCTTCCTGCCTGTTTAGGGGCTGGGATTCAGGTTTAGGGGCTGGGATTTGGGTTTAAGGCCTGGTTGGAGGGAGCTTTGAGAAACCTGGTGTGGTGGGAGGTGTCCCTGCCCAGGGCAGGGGGCTGGGACTGGATGGTTTTTAAGGTCCATCCCAACTCTAACCACTCTATGATTCTATGATATTCCTACCAGCCCAGCAGCATGCCCACCAGCAGCCACGGGAAGGAAGACTTTGGAGTCAGGGGGCACGCAGGGCTCACGGGTGGCACTGGCAGGACAGTCCCTGTGCATGTGGCTCAGCTGGGACCCAACTGCAGTGTTCATGGCCCACTGTGGTGCCTCAAAGCAAAGGATGGCACCCGAGGACCAGAATTTCTAGGAACAACCTGAGAACTCCCACGTACAAGCCATTAGTCCTCACAAACACGAAACCCTCTGGAGAGTCAGAATCATTCCTCTGCACAATGATTTTTTTAGGCCAAAAAAACCTGAAATAGCTCAAGACAGTATGCGGGGCTTATCCCATTCCCAAATCGGGGAGGATCCAGCCCGAGTCAACATCTGATGAGAGTGCCGACATCCAGCCTCCGAGCAAACAGCCTCCCCAAATTTTATATAAAAGGTAGCCACCAACGTTCTGCCTTTCACAAAACAGCATGTTTGATGTAGTTACTTTACAGCCCCAGGCAGCTGTACGTATGAGGCCATCACTCATTCTGGTCCCAAAGTCCTTGCCCGACGTCTGGCTGCTTTTCCACCAGCAGATGCTGGGCTGTGAGAGCGGCAGAGCACGGCCACATTCCCCCCCCGCAGCTCCCTCCAAGCATGGCGAATTAACTGGGGAATTGAATTAGTGAGGTTAGATCCAATTAGCTCAGTTTGACCCAGCTGCTTTAAGCAACAATTTTTTTCTAATGTATCTCAGCTTGTTATCACCCCAGTTCATCTCGGCACCGGGTTAAAAAAAAATGATCTCAGAGCATCTTTCCCAGGTGTGCCCCCATGACCCTTCGGGATGCATTTCCATCCTTTATGTGGGTGACAACGTGCCCAGCTGCAAACAGCTGGGGAGGAGAGACAGGCCTTGTTGTTTGCAGCCCAGGACTCGGGAGATTCTCCGGCCGGGAACAGCCTCTTTTTGTTGATGGAAAAGAAAAACAGACACATGGGCACTCATCACCTCTTTCTGTCCTACCAACTCATCCAAAAGGACCTGGACAGGCTGGAGAGGTGGGCCCAGGTGAACCTCATGAGGTTCAACAAGAGCAAATGCAAGGTTCTGCACCCGGGCCAGAACAATCCTCGCCACCAATACAAACTAGGGGGTGAGGTATTGGAAAGCAGCCCTGAGGAAAGGGACTTGGGGGTTCTGGTGGATGAGAAGCTGGACATGAGCAGGCAGTGGGCAGCTGCAGCCCAGAAGGCCAATCCCATCCTGGGCTGCATCAAAAGAAGCGTTGCCAGCAGGTCCAGAGAGGGGATTCTGCCACTTTACTCTGCTCTGGTGAGACCTCACCTGGAGTATTGTGTGCAGGTCTGGAGCCCTCAACTGTTTACAAAGGCCTGTAGTGACAGGACGAGGGGCAATGGCTTCAAGCTGGAGGGGAACAGATTTAGACTGGAGATGAGGAGGGGGTTCTTCACTGTGAGGGTGGTGGAGCACTGGAACAGGCTGCCCAGGGAGGTGGTTGAGGTCCCATCCCTGGAGATATTCAAGGAGAGGCTCGACGAGGCCCTGGGCAACCTGGTCTAGTTGGGGGTGTCCCTGCTGACTGTGGGGAGGTCGGACTAGATGACCCTTGGAGGTCCCTCCCGGCCTGGGAAATTCTATGATTCTATGATAACTCCAAGTATAACTTGTTCAGGACACAGACCAAGTTTCATAATGCCCTTTGCACCCCGAGACCCTGACCCAGGCAGGGACAGCCACAGAGATACCATTTCTCAGATGCCACGCCATGGTAAAACCAGCAAAGCACTTGGATTTGACCAAAATTCCTTTCCACCCTGCAGAAAGAAGTGGTCCCACTCTGTCCATTTTCACTGGAAGAGCGGAAGGAAGGAGGAACAGGGAAAGGTACTGCAAAAAGTGTCCAAAAAACACCAATTAAGCAGAAATTGGTTTTCCATTATCAAGGGGCAACTGCACAGAAGAGGCGAGAGCACTGGATCCCACCCGGCTCCTCCACATTCCAACAGCTCTGCTACGAGTCACCAGGAACAGTCAAACTGTTGAGCCACCTAAGGTCCATGTGTTGGCTGTATCTCCTCTTTACAAGGACGAAGCGCTTAAGAAATTAAGCGTATCCCAGAAATAAAATTAAAAAAAAGATTAGTAGGTGAGGGGGAAACTGCAGGAAGGGTAAAGCTGCTTCCCATGAAAGAGCAGCAGATGGAGAGCAAAGCATGGGATGATGCTGGTTCTTGACAAACAAGGAGCCCCAACTGCAGCCAAACGGCACAAATCGGGGAAAGACCAAGCCACATCGCCCAGGCGTTCAGCAACCCCTGACAACTGGGGTTTTTCAGAAAAAAATGAAAGAATTCTCAACCAAACTGTTTCCATCGTGCTGAAAGAAAACATGCAATTAACGGTGCTTTTTTCCCGAAATGAGAAATGCGAAAGCAAAAAAAAAGGTTTGATTTTTTTTGAACTGGTATTTCAAAACATCACAATAACCCCCATTTTGATGTGCTGTTTTACTGACATTCCCAGCAACGTGTTCCAGAACACAACTGCAAACCCCAACACTGAAGCGGAAAACATCAAATTCTCCAAATTTGTTTTTATTCTGCGACTACTACCTCCAGTATGTCAGGTGCTCTTGTCAAAATGTCAGATACTGAAGCATTAAAACCCAACAGACAAGTTCCCATCTCCAGAAACCCTCTGCAGACACTGGTGGGGTGTTGCTCATCAGACCCTACCCCACAGCAGCTCGGGGCACAGCATTGCTCTGCATCTACAGCTCCTGGGGTGAAGGGGAGGGAGGCTCCTTCAAAGGGATCCGTAAGAGATGAGAAAAAGCATCCATCTCTACATTAGAAGACATTCTGCCACCAAATTCCATGCTGCAGCTCCAACCAGTTTGGTTTCTCAATGACTGGGACATGCTGTGCTTCTCCCACTCATGAAAAACAAGCCCCAAGCCCCATTGCTGGATCCTAACAAGGAGGTACCCTGTGATGGGACTCCATGGGGTGTCACTTCACCTCTCCATGTTCACCATAAGCCATGAAGATGCTCTGAGGGATGGAGCTCCTCTAATGTGGGGACAGGCTGAGAGAGTTGGGGGGTTCAGCCTGGAGAAGAGAAGGCTCCAGGGAGACCTTGGAACCCCTTCCAGTCCCTGAAGGGTCTCCAGGAAAGCTGGGGAGGGACTCTGGATCAGGGAGGGGAGCCACAGGAGGAGGAGGAGGAAGGGTTTTAAACTGAAAGAGGAGAGATTCAGATTAGATATTGGGAAGAACTTCTTTGGCGTGAGGGTGGTGAGAGCCTGGCTCAGGTTGCCCAGAGAAGCTGGGGCTGCCCCATCCCTGGAGGGGTTCAAGGCCAGGTTGGAGGGGGCTTGGAGCAACCTGGTCTGGTGGGAGGTGTCCCTGTCCAGGGCATGGAATTCAGAACCGATGATCTTTAAGGTCCCTTCCAACTCTAACCAATCCATGATTCTATGATCACCACCTGGGAAGAGCTACACCCCCTAATCACAGGGCTCAGGTGCTTGAGGTCCCCTCCTAGGGCTTCCCTCATCACCCCAAGGCTGGAAGCATCTTGTGCCCTCCCGGGGACCACACTGGAATAACCTCCTGCAGAGGGAGGCAGCCTCACAGCTCCCTCCATCAACAGTGCCCACCACATGGGACCTCACAGGGATGTCACCTCTCTGTGCTCCCACAGCAGTTATGGGAGAACACTGGAAGGGTGAGTTTGAGGTGGAAGGTACAACTCTTGTAGGGCTCAAGTGGCTTTTTCCTTTCACTAAATACAGAGGTAAGACAAGATCAACATAAATGCACTCATGGAACAAGTGCTTGCTGCCGTGAAGAAGCGTTACACAACCCAACCATGAACTCGTCCTGCCTACCTTTGGTTGAAATCATGGATTGTTTTTTTTAATCATCGTTCCCTGACATTCCCTTATTACCACTGCCAAGCCTAACGAAAGCAATTTATGCTAAGAGTCTCTTAATTTCTTTCCCTTCTTCTGAACAGGTTCCGTTATTTTATTTAAAAAAAAAAAAAAAGCCCTGAAACAGAACAGTGACTGAAGTCATAACTACAACAAATACAATTTGATATGCAGGGCCAGACCCCCAGCCCAAATAGCTGTTCCACCAGGATTCCCAAACACACAGCCTCGGAGCTCAGGGAAACGCAGGGTGTTTGTGCACGAAGCTGCAAAATAAAAATTAAACGTTGTGTTGGGCCAAGAAGAAAGCAAATTAACAAGGGGATAATTCTTTCTGCCTGAGCCGGTTTCAGCTGGCTGCGTTACTTCCCACAAGTCACTAACACAGTCTAATTGGGAGGGGAGGGATGTAGCTCAGCAGTTGCTTAGCAAACTTTATCATTATTTTTCATGAGGTCCCAATTTTCCCTGCTGCACTGGATCCACTGTGCCTTGGTGTATTTCACTGTCCTCTGCTTTCTTCTCTTTCCTCCCTTCGTCCTCATCTCTCTCTCCTTCTCCACTCATTTTATCGCAAAACCCAGGCTACCAAAAAATGCCTTCAGAAGCCCTTCATGACTTCACCCCGAGTAAAGTGACCAGCATGTTGTTGTGTCCCAGCATGGCTGCTCCATGGCCTATGGGGACGGTGGACTGAGACAGCCCCTCTCCTTTGCCATATCCCCCTCTACACCGGAGCAGCTGGCTTTGCACAGAACGATATGGGGATGGAAGGGACCTCCAGACATCATCTAGTCCAACCCCCTGCCAGAGCAGGGTCACCCAGAGCAGGTTGGACAGAAACGAGTGGGAAGAAGCATCCTCTGCTCTGGTGAGACCCCACCTGGAGCACTGTGTCCAGCTCTGGAGTCCACAGCACAGGAAGGACATGGACCTGTTGGAGCGAGTCCAGTGAAGGCAACAACAATGATCAGAGGTCTGGAGCCCCTCTCCTCTGAACACAGGCTGAGAGAGTTGGGGGGGTTCAGCCTGGAGAAGAGAAGGCTCCAGGGACACCTTAGAGCCCCTTCCAGTCCCTCAAGGGGCTCCAGGAGAGATGAGGAGGGACTCTGGATCAGGTAGGGGAGCCACAGGATGATGGGGAATGATTTTAAACTGAAAGAGGGGAGATTGAGATGAGATGTGGGGAAGGAATTCCTTGCTGTGAGGGTGGTGAGAGCCTGGCCCAGGTTGCCCAGAGAAGCTGTGGCTGCCCCATCCCTGGAAGTGTTCAAGGGCAGGTTGGAGGGGACTTGGAGCAACCTGGTCTGGTGGGAGGTGTCCCTGCCCAGGGCAGGGGGTTGGGACTCAATGATCTTTAAGGTCCCTTCCAACTCTAACCATTCTGTGATTCTATTTTATGATTCTATCCTACGTGAGACTGTTTTATGGCAAGAGCAGATGATCTAAAGATGGCAGAGGTAAAAGTCAAGCAAATGATTAAGCCTAAGTGTCCAGTTTTGGGCCTCCCAACTCAAGAAGGATGGGGGACTACTGGGGAGAGTCCACCAGGGAACTATGAAGATGATGAGGGTACTGGAGCATCTCTCTGCTGAAGAAAGGCTGAGAGACCTGGGACTGTTCAGCTGGAGAAGAGCAGAGAGGATCTCATCGATGCTGAGCAATATTAAAGGGTGGGTTGCAAGAGGATGGGGCCAGACTCTTCTCAGTGGTGCCCAGACAAGGGGCAACGGGAACACGGGAAATTCCATCTGAACATGAGGAACTTCTTTCCTGTGAGGGTGGCAGAGCCCTGGAAGAGGCTGCCCAGAGAGGTGGGGGAGTCTTCTCTGGAGACATTCAAAACCCACCTGAACACATTCCTGTCGAACTGCTCTAGGTGACCTTGCTTTGGAAGAAGGTGGGACTAGATGATTTCCAGAGATCCCTTCCAATCCCTGCCAGTCTGTGATAAGGTACGTGCCCAGGCTATACGTGCCCAGTGTGTACATCAGGCAGACACTACGGCAGGATCATGCTGCAGGTGGAACAGCCATCAGTGCACACACACGTGGCAGTGGCCCTCCAGCATGGTCTGCAGAACAGAGTTTAATCCCCTCCATGGCTTCTCTCATTCCATCATGCACAAGTCCTTCTGGCATCAAGCTGCATGGGACAACCTGCCAGGCCTGGAGCAGACTCAGTCATGGACAGGACTCCTCCTCCCACAGCCAAAAATACTAGGCATCTCCAGCTTGGCAGTCTTATAAGGAGCCACATGGAAGCAGGAGACCAACAGTTTCTCTGCGAGACCTTTAAGAGCACAACTAAAATGGCTTTGGCCACTGAGCCTCCAGCGAGGAGACAGAGCGTGTGGTGGAGCCACCTCAACTCCTAGGGTTGGGAGGCCAGCATGCCTGTCCCATCCTGGCCACCGACTGAAGGCAGCCAGCAGAAGACAACAACTGCTAGACCCAGTGAAGAAACACCTTGATGAGCAAGGAGAAGCCAGGCTGAATCAGTGGCCGTAGTTCTGGAGCAACCAAAGATCCACCTTGCATGTGGGTAAAGCTATGTCTGCATCATTGGGGCCAACTGTCCTGCTTTTACCAGGTTAGGTCAGCTTTGACATAAACCAACATAATGATGAGGATGGGCCCAAAGACCAGGATTTCCCAGGTAGTCTGTCTTGCATGGTAGAACACCCTCATGAATTATCTTTCACAGTTTCACCACGGGCTGTAGCTAAAGATTTTCCTGATACACTCCCTTCGCAAGGATGAAGGGACCCAAACCCGGTCCACATCCCCTACACTCCTCCCACCCAGCCCCCGTTACAACAGCCTGGCATGAACCCGATATCAATCATTTCTTAATTAAGCACTCCGAGGTCCAACACTCCAACCACACGGTCAAAGGAAGACCATTCTTCAGAGCGAACCCTCGCTGGCCGGGCGCCAGCCTTCCTGCGTGCCCGTGGCCAGCGCGAAGGATTTACACACTTCATCTTCTGTCATTTTCTACCCCGGAGGAAGCAAGCCTCTAAATTGAATTATCACAAAGAAATCAATTCCAGATCAAACCTCTGTGAAATTATAATTGCTTTAATGATCTGCAGGCTGGAATAGACAGGGCCCAGGGAAAGCGTCATATACTTTTCCTCTTCAATTCATAAAGCTCCTATAGGAATCAGCCTTTGTTCACAGGGAGCATTAGTGTTTTCTAATTATGTATTAATTTAATCTACTATTAATTTTCAATTATTGTTATTACACAGGCACTTCCTTTTTCCCCCAATGTGACTGCTGTGTAAGATGCTGAATTCCAAACAGCCCCGTGGTGAGCTGACAGGCAGCAGCTTAGCCTTTAAAAAGGGAAAAAAAATATGCTTTAACAACCGATTTTGATGAAGACATTCCAACCAAACAAAAATTTATTAGAAATAAAAGAAAGACAAGACACTCACAAACCTTTCTGACTCATCTGAAGATGCTATCAGCAGCCTGCTTAGCCTAAAGGTTTAAATCACTTAGGTATAGCATGTCTGGGGAGACTTTCATTAGAATTGACATTTTGACAACCACAAAAAAAAACCCCAACCCTACAACAACCTGATTCACAACATCACGGGCAGTTTAAAAATAATTATCAGCCACAGGAAAAAGACACCCAGGGAAATGAAGTTTCGCTAAAGTCTCTCCTCCCTAATGAATGCGGGTGAATATCATATTTCTTTAAAAAAAGTAAATAATCAATTATTCCTCCTTGATTAATTGCATTTACAAAAACAGCTCAGGATTTTCAGCATTACCCATTAGGAAGAGCGGAAGCAACGCGGCCGTGACCAGAGCTGGCCTGGATGGACAGCAAGAGCTTCTGCAAATGTGGAGGGATTTAATTCTTGAATTTCACATTCCAGAGATTCTGCTCATCAGAGAGCTGCTGGCACTAAGGGTAAGACCCTCTTTACTACGGAAAAGATCCAAGATGCCAAAGGGAAGAGGAAGAACCTGGAAAAACACAGCAAGTTTCAAACCCCGTTGGTTTGGTTTGATGTTCGGGGAAGAAGCTTATGAGAAGGATCTTAGAACGTCGCTTGTGGACTTTGGCAGACTACCCTCAAGTTTTCCATATATAGCTAGAATCTCATCCAAGAACTAATAAACTCGTGAGAGACTTTCCAAAGGCTTCAATAGCTTTGGATCAGAGAGACTCACACAATTCCAGTGCATTCAAAACACAGAATTAAGTAATACCGCAAAATAAAGGCTTGGAAGTGCCATTGCCTTTGCTGGTACAACATCATGCAGGACAAGTCCACCTTGGCAGAGACCGAGCACCACTATAACAATAAACAAAGCTCTTGCAATGGTACATGCACCCAAATCCTGCTAGGGCTCTGCTGCGTGAATCCTTTGGAAGAGCCCACCCCCAGGGCTTGGATGTCCACCTTAGCGGATCATCTCTTTGAGCTCACTTATGCTGTTACTGAGCTGGGATCAACCATCCAGTGAGGTGGTAAAGCCAACTTCCCCGCAAAATTGGGGAATATAGATCACATCCCAGAAGCTTGTAGCTATGTCACTCCCTGAAATACAAGGTCTGACTTAACTTGCGTACAACAAAGAGCAGGGAAACCTTTGGACAAGATTTCAGAGGAGAAAGAATAGGAGATACCTGTTTTTTTGACAAGTATAACAAGGTATTAAGGCTACCTCATGAGGCCAGAAGGTTTCTTTTGAGTCATGTGGTCCAGGTGTGCTGCATGCTTGCCCCACTAAGGCCCTATTTATTGTCCAGCTCCATTCTTCGATGACATTATTGGCTATCAAAGCAGCTGTAGCAAAATCAGAACTACTCCCAATTCATAACAGGATATCAGCAAACTAAGAAAACACTATAGAAGTGGTTTTGGCATGGAGAAGCTACACAGTGAATAAAATCTTCTTGATAAAAGGAAATATCTCTTTACGTACGGTGTTACCTGGTTCCTCAAGTCAAGGTTGTCTTTGCAGGAAGCCTGAAATCAGCTGGATTTTGGCCTGCTTGGACACCCTGCCCTCAGCAGGAGGTCACAGCCCTTTGGGGATGAGCACTGGGCCTCCCAGTCTGTCCAACATCCAACACATACTTAGGGCAAACAAAATAGCAGTGCAGATTATCACGGCCTGCCCACAATGCAGGCAACAAGTGATGGAGACAACTAAGATTCCCCCTGGAATCCTATCAGGGCTTACCCAGCCAGCTATTGGCTTCAGCACCTAAGTGAGAGAGATAAATGATGAGTTTGACCTGGAAATCTCCCTTCCAGAGAAGAGGAGACAGCCACCATGAACATGCAAGAATTTGGCAAGTTTTGAAGATAAATTGGACTGTCAGAGAGATAAAGACAACAATTCCAGATGTCTACAACAAATAGAAGTACCTTCCTCTGCCATTTCTGTGCTAGCACCCATCAAATAGGATCCCAGTCCTCCAGATCTACGGTGTGGGTCAGGGGGACAGTCCAGGTAGTGCTGCAGCCAAAGAGACATATCTGTACAAAGAGCCATCAAAGTCATCCGACTCCTTCAGCGAAGGACTGCGTTCATTGACAAGTCTTCTGAAAGGAAACACTGTCACACCCATAAAAATCATCCCATGGAGGCATCTCTGTTTGCCATCTCACCTGCCCTTCTGGGAACAAGGTGAATTTATAGTTTATAGACCCTTCCAGTCCCTAAAGGGGCTCCAGGAAAGATGAGGAAGGACTGTTGATCAGGGAAGGGAGCCATAGGATGAGGGGTGATGGTTTAAACTGAAAGAGGGGAGATTGAGATGAGATGATTCAGATGTAGATAAGGGTGGTGAGAGCCTGGCTCAGGTTGCCCAGAGAAGCTGTGGCTGCCCCATCCCTGGAGGGGTTCAAGGCCAGGTTGGAGAGGGCTTGGAGCAACCTGGCGTGGTGGGAGGTGTCCCTGCCCAGGGCAGGGGCTGGGACTGCATGGTCCTTAAGGTCCCTTCCAACCCAAACCATTCTATAATTGTATGAGGCTGGATCAAAACCAGCACATTCTCCAGCTATCCACCCTGCTCTGTGCTATGTCTGTTCGAACATCATCCCGACACGAGAACTGCTCCTAATGTCCAGCTGCACCCATTTTCACGTACGCTGTTCCTGCACTGCCACATGAAGCCCCATGCAAAGACACTGTAAAAGGTCTGCAGCCTTTTAGTCACTCTCTCAAAGTCGTTTCTTGTACCCCCACCAGCACCACCACGAATCAGAACACCACACTGGAGCAAGAACAGCCACTCTGCACCCGAAGTGCACCATCTCAGCCAGACTCCATCTCAGCCTGCATCAGAGCACCAGAACAAGTCATCCATTCTCTCGTGGACCACACATACCCAAATCACATGGGAAGCAGAGACAAAACACATATAGTATGAAAAGATACTTCATATCGAAGCACAGACACGCGCTGGTCCTACAGAGAGGAATGCTGAGGATGCCTCCTCCCCTGACATCCCAGCAAAGCTCCCCAAACCATGGTTCTGAAACTTTTTAATATCTGCCTTAATCATTTGCCCACGCCGCCTTTCCAAGGGGTTTGCTGTCACCTGCTTTAGAACTGCTCTAACAGCAAAGGGGGATACAGAAATTAAAACGCATTCAGAACAGAGGAACCTCAAGGATTTCATTGGCTTTTTGGGCATAAAACAGAATACTACTTTTTTTTATAATAATAATAAAGAAACCTAAACCCCCTTGCCTTGACCACATGTGAAGGTACACCTCTGCAGCAGGAACCTGCAAGCCTCTTCAAACACAAGGCCCTGTCACCAGCTCCCACCGTCTTCTGAGATTTGGCACTGTTTAATATTGGGTTTTTAACACCTGGGGGTCAAACAATGTGAAATTCTGAGGGTCTGGGGTTTTTTGGTTTGTTTTCTTGGGGAACAGCCACTCTGCACCCGAAGTGCACCATCTCAGCCAGACTCCATCTCAGCCTGCATCAGAGCACCAGAACAAGTCATCCATTCTCTCGTGGACCACACATACCCAAATCACATGGGAAGCAGAGACAAAACACATATAGTATGAAAAGATACTTCATATCGAAGCACAGACACGCGCTGGTCCTACAGAGAGGAATGCTGAGGATGCCTCCTCCCCTGACATCCCAGCAAAGCTCCCCAAACCATGGTTCTGAAACTTTTTAATATCTGCCTTAATCATTTGCCCACGCCGCCTTTCCAAGGGGTTTGCTGTCACCTGCTTTAGAACTGCTCTAACAGCAAAGGGGGATACAGAAATTAAAACGCATTCAGAACAGAGGAACCTCAAGGATTTCATTGGCTTTTTGGGCATAAAACAGAATACTACTTTTTTTTATAATAATAATAATAATAAAGAAACCTAAACCCCCTTGCCTTGACCACATGTGAAGGTACACCTCTGCAGCAGGAACCTGCAAGCCTCTTCAAACACAAGGCCCTGTCACCAGCTCCCACCGCCTTCTGAGATTTGGCACTGTTTAGTATTGGGTTTTTAACACCTGGGGGTCCTGAGGTCAAACAATGTGAAATGCTGAGGGTCTGGGTTTTTTTGGTTTGTTTTCTTGGGATTTTTCCCCCCCCTCACTAAGTCTGCTGCTAGTCATCTTGTTAAAATGGCTGCAAGAATAAATCTTGCAGAATAAAACTTGAAAAAAAATATCCCTGGAGAAGTTCACACAGCAAAAGGCAGAGGGGAAAGAAAAATGTAACACTCAAAAAAACAATACAGAATTTGAAATTATGAGACCACTTGTTTTTGGTGGGGAATTCATCCTGGAATGGAAAAGGGGTAGCAAAAACAGCGAGAATGTAAGATGTGTCTATAGAGAGTGAAAGGTTAATGAAAGATATTTTACTCAGGGAATACCACAAGTAGGAAGAATGTTTTTGATTCAACTTTTTAGCTGGGTGTGCGAGATTATTACCTTGAAGTGTATGAAATTCCACCCAAGGGAAACGTGCAATTGTGAGAGGGCAGTGCAGATGTGCAGGGCTCTTGCTGAAGTTTCACATGCAACTTCTGAACCTTCCCCAGTTTTTATCACTCAGTCGTCATGAAACCCGTTGGATTTCTCCCCCTTTACAGAATCACATGGGGATGGAAGGGACCTCTGGAGATCATCCAGTCCAACCCCCTGCCAGAGCAGGGCCACCCAGAGCAGGTCCCACAGGAACGTGTCCAGGTGGGTTTGAATGTCTCCAGAGAAGGAGACTCCACCACCTCTCTGGGCAGCCTCTTCCAGGGCTCTGCCACCCTCACAGGAAGGAAGTTCCTCCTCATGTTTAGAAGGAACTTCTTATGTTCAAGTTTGTGCCCATCATGTCTTGTCCTGTCCCTGGGCACCACTGAAAAAAGCCTGGCCCCATCCTCCTGACACCCACCCTTAAAGTGTTTGTAGGCATTGATCAGATCCCCCCTCAGTCTTCTCCAGACTAAAAAGACCCAAGTCCCTCAGCCTTTCCTCATGAGAGAGATGTTCTAGTCCCCTCATCATCTTCGTAGCCGCTGCTGTACCCTCTCCAGCAGTTCCCTGTCCTTCTTGAACTGGGGAGCCCAGAACTGGCATAAAATGTTACTTCTCCCATCTCCTCAGTCCCTTTCCAAGGAGGATGGGGTGACACACACACAACCACCAGCACATGGAAGCTTCAGCCTTGGCTGGGGAGCTCCTCACTGTCACTGCCATACAGAGAAAAAAAAAAAAGTTTTATCAAATTGCTTGGTGGCATATATTTTATTTTTTCCTTTAAACCAAGTAACTCATGCTAATCTGCAGCTAAATCCCCCAGTCTAGGAGTCACCACTGACATCTGTAAGGAAATAATTCCTTTTCCAAGGAACAAATAAGATCTCATCAACAACACCAAGTGTCATTTTCTTATCTGAAGGAGTCTCGAGTTCTGCTAAAAGGACAGGAGAAACGTTGTTTGGAACATGATTTCAAGGATGCCCAGAAGTACAAGTTGCCCACAGAGGAACAGGCTGTTTTTCGCAGGGTGATGTTTTATACATGACACAGCACTGCAGCTTCTGGAGCACGCTGCTTTGAAGAGTTATTGTTAATGAATGTGGTGTTTTAATAGAACTGGAGCAAGCAGGGGACACAGGATCCCCAGCTCGGGTGGCATTCCTGTATGATTTAAGATCAAAATAATCCACGTGTTCAGGGAGGCAAATCAAAGCATCCCCTTGGTCACACCTTAGTGCATCAGAAGGGCTGGCAGCAGGACAGCACTAGCAGAGACCCCCCGACCCAGCACCACGTCTGAACTTAGTGTCTTTTAAGACTACAAATAAATGGGGACAACCTCAGTGAAGTGCTGGAGCCACAAAAGTGCCTCCTGAGCTGTGATCGTGATGGTTTGCTCCTGGATCAGCAACAGGGGTGCGTTCAGCTCCAACAGAGAAGGGTCTCTAGCCAGCGAGGGGACACAGCCCAGTCCCAAGGACAGGGGCAGGTTCACCCCAATTCCTACACAGCCTTGCACTGCCTTGGACAAGGAACAGCCAGAGAGAAAATAACTGCTGAAGGTCAATAAATCCCCCTCCAAAAAGGGCTGGAGGGATACAGTACAGGTAGTGGGATGAGAGTTACCCCAAAGAGCAGGGGCAGAGCTCAGCAGACCTTTTGACAGTCCTAGGACCTCTATGGTCCTTGCTGCTCTACCTGAGATGTCATGTTCAGTTGTCAGGGAAATTAATCCAACAGCTCAAATACAGCACTGTGATTTCCTTCTAATTATAAGAAGCAAAAGAATGAATGGGCTGCCTGAGAAGCATCCTGGTCCTGGAGGCCAACCCACCAGTAACTACAAGTACTCTTGATGCAGAGCTACCTGCCTCCATGTGTCACACAAACACCACTTTCCTGGTACCACAGGACTGGCTGCCTTGACCAACCATGCCCAGTCTCCAGGCTGGGAGAGGCTCTCCAGTTACTGGGTTCCTCTGAGCAAGATGGTGCCCACCACCCCGAGGGCAACTACAGCTTGTGTTTGCCATCACCACCACAGGACTGGTAACGCCATGGAGTGTTGTCTGGATCCAGAGCAGTGCCAAAGAGGCAGCCACAGCAAAGGACAGACATCTTGGAACTATCTGTGCACCAAAGGATGAGTTTTCCAACACTCATGAGCTTTAGTACCTTCAGCAACTGAGACCTTCAAGCCAAAGGTCTTTGCTAAGAGAAAACCAGCTCCAACATTTGAAAAGCAGGTAAAGCAACAGTCACTTCATCCATGGCTAATGACCGTACAAGTCTACCAAAATCCTTTGAGGCTATTAGCAGCACCTGAACTCAGCCTTATCCCATACTCTCCTATTTCATTCTGAAGTTATATAAAAGTAATAAAGGCTTTGTCCTGCTGCTGGAAGGCTCAGCCAGGCTCACTTCCCTGGAAGCACAAACTTTACCCAAACCTTTCTCAGAAGGACTTACTGCCATGAAAATCATAGAATTGTCTAGGTTGGAAAGGACCTTTAAGATCATCTAGTCCAACCAAACACTCAACACTACTTGTTTTGACCAAAACAGTTCTTTCACTTATATAAATGCAGGGCAGGGAACAGCATTATCCCTCCCTCCCTTTTTTTATTCTCAGAAAATAAGGAGTTTACACCCTGGTTTAAAAAAATAAAAAAACAAGACAGGAGAAAACTGCAAAACATTTCAGCTCCTCTGTTTGCTTCCCAACCAGAATAGCTGAGAGACGCCAGCTCTGGGGACACCACTTCTGTGCTCATGCATAAACCAGAGACAACAGCCCAGCAGATTTGTACGTCGCTCTGATCCCTGCCTTTATCTCAAACCCCCGCTGTCACCGCTGCATCTCCGCTCCCTTCCTGCCCAAATCACACCAAACAGATTTCCCAGTGGGTCTCCTCACTCACCAAGCACATTTTCCCTTTAAAGGTCAAAAAAAAAAAAAAAAATCTTGTGACAATAGGGATTTCCATTAGTTTCCTCTTCATTTCAGTGGGTCAGCAAGGACTTAGAGATTGGTTGGACTCAGGAGCATCCCTAATGACACGGTGTTCATCTTATTTAGAAAGAAGGGAAAGAGCAGTCATAGGAAACATCTCATCCCTTGATTTCCTGCTCACGAGAACAGCAAGGGAGCAATTAGCAAGGTGGTCCCTCCATCAGAGACACCTGTCCTGAGATGTCCTCTCACACTCACTTCACATATTTCACACCGCAAACGAGGTTTCCAGCTGGAATTCCTGCAGAACAGTGCAGGCAGAAGTTTTGCTCCAATTTCCCCTCAAGTCCTTGAGCCCTCCTTTTTTCTAAGCAACTCCATGAAGTCCAGAGTCCACTTCCCCACACTGGGGGGTGTTACAACTCCTACCCAGTTTCCACGACAAATGCTCCTAAATCCAGAGGTCAATCACAGTCAAGTCAGCTTCAGGTTGACCACCTCCTAAATTTACTGCTCAGGTCACTCGGATCTGCTCATGGCTGAGAGGTCCTGAAGTCCTGGCTACTCATCCAGCTTCACATCCAATTTTAAGTTCCTCAGGAGGTGATGCTTGTGGGGGTGCTTGTAAATGATCATTGGTGCACTGAAGTAAGAGCCGCAGGTGATGATCATCTGGTTGCAGATGGTAGTCATTTGCTGAAGGATGAGATGACAGGTACAGCCCTTCTTTCATTTCAAATGTTCCTTGGTAGTCTTGTGGAGCAGGGAGATCAACTTTAATACTAGAAATATCTTCCACACTGCCTTGCATTGCATAAGGCCATGCATATATTCATCTTCATCTATTCTGATCCTCCTCCGCCCCTGTTTCAAATCGTGGTTGCTTGCAAGGTCATCTTAGCTGAGGAAAAATAATTTGGGTAGCAGAGCCAGTTCTGCCTTCAGCTTTAAAATAAACCCTAGATCCTCTATTTCTCTTTTTTTAATGGATGTTTAAGGTCCCATGAGGTCACATTTTCAAGTTTTTCCTTCCACAAAGCTAGGAGCTTCCCTCTGTGAGAGACAAAGTTCCTGTATCATCACATAACTTCAGGACTGAAGACAAAGAAAGGCCTCAAACTGTAGAAACCAGACAGATTGGTTCAGGTCACCTACTCCATGGACTGGAGTAAAACCGAGGAGATGAGAAGACAGTGCTCACGTGGGGAGATAAGTAGGAACTGCATCTTTGATCCCCACTAGTTTTACCGGAGGAGAGCATCTTCCAAAAGACTGGACACATCTGGACCTGAGGCCACATCCATCAACACAAAAGAGAGACTCTCAACCATTTCCAAGGGTGTTGGATCAGATTCCCACCTAACATGCTCCTGGGCAAGGCAGGTTGTCTGTCTGTTTTCAACCTGTTTTATCGAGTGAGAACAGGTCAAGAAATACCACAGGAGTTGCTGGGGAGGGAGGAAGAGGGATGACGATGTGCATTTTAATAAATACAGCAGTAGAAACACAGGCTTCAGAGATTAGGAAACAGGCTTTTTTATTCAGAACAAGGCAGGAGGCATCTGCTAGAAGCATGGCATGGAAGCATTTAGCATTTTGAACCGTAAGGCTAATCTGATATGACACTCCATCAACCCTGGATACGCAGCTTAGATAAATCTTTCATCAATAAAGCTCATTGTCACAAACCCGGAGCAGACAGCAAAGCTAACATCCTTCACCTGCACGTGTCCCCTTCGGGCTCTTCCCTTAAGGACATTCCTGATGGAGCCGGCATGTGAATTTTGTGATTCTCCCTCCCTGGCTGCAGAGAGGAAACGCTGTCAAGTTGAGTCTTCATAAAGAAGTGAACACACATCTGACCTACATAGAGTGCACAGATGTGAGTAGCCTCACACAGCACTCCAGAGATTATTATTTCCTTGTTTTTTCTTTTTTTTTTTTTTTTTAATGCAAAAAAAAAAAATGGAACCACCACCTGCTTTAGCCTGGAAACGTGCAGAAACAAACAGCAGCTGTAGAGAGGAGCGCAGCACCAGGCTTCAGGCTGGAACTCAGTGTCACCACCTCCATCTTTTTTTCCCCCCCAAATACACTTTTCAACAAATGATTTTCAGTATTAAGGCACAGCTTTTGTTTTTTTTGAAAGCAGCGGTACCTCAGGGCAGGAGGCTGAAGAACCAGGGTCTGTCCCCCACGATGGTTGACGGTTGAGTGCAGGAGCAGAGGCCTGGAGCTGCCGGACCAGGCCAGGAGCACAGCACCCCCAGCATCATTGCAAACAACCTTTATAGTCTAAATAAGCTGCATTCTGCTGCAATATCCAGGTGACCTATCAAAAGCCCAATTGCATTATGCATCTGTGGCCACAAGTCCCAGAGTTTAATCTTGAGACCAAAAAAAGCCAGGGAAATCAGTAGATGCAGCAAGGTGAGAGGCCATTAAGGTGCTGCAGCCAGCCCTGCCCGGCTCCCGGTGAGGAAGGTGCCCAGCTGAGGTTACCTCCTTGCCAGCCAACACTGAGCTTATAAATACTAAATAATATGCATATAAATACTTAAAGGGTGGGTGTCAGGAGGATGGGGCCAGTCTTTTTTCAGTGGTGCCCAGGGACAGGACAAGAGGAAATGGGTACAAACTTGAACATAGGAAGGTTCACCTAAACATGAGGAGGAACTTCTTTCCTGTGAGGGTGGCAGAGCCCTGGAACAGGCTGCCCAGAGAGGTGGTGGAGTCTCCTTCTCTGGAGACATTCAAACCCACCTGGACACGTTCCTGTGCAACCTGCTCTGGGTGACCCTGCTTTGGCAGGGGGTTGGACGAGATGATCTCCAGAGGTCCCTTCCAACCCCATGTGATTCTGTGAGTCTGGCAAAAATGGCTGCTACGCTCCTGCACAGAGCTAAATATCACAGGCCACGCGTTCCCCAGAGTGTGGTCCTCTCCACGAGAAGATCAGTGGTGCCAGGGTGAAGCCCCTGGGACCGGGAGTCACAGCAGAGGGCTTGGAAGGCTGGGCTGGGGCACATCGGGCACTGCCGGCTGCAAAGTCCCATTTTCCAGGCAGGGTTTGAGGGAGGAGAGAGGACAGAGCAGCAAAAGCAGTGCCGAGGAGGGGCTGGATTTATTCCCAGCTCTGCCACCAGCCAAGGCCAGGCCAAGTCACATGCCCTCCTACTTTTTATATATTTAGAGCATAAACCCCAGAGCCATGGCTGCTTCCCTCTAGCTATAGGCACAGAGCCTCAGATATATCATACTGTAATCAAAGATTGGCTGGCAAGTCCTCCAGATTTATCGTCTTTGTTAAAAAAAAGCAGATCTCCAGATTTTTCATATTTGTTTAAAAAAAAAAAAAAACCACAACACATCTCTCTCTTCCAGGGAGGGAACAAGAACGAGGCTGGTGGTGACTCTAGAGGCTGGGAAGCCTTATCAATATCTCCTGCTCTCTTTATTCTTACTAAAAATCTTCAAACAAAATTCAAGGAATAAACAAGAATAAAGCAAATTAATCAGTTTCACATCTCTTATCTTATTGTTTAGCCTGCTTGCCAGATATTCCCCTTGCTCATGATTGAAGCTCTGGAGGTAAAATAAAAAAAGGTGACAATCTTCAGGGTAAGAAAAAAAAAAAATAATCCAAACTTACTGCCTACTTTCAGCTGGAAATTTTAAAACCAGCCACTAGAAGCAGAAGCCCACATTGTTTGCAGTCAAGCACCAGCATCTCAGCAGCATCGGGCTGTTCCTCACAGACAAGGAGAGCAGCCCAGCAAGGGCAGGAACCTCCAAAAGCCTTTTCTTTCCTCAAACAGCATCTCAGTGGCTCGAAAGGCTGTTTCCCCCAACAGCACAAAGCTTCCTCGCTCACATCACTGTCCCATCATTGCAGGTTGCAGAGACGCCTGGTGACACCCCCCTTCTGTCACAACCAGGGAAAGAAATAAAAAAAGTGTCTGTATTTATAAGATATTGCCAGGATCCTTTGTCCAACTGCCTTTTGCCCCGAGTGATGGCAACTCTTCAGCCTGAGCAACCTGTCGAGGTGTGGAGTTTATCCCCTTTTTTGCGGGAGCCTTTTGGGGCTTTGTGTAAACACATACTACTTACTCCCCGTACACACTGCAGATTGGCAACCCAGCTGTGAAGTCTTAGGGCAAGCTATAAATCACTCGTATAACTTAACGGGTAAAATTACTTGCCGAGCCAGAGTCCCAAGCACCAATACCTGCCAACAAGACTACAAAATACAGATATTTACGCTGCATACATGGCTAAAATCTATTTATTCTGAGGTCATAAGAACTATGCTCTTCTCCCTCTTGCAAATCACCATTTCAACAGGTATACAGCATCAGCTAGAAGCACAGAAAACTGGATGGTGGGCATGGACCTGTTGGAGGCCACAGAGATGCTGGGAGGGCTGGAGCCCCTCTGCTGGGAAGGGGGGGCTGAGAGAGTTGGGGGGGTTCAGCCTGGAGAAGAGAAGGCTCCGGGGAGACCTTGGAGCCCCTTCCAGTCCCTAAAGGGGCTCCAGGAGAGATGGCGAGGGACTCTGGATCATGGAATGGTTTTTACCTGAAAGAGGGGAGATTGAGCTGAGATGTGGGGAAGAACTTGTTTGGTGTGAGGGTGGTGAGAGCCTGGCCCAGGTTGCCCAGAGAAGCTGTGGCTGCCCCATCCCTGGAGGGGTTCGAGGCCAGGCTGGAGGGGGCTTGGAGCAACATGGTGTGGTGGGAGGTGTCCCTGCCCAGGGCAGGGCGATGGAACTCGATGGTGTTCAAGATCCCTTCCAACCCAGACCACTCCATGATTCTATGACACCTGCAAATTGAACTACAGAAGGTGATGCTAATAAGAGCAATGAAGAGAGGACAATCTGTGTCACAAGCACACGCACATCCTCATCCTCCTCCACTGCCCAGGCTGCTGTACCACCTCAGCACCTTCCCGTTGGGCAACCCCTCCACATCCCAAGAGCTCCCCTCACCAGTGTTTGGGAACACACTACAGGCACAGGGGTGATCATACACCTAAAGAACAAGTCAGCAACACGCTCCCTCCCAGGTTAATTCTGGAAAGAGGTCAGTATGAGCTCTTAGCATTTAAATGCTAACAAAAAAAAAAAAAAGTGTATCTGCATATACAAAGTAGCCATCAGAAGCATGCCATACAAGCATTTATTAAATCTGGCTTCCTGTTCATCACAGCTTCTGGCCTTTTCTACCCTGAATTGGCCACCTCCGCTGTCTCCTGCTTCTTTTATACAGAGTCAGTGTTTTGCTGCTGTGGGGTTTTTTACCCCAGCCCTGGCAGGTCTCAGTGCTCAAATGGGAAAGGGAAGGAAAAGTTGTTTCTCTAATGTTGTGATATTGAGCTACCCTGGCAGCAGGTACCAGCACCAGGCTTCATTTCAGCGCTGCATCCCACCAGCATCACCCAGCAGAGCCCTCCCGTCCCTCCTGAACCCGGCAGCAAGAGGAGGGAAGATCCCACTCTTGCAATAAGGGTAGAACAAGTCATTTTTAAACAGGACCCCACTCACCAGGCAGAGGGCCGGTAGCTTTTGCCTTGAAATTAAGTAGTACTTTGGATTTTTCCTCTGCTAGATCCCCTGCTGCTTTCCAGACTGGGCTAATCCAGCAGAACCGGGAGCAAAGCATGGGGGCAGAGACATCGACTGATTTATACCTCAGCTGAAAGAGCTTTATTCTTCTGGACCATACAGACAGCCCGTTCATTTGGGGGGAAAAAAGAGGTAATTTAAGATACCTTTTGTAATGACTGCTGGCAGAACAAAGATGAAGGACCGTAAGAGATGATCAATGTTAAAGCCCATCTTTCAAGTGATTTGGGGAGCTGCTGAAAATAAACAAGCAATCAGGGCCCAGGAGCCAGGCTAAAAGCTGACAGAGAAATTGCTTTTTTTCCTAGGCAAACAGAAGGCGGCTAATAGCTCAGTTCAGAGAGGCTGAGCTCTCTCCCCTCTTAATACGAGCAGGGCAAGAGACCAAGTTTAATTTCTTCCTCACAACAACTTTAATTAAAATCATCTAAGCCCTTCCTGCCTCTCTCCTGCCACGAGGTGTGGTTCTGCTCACAGGAGGTATCAGCAAACTCCGGCTTATTAACGTGCCCTCCCTGAAAATGCTGTTTAGATGGCAGTCAAATGGCTGGGGAGCCCATCTGCAGGAAAGCACTCCACTCCTAATTAAGAGGGAAAAACAAAGCCCACCTTTGATGTGTATCGGTGGCAGCAGTCATTCCCCCAGTGCTGGGGAAGCTGTTCTACAGCAGCAGCTTCCCAGGGCATCCTTCCAGTGGAATTTAGCATCAGATGTTTCTCTTCGCCATCACCTGTGCCCAGTGGGTGCCAAGATGCTACTGGAGGTAAAGAACAGACACTGGCTGCGTGGGATTAGCCGTGCCAAGGATTTTTCAGGAGTTTTATAACCAAAGAGATCTCAGAGCCAGCTCCACAGCCCAGGTCGCCATCCTCGTGACGTGATCCACGCCTGCACCCGCACAGATGTGGGGACTGTCCCTGGCCCTGGGGAGAGCTTATGGGACCTCTCAAACCACTGCTGATGTGGGCAGCGTTTGTGCAAGGCAAAGTTTTACCAGCCTGATGAAACGTGTGAGCGTGAATGAGCTGTACACAAGACTAACCTTTGGAGCAAAAGTTAAAAAATATAAATAAAAAAAAAATTAAGCCTAAATTCCTAGAGAAGCTCAAGAGGATTTTTGCAGTGCTTATAGCTCTTACCAACTCCCCAAAGAGTTTCAGGAGCTGGGAAGAGCTCTAAGGGCCGCATGGTGCTGCAGAACCAATGATCACAAGAAAATACCTGTTTTACAAGTGGATGCAGCTCCAGGGATGGAAACCAGGAGCTGCTGAACCACCAAACCACCCCAAAGCTGTCCGTCCAGCAGGGACACGCTCAGCACCATCAGCCCAGCAACATCACCTGCCAGAGCAACCACAGAGTTTCTCAAACTTACCTAGAAAACAGAACATTGGAGGCTAAAGTGAGCCTTGATCCTAGAGTCAATTTATATTCCCAGTACCAGTGACCCTCTAGGGGCCATATCCCAGGCCAGGAGAGTCACTTTTAGTCCTGGCTAGTCTAGGATGCAACTGAGGAGAAAGAGGTAACACAAACACGGGCAGCACCTCCCGCCAGTTGGCTGTCACACGATCCCACAGAATCCACAGAAGCAGTTGCCACCATGCCACCCCACGTGGTCGCGGGCCAAACCTCCTCGTTGGAGCACCGGATTAGCCTTGTTTCTACAAGCCAGTGGACTTCACCCCAAGTTAAGGTCAAACAGACCTCCCACCTCCAAGCAGAGGGTTTTTTCCACCCCCCCGTGCAGGAAGGTTGACAGAACTGTGTTCCCCATGTCCTCCTAAAGGAAGCATTTTTCTCACCAATGCTCCCAAGACAGTTCTCAAACAGTTTTTTTTTTTTAAAGGCAGAAGAAAGGCATGAGCTTTAGACCAATAAAGACACAAAAGCCCAGGTGGGGACCACCTGTAACCACATCTTCCATCTACCTTATCCTTTACCAGCCTAGTCCTGAACTCAGGAATTCATACATTAGAATGCATAACAGTGTTGATCTATTAACACCAGAACAAGTGTCCATCGCCATCATTTCCACAAAGTTTTATCATGGACTGGTTTGGGTGGGAAGGGACCTTAAAGATCATCCAGTGCCACCCCCTGCCCTGGGCAGGGACACCTCCCACCAGACCAGGTTGCTCCAAGTCCCCTCCAACCTGCCCTTGAACCCCTCCAGGGATGGGGCAGCCACAGCTTCTCTGGGCAACCTGGGCCAGGCTCTCACCACCCTCACAGTAAAGAAGTTCTTCCCCACATCTCAGCTCAGTCTCCCCTCATTCAGTTTTAAACCGTTCCCCCTCATCCTATTGCTACAACATCTTCTCTGACAGAACCTGTCACCATTATTCCCAGGTCTAAGTGCTCTCGTTCCCAGGCAGACCCCCCATGGAAGGATCACAGAATCACAGAATCTTCTAGGTTGGAAGGGACCTTAAAGATCATCTTGTCCAACCGTCAACCTCACTGACAAAAATAGACACCCACACAACAAACAAGGAGCATCATCACTAAACCAGACCTCCCAGCACTACATCAACCCCTCTTTTGAACACCTCCAGGGATGGGGCCTCAACCCCCTCCCTGGGCAGCCCATCCCAATGGCTGAGAACCCTTTCAGTGAAAAAATTTTTCCTAATATCCAGCCTGAACCTCCCCTGGCGCAACTTGAGGCCATTTCCTCTTGTCCTGTCGCCTGTGACTTGAGAGAAGAGACCGACCCCCACCTCTCTACACCCTCCTTTCAGGGAGTTGGAGAGAGCAATAAGGTCTCCCCTCAGCCTCCTCTTCTCCAGGCTGAACACCCCCAGTTCCCTCAGCCTCTCCTCATAAGACTTATTCTCCAGACCCCTCACCATCTTTGTCGCCCTTCTCTGGAAGGGCTTTCTCCCTCTGAGGAAAGCAGGGCACAGCAGGAGCCACTCACTCCCAACACAGCAGGAGATGGAGCGGCACCGCCTCAGTTATTCCTCTCGCTCCGAGGTTGAGCCCGTCCCTTCTTATTCTGCTTGTAGCAGCAATCAGGAGAGGAGCTCGCAGTCATTCCCACCGGGACCGTGTTCGTTGAAATAGAAGCTGCTTGCAAAAGCATCAGATGAAGCTGCAGCCCTTCTCAGCGCCTGTTGTTGGGCAACCACCACCCACCCTGCCCAGGAGATGCTGCAGACCTCACCCGGGAATCGCTGGACTTGCCTGGACACAGCCCGGAGGAGCCCATGGCTATTTACTGCATCCTTGTTTTCTTAGAAAAAAAAAAAAAAGAAGAACAAACTGGCATTGTGATTTCTATTTTAAATCCAGACTTTTCAGAACCAAAGAAAAAAAATAAAAAGGGACAGTTGGCTGTTAAATAAAGGATGTACTTTCCTGCAGGTGCAAGGATGCTGTCAAAACTGAGTCCAGCACCAGGGTGGACACACAAAGCTCAGAAGCCCTAAAATCAGTGGAGGGGACCTTCCCCACAAAGGCAAAGCCAAGCCTTACCTGGGGAGCTTCTCCCCGACACACCTCGCTTTGTGCCAGTATCTGCTTTCATCGTATTCTCAAGGCTTGCTTTAAAAAAAAAATTAAAAAATAAAATACTATGAGGCAGCAGAGTGACAGATGCAGGATCTGTCCCTGCAAAACAGCCGTGGCAGCTCATCATGTCCCCCCCAGAGAGGGGGTACATCCACTCCTGGGTCTCTTGACGTTGGGAGATATAAGAGACCTCACTACGCAGAACAATCGGGATTGTTTGTGTGAAACGGTGTTACACAAGAGCCAAAAAGATGACTCACGCCACTCTTATAGCCCTTCCCCAGCTACCCAGAGCCAAGCCGGGCACAGCCACAGAGAGCAGTTGTCTCAGGGGGGTTAACTCCAGGGACACCTCCTGCCCTGGCAATACAGCTCCGGATGCTGCTAATAAAGCCAGTGCCGCTTCCAGATGGTTAGATTTTAGGACAAAAACTGTTCTCATTTTATTTAATAAAAGGAAGTCATTCCAATACTCCCGTTATTTCACCTTTCTTAAAGAAGGACCCCACTGGGAACTTACAAACCCATAGGTTTTAGGCAATACGTTTTTCCAACCCCACGCCTCAGCATCATGGGTTCTATCCTGCACTATCCCCCATCGCAGGCTGTGCAGAAGGAGCTCCTCTTGTTTGCCCACAGCCCAGCAACACCAGGGTACTATTTCGGATTGTTTTAAGCTGCAAAGAAACACGAGAAGCCAGAAGAAAAGCTTTACGTTCACTATTTGCACACACACACACTTCTCACCTCTCTGCAAGCTGAGGATTTCCCAAGGCATGCAGAAGAAAAAAAAAAAAGAGTCTTCGCTCAGTTACAAGCCTTGGCTTTGTTGGTTCCAGCATCTTAAATGCCAAACTAGACACTTACAAGCAGATGTTAATTCTGCAGAAGACCAGCTTTGAGTCAATCTCTGCCCTGGTGTCACCTCAATCCCGTGCCTGTAAAGCACACACAATTAATTTCATACGGAGCTAGCAGACACCTGACCTTCTGATTAAATATACACTTTCAGGTGAGAACCACCGTGTAGTATCAGTCACTGGGATTGAACAGGTACCCCAGCACCAGAAACACAAACAGATGCAGTTCACACCACGGTGGGGAAGGCAGCAGCATCCTGGTGCACAACGGCAAAAATCAACTTAATCACAAATGACAACTTCCGAAAGCCTTTCCTTTGGATTCATCCTTGGCATTTTTCTAGGCCAGCTTGAAAACAAAAGCTTTGTCTTCTTAAAATGCAGTTGCCTGAGGCACCTCTAAAAAAAAAAAAACAAAGTGACATAACGCAGGTCTGAAAAATGCCTCCTGGGTCTCAGATTCTCTTAAGAGCCTCTTTGCTATTCAGCTTGATTCAGATTACCCAGATCAGCAGGAACTCTGCAGATTTAGCCTCAGCTACCAACACAGGTATAAAAAGCACACATTTAGGATTTATTTAGTTTTTTTTAAATGGTATAATTAAAGCACTACAGTTATTAAAAAAAAAAAAAAGAACCTGCTATTGATCCAAACAGTTTCTCCTTCTCTTTCTGTCAGTAGGTTCATAAACACTCTCTGATGACAATTTGCTCTGAATTTTCCTCTCTCTAGCTTATTTCAGATATTATTTTTTTCCCTAGCATGTTTTTCTTGCTGGATGTTTTCAACCTTTCCATCACAAAGCTCAAGCTGTGAAAAGAATGAGCAACTTGTTTTGGAATCAAAGTTTGAGGCCAAAATTTGATTCCCTGTTTCTTCTCCCCTCCGCAAACCCTCTCTTATTCCCGGGACTCCCTGGGGCGATGCCTTTCTGCTTCTTCAAATAGAGGGGACACCACCCTGTGCCAGGGAGACTGAAATGTGATGGGAGAGGGGGAAAAGGCAGGGAAAGCTGCCATTCTCTTCAATACAGGCACCGCTATTTCTAATACCTCTAATTAACATTTCGGATAACTCTACAGAACCATTAGCCTATCAAAGATTCTCATATCCATAAGCCATTTGCTTTGAGTGGATACAAGTTTACTTCTAGGTCTGAAAACTCCTGCAGCCACCAGAAAAGAACTCAAATCTAAGGAAGTTCTGTTGCCTTTACTGAATAATTCGGGATGAGGAGAGCTGAAAGCTCTCTTGGTGCTGGGAAGGTGTTAGAGTCTTATTTTTTCCGAATGATCAAGTCCCATCACTTATTCCACATAAACTGCTCCCTGTCAAGAGCTTTAATCCTCTCTTTACAATCCCTAAATAAAACATCCTTCCAAAACTCGCCGCCTATTACCTGCCTTTCCTGAAGAAAGTGGTTCTGAGGAAACCCACCTCCTTCTGCCTTGCCATTCCCCTCAAAAATCCATCTACAGCATCAGCCTGACAGAACGTGAAATACCAGCAAACCCTTCACGGGCACAGCACGGGGAACGAGACACGAGTGTCTGCCCTCACACACGCACCTCCCGAGGACAGGCACCGCACGCAGCCGAGCCCAACGCCCCGAAAACAAGTGTCATGGAAGGACCTCCAGCGACAAACCTCGTCACGAGTTGTCACCGAGAGCTGGCAGCCCATGGAGGATGCTGCAGAGCCACGCCACCGTGGCTCAACCTGAGGTTTCGCTCATCCCACAGGGTCCTCACCTCCTCACCTCTGGTCACCCGTGAAGACCAGAAAAAGGCAGTCCTGGCCCTCCCCCTTACAGCGAGCCAGCGCAGGCTCCTCAGCCAGGAGATGAATTATACAATGAATTATTATTATTATTATGCTGGCTTTGCTTAGAAAACAAGCATATTTTTATCCCTATCCTTTACCTTAGAAGAAAATAACGCAAAGAGCCCAAATCACAGCAAACTGCAGAATAAAAGGACAGGAGAGAATACAAGCGAGGGCACCACCACCCCATTCTCAACTGGGAAAGGGAGCCCAAGAATGGAAGCTCCCGTAGAAGAGAGCAGGGTTCCTCCTTCCAGCAGGGACAATCCAGGGGTCCTGCCAAGCCTACACCTTCCACCCATCACCACTCACTGAGCCAGCATCACCCAGCACCAGAGGGTGGTGGCTCAGCCTGGGCACCAAGGTGACCAGCAAATACCAGTTTTAACCCTCACACTGGCCCTGCCAGCTCCAGAGAAGCCAAAGATGGGTGCCCAAACCCTAGCACCAGCTACTGATCTTGATTTAAATACCTAAAGGTATTTATTTGCCGAGGAAGGACCTTCCTTAATACGAAATAAGAGGATCGTTTTTTATTTTTCCAGCTTCGAGAGCAGCTAATTGCGATGCTCCCGACTTCAGACTCCACCAAAGCCTGAGCAGAAGAACAACCCAAAAACAGAGTGGCTGGGCGAAGGTGGGAAGCCCCGGGACGAGCCTGGTCCCTGGCTCAGCCTTCCAGCCGGGATCTTCCCCAGCAGAGAAATCAGAGCGTTGCACTCGGCAGCACAACCAGGAAAATAAAGGTGCCCATCCACACCTTAGCCTTCTGGGCTCTCAAATCATAAAAGACATCAGCTGCAGAGCCAGAGCCACCCTTACCAAGGCACAGCCACAGCCCCGACTCGCCGCCGGGCACACGGAGAGCCGGAGCTATCCTGACGGTAAAAACCGGGAGTTTCATACATCACCTTTAAACACTTCTAGAAATCACCAACCCAAACGTGTCCCCGCCAGAAAACATCCCCAAACGCGAGAAAAAAAATTGCCTTTTCAGAGCCCGTAGGGCTCAGCGCCACCGTGTCTCCGAGGAGCGTATCCCGCAGCCCCTTGGCTACCAGGGCACAAGCCCCGCTGGCCAGGCGCGGCTGGAGCGGCCGGGGGGAGCCCAGCGCTCCCATTATTCGGCCCATTTTACGGACACGAAGCGCCCCCAGCCCGCCCGGGAGCCCCGGGTTCCTGCCCCACAGGGGACACAAAGTAACGCGCGGTGGTTCCGCCGCCACCCCCGCACCGCCGGCGTCACCAGTGTCCCCAGCACCGGGGGGACTCGCCGCGACCGGCACCGCGGCGGGGGAAAGGG
>NW_015090832.1:4605004-4677979 GCF_001431845.1 Calidris pugnax | reverse complement strand
CGGGCGGGCGAGGGAGTCCCGGCTCTGGAGGCGGGGGGGCAGGACCCGCGCCCGGGTGCGGGACCGAAGCTCCGGCCCCGCCGTCCCCCCGCGGGGGTTTGCTGGGACAGACGGGTCCTCGGCTCGGCTTCTCCGTCCCTCGCGTCGTTGCTCCCCGCTGTCGCGATACAGGGTCGTGGGTTGAGCTGGACTGGCCACCACGGGGAACCACAGACGCCGTTTTCTGTCTCTCCAACCAGGAGATTAAGAAAACAGTTCTCTTAGGAAACGGTTGGTTTCTTACCAAAACTAGTGCCCGTCACTCCATCCCATCCGTGGGGACTCCACGCTGGAAACCTTGGCCACGGAGGGATGGGCACACACGGAGATGGCACCCCCCTTCCCTGGGGCCACCAACAGCAGAAGGACATGGAGCTGTTGGAGAGGGTCCAGAGGAGGCCACGGAGATGCTGGGAGGGCTGGAGCCCCTCTGCTGGGAGGGGGGGCTGAGAGAGTTGGGGGGGTTCAGCCTGGAGAAGAGAAGGCTCCAGGGAGACCTGAGAGCCCCTTCCAGTCCCTCAAGGGGCTCCAGGAGAGATGGGGAGGGACTTGTGATCAAGGAGGGGAGCCATAGGGCGAGGGGGAAGGGTTTGACACTGAAAGAGGGGAGACTGAGATGAGATTCTGGGGAAGAACTTCTTTGGTGTGAGGATGGTGAGAGCCTGGCCCAGGTTGCCCAGAGAAGCTGTGGCTGCCCCATCCCTGGAGGGGTTCAAGGGCAAGTTGGAGGGGGCTTGGAGCCCACGAGATGGAGCGACCCACCACAGCCCTGTTCTCTGTGACCCTTCAGCATGTTCCTGTTCACACATTTCTAGAGTAGCACCAGAGCATAGATGATTAATAGGCAACCAAGGCAGAGACAGATCCCCCCTAAAGTGTTCTCCATTCATCCCAACATAACAATGGTGGCATTTAAGTGCTCAGTTATACAAAACTACTCAGCATAACGCATGTTTCTGCTGAGGCTGGTGGGAGTGATGAGGGGCTCAGAAGATACCTCTGGAGGTTGGGTTGCTCAGTAGTAGGAGACCCCTTAACTAGGTGAGCTCTAGCCAACCTCAAGACAAAGTGACTGTGAGCTGGAGGCAAGATCTCTGGGTACCTACCAACCCAAATGTGAAGAATTAACTGGTTTTTTCAGCTTAATTTTTCTTGGGCAACTCACATATCTCTTCCAAGCTTCAGTTTTTCACCTGCCGGGTGGACTTCCCAAAGAAGGGTTGAAAAGTAAAACTCCCTCAACTTCCCAGTTTAATATATTGGCTTTTCCACTGAAATCTGAATACAGCAGTGTTACCATGGGACATTGTGCTCCCTCTCTCCTTGGGTTTTGCCTCCTGTGTGTGATA
Organism: Calidris pugnax; assembly: GCF_001431845.1. NCBI lineage: Eukaryota > Metazoa > Chordata > Aves > Charadriiformes > Scolopacidae > Calidris > Calidris pugnax. The sequence goes on along the minus strand of NW_015090832.1, from coordinate 4,676,591 downwards.
AATCACACACACAACTCCCAGAGTGAGGGGAGACCAAAGCGGTCCTGAGTTCAGAGTGTCAAAGTGCATATCCTGGGTAAAGGAATCTTCCAGAAGGAGGATCAAGGGGCACCAAATTATAATTTCTATGGAGTTTTGCAATAGCACTTCTGAAAAGTTTGGCATCATTTTTCCATATTGGGGCATTCAGCTTTTCGACCAGAATCCTCCACCCACAAAGGCCCCGCAGTAACATCTGTAAACTTTCTGCAAAAGCAGGTGCTTCTCATATTAGTCCAGAATTAAGTTTTCATCAAAACCTGATTTTCTTTAAAGTCCCATTTATTATTGCTTAACAATCACTTTAAAGCTTATGGGTGGGAAGCAATACAAAAGCACCTTTCATTATTCATTAAGGACAAATGATGCAAGGGTTTTGGAAGGGAATAGAAAGTACACATACTTTTCTGCACTTAAAACAATTATTTCTTATTAATAACCCTGCAGAAAGGTGTCCCACGGAGAGCTGCAGTTTGGATGCTTTTGAAGCTAAGTCCCTTGATCACAAAAAGAATTATTCTTCCTCTGTGACATTCCTCAGCAGAGATCCTGGGAAATGTTTTGTTTTGTCAGTTTTATTTTTTAAAAAGGTTTAGATGCTTGTTTTTTGGGGGTGTCCCCTTCACGGGATGGAAAAATAACATAGTGGTGAGACTTGTCGTGAGAATAAAAGCTGCAGCTGCAGAGCTGCAGAGCAGGTTTGGGAAGAGGATTGAGGAGCCATGAAATCCCGGGAGAGCTCAGGCTGGAAGGGGCCCTGGAGGTCTCATCCAACCTTCTTGGGGGTCTGCTGGGCTTACTCCAGTTCAGCACCACATTTCTTGTCCTGGGGGTAGCCCAACTGTGGTGGACACGTGCCCAAGAGAGGGAGAAGACATCACCCCTCCATCCACTGGCCACACAGCCCGGCCCGCTGTCACCATCCTCACTGCTGGGGTACACTGCTCCTCAAGGTCCACTTGTTGCCCAGTGGCAGAGCTGCTCTCCATCTGGTCAGTCCCCAACCTCTATGGGCCAAGGAGACAGTCCACCCTGTGTTCAGGGCTTTGGACTTGTTCTTCCTGAATTTCATGAGGACCCTGTTGGCCTGTTCCTCCAGCCCATGAAGGCTGTGCTCAGTGGCAGCCCTGCCCTCAAGCATATTGACTGTGCTTTTGGTGTCACCTGCAAACTTGAGGGTCCATTCTGTCCGCTCCTTGGGTCATTGCTGGGGCCATTAGAACAGGGCCCAGGAAAGACCACTGAGGGGTCTTTTCCTTGGTAAGGGGAGGTATTGCCCCTTGTAACTGGCTTCCAGGTAGACCATGACCATCCCCTAATCTCCTTGGAGCTCAGCTATCCAGCCAGTCTCTCACTGCTTTACAAAGCCACCCATCCGGACTGGGATGTCCTAACTTGGATGCCAGGATGCTGTGGAAGACTGTGCCAAAATCCTTGCCAACACCCAGGTAAATGGGGTGTTGTGGAACCACAGACAGTGCTCCTTGTCCACCTCATCCCAGGAAAGGGTGGACGGGGGAACTCTGAACTGCGGAGCTGAGGTTCTGCTGTTCCAAGATCATTGGTCTCTCTGCCCTGACAGAAGTCACAGAACAGTTTTGCCACAGTCCCACTTGTGAAGAAGGGCCCCAGGGCACGGCACAGCTCCTCTGGCTGTGCCTTGTGATAGGATCTGTCCCTCCAGTCCTTCAAGGATGTCCTTGAGAGTGCAGAGTGTGAAATTTGGTCAGGCCTGAGAAGAAGTCAGTGGTGGGTTCCCCCAGTTACCACCACCATTGCCAGCCAAGGAGGTGCTGGGAGCCAAGAGCAACGTCTGTGTGGTGGGGGGCTGCCCCTCAGGTCTCACCTCCTCGTCCCACCTCCTCTCCCTGCCACCTCCTGCCCCTACCACCCTGCTTGGAAAAATGGGGCAGCCCAGACTAGACGTGATGTCCTTTGGGACTTGGGGCCACATGGGGACCATGAGTGCCTGGGGACCTGCCAGGCTCAGGGAGAGGGCCCAAAAACAGAGCACACTCCTTGGGGACCTCCCTGGGGCCACGGTGCAGCTCCTGGGGCTCCTCCGAGGGGACACTGCCTGCTGAAATGTCCTGGAGAAAGCAGGTCCTCCTGTGAGACCATTCCCTGCCTCCTCATTTGATAGCGGTGGCCTGTAAAGGAGGTGATGGGTCCTTTTTGTCCACCCCTTTGTCCAGGACACTGCTGTGTGTGTTGCTACAAACCTCCAGACATTTAACCCTCTCACCCCTCTCTCCCCATCGCCCTGATTTCCATCTTCTACATTTGATTTTTGTGCCAGGAGATGGAGAAATGCCAGTGGTTTTTCTTTCTTTCCCTTTTTTTTTCTCCGTTTTTAATGAATTTTTCATTTTGTTCCACCAGTACAGAAAGAATAACAATGAAGCAACAGTGTCAACACAGAATTTTCTCCAAAGTCACACCGTGGCCAATCTGCAGCAACAATAATAGATTTTATGAATCCCGCTAAAGAGGATTGTTAGCGGAGGGGGACGGGGAGTGCATCTCAAAGGCTCCTGAGTTAGTTGTTTGTGCTTTCCACACCACGAGGCCCCGTTACAAGCAGCTATTTAAAGAACAAGCCAAAAAAAAAAAAAAACCTGCAAAAAACAACCGTCATTCTGCAAAAACGGAATGGAAAAAAAGAACAGAAAATATATAGGGGCTTTATGACGTTTAAAGAAAATAAGTGGCCTAAGAAGGCAGGTATCTCCTGCTTGTGGTGGGAGATGGGGAGGATGCTGCCAGGGATGGGGATCACAGCTGGACTGAGGAACCTCAAATGGGCTTTGGATTTTGTCTGCATTTGTGGTCCTGCTGGTCCCGCTCCGCAGTGCCTGTCCTGGTAATGGGTAAGGCTTCCAAGCACCAACCAGGTTCTCTTTTTATATTTGTAGGTTGTTTTTTTTTTTTTTTTTTCCAGGAGGTGTTAACACCAATTTATGAGCTCAGTGGGCTGGCGGAGATGGGTGAGCAGCCCTGACCTTGGAATTTACCTCTGTCAGATTTCTTTTTCCACCCTGTCTCAGAGTCAGTCTAAAAGCAATAAAAGGATGTTGGAGGTTGGAGGTTGGGGGGTGGGGGGGGAAGCCGGGGCTCATCCCACTTCATGTTAAGAGAGAAAAACTCAGTGAACACAACCTGAAAAATCAGATGTCTCTAACATGGCCGTATAACTGGTGTTTTGGGGAAGGGCTGCACATCTCGTGTTCACTCCCGCACAAGGAGAAATTAATACTGGCATTATTTTATTTTTTTTTGTTCCTGCGTATACGCCGTTTCTATTCAAGTGCCTTTTCTCCCAGGAACTGCACGCTGTGCGCAGCTCAAGATGGTCTGGAAACAGAAACCTTTGCTTATTTTCATATGTTTTCTTACCGCCGCCAAAGTGAGGAAGTCAAAGACGCGCGCTTCCACCCGGGGTACGCAGCTGTGCACGTGAGAGACCACAAACAGGATTCCCTCTAAAAAGGAAGAAAAACAATTAACATGTTGGGGAGGGGGAAACCAATAAATAATATTGCTTCCAAGGATCCCTCCCAATTAACCTCTTTGCCTGAATTTGGAGGCCTAACAATCAAGCTGACAACATTTTCTTCCTGAGAACGACACGTTGTCTGTCAAGGTGCTTTTTGGCCCAGGAACGCCGCCCAGCTCCGATAGTGATCCTGTTTATGAGCTATCAAGTGAAGGTGACTGCTTGAAATGATTGCCCTGAGGGATGGAGGCAGAAATGCTGGTGACACGTGGCAGCGCCTGCCCAGGTCCAGCTCCTCCTCCCTCAGAGGGTGCCTGGGCACAAGCACCAATAAATCTGCTACCGTGTGGGTATCAGCAGCATTTCCCCAACATTTCCTCTGTTTGGTTCAAGTGCCTGAAAAATGATGGAAGTGCAAGAACAATAAAGACTAAATCCTATCTTGATAGTCTTTCATTATTAACTGTCTCCAGATTTATTCATCGCTCAAGGAGGGAGGGAGGGAGGGAGCCAGGCACGGCTGGTGCGAACCCAGGTGAAGTTTCTGACTTTACCAGGATGTCTGATCTCCATTGGTGAGCTCTGACCCCATAGTTTGTTCCTCTTTCAAGGTGTATGCTGACTATGGAGAAACACTGGCCCCATGCTGCTCTTGCCGCCCACCAGCTCTTGGCCTTCGGGTCCTTCTCCTGCCCTTGGGTCCAGCGGTGAATCAGAGGCAGGGACCAGCTTCTTCCCTCTGCAGTGCCCCGGGATGCTCCTGGGGAAAGGGGAGAAGGTGATGTCCAGGTGGTAGTTGGAAAAGAAGGGCATCGAGGGGCTGGATAACCCCATTCCCCATCAGCCTGCTTCCCCCTGCCATTTCCATGCTCTAGGGAAGGAATGTGAATGTACTTGAACCATGCTTTATTTTCCAGCACTTTACTGTCTGGCAGTAGCCCTCCTGCCAGACACTTGCCCAGTAGCCCTTGGCCAAATTGCCTGGCATCTCAAAGGATTTCTTTCCCCAGAAAGCACCCAAGATCCTTCTCACTGGTGGTTCCTGTGGTAAATGGGTCCAGCATCGCGGGAGCTGGCTGGGGAGATGGGGGAAGGACCAGACTTTTACCTGAATAGAAATGAGAAATCCTGCATAGAAATAGAAATGAGAAAAGGGCGGCGGATGAGGGAGAGGAGGAATCTGAGAGCAGAGGCGGGGTGCTAAAGCCTGTGGCCAGCGATCCTGCTGTGCTGCGAGAGCCTGTGCTGATGACTTGCAAAGCTGTACAGCAGCAAAAAGAGAAAAATTCCTAGTGGCTCAGGAAAATATAGATCAAGCCCTTTGCCACCCCCAGCCAGCACCTCCCAAACCACGCGGCATCACTGACCGCTGTGAGAGTAGGAACATTTTTCTAGACGGATCTTGATTTCTGTTTCCTTTAGGGCTTTTCCCTAAAAAGCCAAAAAAAAAAAAAAAAAAAAAAAAAAAAAAAAAAAAAAAAAAAAAAAAAAAAATAAAAAAAAAAGGACAGCTTCTGCTGAAGTTCCCACGCTGGAGTTCCCCTTCTTGGCTGGACCACGTCCACTTCTGAGAGACCTGCTGTCATTAGGTGCCCAGCTGAAATCCCATCGAAATGCTTTAATTAAAATGGACATTAAGAGCTCACTCGTTCAAGCCAAAGAACATTAGGCGGAATTTAAATGAAGAGGTTTTTAAATCTGTGACATTTGTTCTAATGAGAAAACACTTTCTAATCCTGAGTGTCTCCTAATTCGAAACAGATTGGAAAGACTGCAAGTGAAAACAATTTTTTTTTAGCCTATTTTTTTCCTCCCCAAAAACACATCCTGTAATTAGTAGCCTTAACTGACAAATAACAGGCATCTTTTCCCCACAGCTTCCCCATCAGCTTGGAAGCAGGCAGTGAAAAGCAATGCGTGGACGTGCCCACAGACGTGTGCTCTCTGTGTCAGGATGGGTAACAGGACTCAGGGAAATTGCCATCCCATCAATCCCAGCATCCGAGGAGGAAACCATTACGGAGGATGCAGAGCGCTCCCATCCCACCTAATGAAAGGGATATTGCTGCCGCAGCGCGCTGAATGCTGAGGGAGAGCAGGGAAACAATCTGTTTGTGACAGAGGAAAAAAAAAAAAACACCCTTCTGGTAATTTGCTGGAGTAGGACTATTTTCATCTGAAACCCTTGAGATAATGAAATGTAGAATAACAGCAGAAAGAAAAGTGTGAAGCCTCAAATGAAAGTGGCTTGGCGACCAAGCAAACCGTTTCAGGGGTGTTTTAGACAGATGATGGAGAGATGAAATACAGTCCCTCCCTTATGGTCTTTTTAACCATCACCATTTCCCTGTTCCCTTATGCTACCTCAATAGGTGGTGGGGTTTTTTTTGCAATCTCCTGTACTTGCTCATCTTCTGGGGACAGGGCCTGTCTACTTGGCTGGGACAGGGCCAAGATGCTGGGAGGGCTGGAGCCCCTCTGCTGGGAGGGGGGGCTGAAAGAATTGGGGGGGTTCAGCCTGGAGAAGAGAAGGCTCCGGGGAGACCTTAGAGCCCCTTCCAGTCCCTCAAGGGGCTTCAGGAGAGATGGGGAGGGGCTCTGGATCAGGGAGGGGAGCCATAGGATGAAGGGGAAGGATTTTAAACTGAAAGAGGGGAGGTTGAGATAACCTATTAGGAATAACTTCTTTGCTGTGAGGGTGGTGAGAGCCTGGCCCAGGTTGCCCAGAGAAGCTGTGGCTGTCCCATCCCTGGAGGGGTTCAAGGCCAGGTTGGAGGGGGCTTGGAGCAGCCTGGTCTGGTGGGAGGTGTCTCTGCCTTGATTGTCCTTTATTTGGGAATATTAACCTTAGCACAGAACAGTAAGTCAGAAAACTTTCTGGGTCCTACTATTACTTATTGGGAATCCCATTGACCCATGGTCGCTAAAGACTATATCCTTTTCTATAGGAAAAAAGACTTGGCTGTACCAACAAAAATCCTTACAATATCAGCTGTCCAGGAGTTCTCCCAGTCCCTCCCATGCTGGGACAGTGACCTCCTGCTGTGACAGCTCATCCTGTTCCCTCTTCTGCAAACACAGCAGTGATGACCAGCCTCAGCTGTTCTGTCAGCAGCGCCCTGCCCTGCTCCTCTGGGCCCTCATTTTTAGTGTTTTAAAGTCTTGTGACCAGAGGCAACGCAGGACTGTTTCACCAGCTGAGCATCTTCCCCGAGCTATAGCCTGGGGATTTCTGAACGAGGGCACAGTGTTCTGGTGTACTCAGCAAAGCAGAGAGACATCAGCCTGAATCCAACTTCCCACTGCCTTCAGATTTTGCTGAAGTTGGCTCCAGAACTAAAATTCACTGGCAATTTTATTTCTCTAATGGGACAAAAAATATCTGGGTATGAACCAGATTCTGAAGTCTGGACCAGGACATTTGTGGCACATACTATCTTTACCTCAATGCACAATATTACCTTCATTAAAAAAGAAAGCGGTCGCATATGACAGTGTCTTATTTAAGTACCCAGATCTGGCTGGTTGCTATTATCGAATGGATGCAAGTGCCAGTGGTTCCAGATGGACTGCATTTGCATTGCTTCTTGCTGTAAATACACTAGCGAAATGACAGCAATATTCCCAGAAACACCTACTTTTAAGTGTGTATCTGTAACTTCGTGAAAGTGTCTTTGAGTTCATCCTACTGAGCATCCACTTTGGAAACGTGAAACACTTTACCTACGAGTCCAATTAAAACAGCTTAGGCTTTAAAGCTCGGTTACTTGGAGCCACTTTCTTGAAAGAATAATCCTGCGTTGGCATAAATGGATATAAATCAATGAAGATCAAGGGACTGACAACATTTACACCCACTGACAACCCAACTTAGATCTCACTCAGTAACTCATCTCAAATACTGTGGAAAAACTCAGAACTGTTCTGAAACATCTGCAAATAAAGAGACAGAAAATGCATCCCTTATTTCAGTGGGAATTAATTCACTGGAAATAGGGGGCTCCTCGGCTTCTGGATGCAGAATCTGTAAACATAAAGTATCTACAGTCATTTGCCAGCTTTGAAAATGGGTCTCTTAATCCTGACTGTCCCCTCTGAGATCCCATCTGCACCTCCAGGCAGGTCTGCTGCTGTTCCTCTAATCTTTCCTCCTCCTTTGACTCTTTGTCACCATGGATGACCCACCATGAATAAAAGATAAGGATGTACCAGATTCAAACACAAGCCTTTGCTTCTGGGGTCAATGCGATAACTCCTGATCTGTTGGGCAGGAAGGTTTCGGAGCCCAAAGTGTTCAGCTCAGGTCTCCATCCCCCAAGTGCACCTCCAGTCACCTCCTGGTCCAGGTTGAGAAGATAAGGCTTCATCTGTGAGACCTAATGGGGCCAAAGCAACACTGTGAAGGCTTTCAATTTTAGGCCTACTTTCAAACAGATAAGAGGATACATCTCCATAGATCGGGTGAAGACTTAAATGGCGGCCAAAGGAAAAAAGAATGAGGAACTAAACTTTGAATTTCTGCCTGGCATTTCTTGGCCCAGTCTGCTCCAGACCTGCACTGGAATGCAAGGAAGGGGGTGGTTTGTGCCAGCGCAGTGCTGGGCTAGGGACACAGGCCTGGCCTTCCCTTCTGAAGGTTGTCCATGTGGCATGAAGCAAAGTTGGACTTGAGTAGGGGCCCAAGCCTGAGCTGGTGATGCAGTGAGGGCTGTGCACAAGGTGTGACCAGTGCCCCAGAGTAGATGAGGTTTGTTCCTACCCTCTGCTTGATGGAGAACCTGCCCTCACTGAGTGACCTGCCTTACTGGGTCTGAAAGCCAGAGGCTTGGACATTTTGAAAGTAGAAGGGGACATAGATTATCTTATTTGTTGTTTGGTATATGAAACGGAATTTTCTCAGTTGTTGCCACATTGAGAAATTTTATAGGGTTAAACTTGACTAAACTTCAAGTGGGGCAGCAGAATGGAGGTGCTGATCTCCTCTCTCTGGTGACCAGCAACAGGACATGAGGGAATGGAATGAAGGTACGTCAGGGGAAGCTCAGATTGGACATGAGGAAGAGGTTATTCACTGAGAGGGTGCTTGGTTCCTGAAACAGGCTCTCCAGAGAACTGGTCATGGCATCAAGCCTGTCAGAGTTCCAAGAGTGTCTGAATGATGCTTTTAGTCATATGGTTTAGTTCTAGGTAGTCCTGCAGGGAGTGTGGAGTTGGACTTGATGATCCTTATGGGGCCCTTCCAACTTAAGATATCCTATGACTCTATGATTCTATGAAACACCTCCCTGAAAAGCACCCAACTAAGAAATTTGCCTTGAGGAGAGGGTATCAAGAGAAGGTCTTTAGGCCACCACTTTGGCCAACCCTCTTGATGTTTGATCTCACTTCAAAAACACATGTCTTGTTTCCCACAGCGATCACTCATCTTACCTCTGCTGCACTCAAGTGGCCTCCAGTACCCACCGCTTTCTCCCTCTGAGAGCTCTTCCCCACCCCAATCAGACGCCTCATGGGCCTTGACACAACCCAAAGCGACCAGCCATCTCAGCCTCCACCTCACGGGGCTTCTCCCATCTCTAAGTCATCCTAGTGGCTCTTCTCTGCGTACGGAGCACTGGTTTTCCCAGATCTGTACAGGAACGTAAACCAGCCTGACTGGTCCCCCTTGAAATACCCCGTGATCACGTTGTGAGTAGATAAGAACTGATTTTGAATAAAGTGATTTCTTATCAGTTTGAGGTCCAATTCCATGCTCGTTGCTGTTGCCTGATACTTTCCTCTGGAAGCAACATTTCTGAAACTGCTGGGGCAGCTCACGGGCTGTGATGACACTCAAAACAAACAAGGATGGCAGAACTAGGTCTGCTGAAAGGAAAGCATAAATGAAATTCACCTTCCAGCACTCACTGCAAGTGAAGCTGATCTGCATTTCTTACACCAGGCAAAGGCTACAGCTCAGATGCTAATTTTATCTTGCTGGCTTTGTGGCGTCCTTGATCTTCAAGAGAATTCAAAATAACATGTAGCAAATGTATAACTAAGTCGTTTTAGAGAAGTAACTGCAAAGTGCCTAACACTGCTCGAGGGGAAACAGCTTCTCTGCTACACACGGAGCGGGAAATCGGATCATAGTGGCAGAGGGAGCAAACGGACTCTTCACGCCACGTCCTCACAACCGGGCTGTTCGGGGAGAGCAGGGCACCTCAGTCTCTGTCTGCCCTACAAACCCATCCCTGATGGCAGCCTATAGCAAGGCCAGGCCCATTGCCACCTCCTAATGGCTTGTGACAACACGAGCAGACATGGGCCGTTGCCTGTCATGGAGATCTGGGGATGCTTTGTGGTAAATGTCAACCACAGCTATTGCAAGAGGCCCTCTCCACCCTGCGACCAGGGTGCTGGGGCAGGGACGGGCTGCTCCTCTCTCTGAAAACAGGCAGGACCCCCTCTAATGGTCCCAGCAAGTCCAGGAGAAGATGAGTGGGGAAGCAGGACCTAAAGGAGTCTACAGGAGAGATGGGAAGGGACTCCCAGTCAGGGAGGGAAGCCGTAGGATGAGGGGGAAGGGTTTAAACCTGAAAGAGGGGAGATTGAGCTGAGATGTGGGGAAGAACTTGTTTGGTGTGAGGGTGGTGAGAGCCTGGCCCAGGTTGCCCAGAGAAGCTGTGGCTGCCCCATCCCTGGAGGGGTTCAAGGGCAGGGTGGAGGGGGCTTGGAGCAACCTGGTGGGGTGGGAGGTGTCCCTGCCCAGGGCAGGGGGTGGCACTGGATGGTCTTAAAGGTTCCTTCCAACCTGAACCATTCTAGGATAAGCAAGCAGTCCCACCACTGCCTGGCTTGCCTGCTCGCCTGGCTGGGGGCGTTTGCACCGGGAGAGGTCTTAAAGGTTCCTTCCAACCTGAACCATTCTATGATAAGCAAACAGTCCCACCACTGCCTGGCTTGCCTGCTTGCCTGGCTGGGGGCGTTTGCACCGGGAGGGGAAACACAAGCCTGAGAGAGATGGGTCTGGAGTGCTTTAAGCCCTGCCAGCAGCTTCTCGGTGCAGCTCCTGTGATCAAAGCGTGGGCTTCTCCCCCCCTGCAGAGCTCCAGCTGAGGCAGGAGTTTAGGCATGATCTCCAGGGTTTGATGCTCTGGTCCCAGGAGCAGGATCAAACCCGTGCTAAACTGATGGGATAGATAGATCTGCCGCAATGGGCTTCAAGGCTGGTTGGAAGCAGCACGGGCTGGTAGAGCTGAACCTGGCCAGAAAGCGGGCAGAGCTGAGCACAGGAGCCTTCCCTGTCCCCCAGTACACGGAGAAATGAGGGGTTGGACAACAGCCCTCTCCCTCTGACGCTGTCTCGTAGAGCACTGCATGCCACCATCATTACTGAAGTATTCTCCACCAAGTGCTTGCTTTGAGGCTGCTTTCCAGGTACGGGACCTGGTTATCCTCATCCTCCTCAGGTTCCAGGTGAGTGGATGAAGAGCCCCGTTTGCCAACTGGCAGTTTCCAACCCCTTCCCAGGAGCAGCCCCAGCTTTCCCAGGAGTCACAGCTCGATTGTTTCCTTAGTCTGTCCCAGGCAGACCTCACTGGCAGGGAGGAAAAAGGAGATTTCCCAATCTCCTTGTCTTTCACTGGTACCAAACACAAGAGAAGTCCCTCTTTCCCCGGTGACAGGCACAGGGGTGCTGTGCCCTGAGTGGCAGAAGCTCCTGGGCAGAAAGCATGCTGGCTCCCACCGCAAGGACACACTGGTGCTACCAGGATGACTTCTGCATGGTTTTTCCAAATCCTACTAAGCCAAAGAGGAGAAAAAAGAATAGCAGCTCTGTCTGGGAAGGAGAAAGATGGATGCGTGGCAGTAGCTCTGGCAAAGCACACCTTGGAGGTGATTTAGAACAGGTCTATCATGCTGAATAACACCTGGGCAGGGAAGATGACTTCTTTGCATTTGTGCAGTGATGGTGCTGCTCAGCAGGGTCCAGGCCAAGTGAGCTGGGTCCATCACAGCCTCAGAGAAACACCCACCACGACAGCAGGGTGGGCAGGCTCCAGAGATGTCTTCTGGAGGCAGCTCAGAGGAGAAAGACAGCCATTCTTTCTGACTACCCTCCATGTTTACCTCCACACTTATTTTCGAGGTTATTTGACCATCTTCCTTCCTTCTCAGTCTGCACTGAGGCCTCAAAACCTTATCAAATGCACCCGCCTCCTCCAATCGCTTTCTCTCGTCTCTCAGTGCCTTCATTAAGCATTTCCCTTATTTTCAGAGCAGGTGCTTGTTCCCATTCTTAATGAATTACTCCGCTGACTTGTAAACAAGACCTTTATTAACTCCACAAGCATGCACTTGGTTCTATTTATACCTTTCCTATATCAATATTTGAAAACACACTACCGTATGCTGAATTCTTTCTCCATGCCCTTTTCCATCCCTGCTGCCTCTTTCCCAACCTCTCTTTTCTCTTCCCTGTCTGTTCACAGCTCACACTCTCCGAGGTTTACCTGTGCTGATAAAAATCAACCCTAGATTTTACGTTTCCTTTGTTGGCCTGAATTAAATAATTGGGAACTTCCTTTTTGAATGAGGGTCATTCAAAGGCGACCTTCACACCCTTCTATTGGTATAGTCCTTTACGTGCATTAGAAATTGGTGGGAGCTGAACACCTAAGTCTTTCAGGCAGACTTCTGAAAGTCTACTGTCCATCTTGCTTTGGAGAAAACTACACACCTACTTATTTACTGGATGCTTCTGTACCCTGTATTTTAAATTCTGATCTTCTTATGGTTGGGAATTAATGTTCCGGGGTTTAAACATGTGAAAACAGGGTGCTGCTTCCCTACTCCCACCAGCTGTATCCAGGGACAAGACTTCAGTTTCCTTTACCACAAGTGCTAGGAATAGCTTTGTAATGTAAATAGGCACTTACGGTATTTTTAACAAGCACCTGCTTTATCACGCTGCCTAATGAGAGCCTGGACAGAAATGCAGTGAAAGCAAAGGAAGGTAAGACTACTATTTAAGGTAATTAACAGCAAATTAAATTAAACTGACACACACATATATTTGGGGCTTCTGCATCTAAGGCGAGAGTGCTGCAGAGATTTCATTATTCACATTTCCCATCATCTGTTTTTTCCCAGCACCTACCTACCCAATTACCTGGGGAAGGAAAAGGGAGAAAGATACGAAAGCCAATAAGATAATTCTCATTTACATAATAATTTTTCAGCATTGTGTTTAATAGTCTGCGAGTTACTGTAGAAGAATATATAGTCCATTCTTTAAAAAGCTCCAATGCACTAATTGAAATTAAACTACATGGAACTCAGTCTCTGTCTTCTGTTCATTGGGAGATAATATGCAAGCCACAGTTTTATGTGTTATTATTAATATTGATAGATGAACCACTGTACTCACCACAGAACCACTTCCCAGATGCATTTCCCCTTCCTTCAGCTGTAGGTGAGCCTAAAATGATGGTTTTTTCCCCATTAAAATGCCTCATTTGCTGCACCCAGGACTGGGATCCTTTAGCATTCCAGACAGTCATCACTGCAGGTAGCGCCTATTTGCGGCATTAACACCGGGTAATGCAACTGCATTCTTTTTTTTCACATTACCTTGCATATGTTATAGCTCAATTAATCTGTCAGGGTGACATTTCCATCACAAACAAAATTTAAGAGAGGTTAACGCTAGGTTGGCAGGCCCAGGAAGCAGAGCTCTTCCTCGGAAGAGGCAACAAGGCAGGACCTCCTTCCCCTCCTTCCCAGCCCATCGTGAGAGCTGCTGGGGTGGGAGCACGGTTCTTGCTGGTGCTTGCAAGAGGTTCAGGCTTCCTGACATCTTGCTCCTTGCCTTCTCTCCCGGGCTGCTAACAAGGGAGCCAATTAGTGCCAGTTGTGATATGAGCACTTTTTTTTTTTTCCCCACCAGGAGCTGGATTGAAACCTTTAATTCATTTCACGCAGGCTGAGGCACACGCGATCTTCAAGCATGGAAAAATAAAATCCACAAATTCCGGGGGTTTAGAGTATCCCCGTGGATTTTATTCTTTGCTTCAGACTTGCAGGTTTCATTAAAAACAAACAAACAAACAAACAAACAAAAACCCCAGAAAGGTTTCTTGCCCTTCTGATGGTGAAACTAATTTTCTTCATCTAAACTAATGCCAAGCCTCCCTGAGCTACTTGAGCTAAAATGGGCTTTCTCTCCCCGGTGGCCCTGGGACCTTGGAATAACAAGTTGCCAAGTGTGAACATTGGTGCCCATCACATGGAGACAGCCTGTGGACACTCCAGGCACCTCATGACATTTCCCAGCACAAAGCAGAATAACCAAGGAGCTCTGTGCTCTTGTCTTTCAGGCTTTTATGATCTGGAGTGAAGAAGATGGGGATGAAGAGCCCACCCATCACTATCTCTGTCCCTGGTGGCCCAGTTGCACTCCAAGCTCTCAGCAGGTTCCGCCAAGGAGTGCCTGGTCCTCACCTCCATCACAATCCAACATAGGAAGGGCATTGATCTGGTTTTCTGCATGCATGCTGCCTTCTGCTTGGACCTCTGAAGGGTTAAAGATGGGATAAACTGTCTCTTCTCCTACAGGGCTCCTCCAAGACCTGGTTTCTCTCCTCCAGCAGACATCCTGGGACATGCAGGGCAGACTTTGGCTCTTGGAGGATGCCAAAAGAGGTCCCCTGGGACTGTGCAGAAGGGTCCCAGAGGATGGTTTATACCAGGCAGCTGTCTCACCCGTGCCCAGGGAGTCCTCCAGTGGTCCAGCAGCACCGAGCAGCACGGTGGAGGGTGCAGTGTCCCAAGCACAAGGCTACGGGGACTGGCATTTTAGAAGGTACAATGCCCAGCTCCCACCAACAGGGCTGGGGAACGTGACCACTGGCTTCGAAGAAGGCTGTACCTAGTTTAGACTGCAAAGTCCTGCCCTAAAGACCTAAGATCTTCTAGAAGGATGAAATTTCCTTTTAAACAAACCCATCAAACACTAACAGGAGGGTATCATTTTCCATCAAGGTAAATGGGAATGCAGGCTCCCCCCTGTGCTTTAGATGAGTCATCAGGCAAACATTCCTGAAAACCTCCTGTCAAATAGGCTTTACATTAAAGACAGCATCAGAAAGCACAGAGTGTTTTTCTCAGGACATGTATTAAGTCCTGCAGCTAATTAATCCATGCATTTACAAAAGAAATGCTTGACAATACACACAGTTCAACTGAGTTCAGTATATGAAAGAAAATACCAGAACATGAAACTTACACATCTCCTTTGGTCTGTAACATCTTTCCTTAGCAGCAAAACCCAGAAAGAAACTTCTTTCCCCCCCCCCCCTCAAGTAAAATCCTCTGTGTCAAACCCTGTTTTTTTTACTTATCCCACTGAACTTGTGGGCGTGAAAAGTCGGGTTCTGCACCACGGACTTCAGTAGGAATGCACTTGGGAAAGACCGTCCCCCCCAGTGCAGTTCTTGGTGGAGGTGCCAAATATTTGAGTGCAGAGGAAGCAATGCAGAACTTCTTCCTCAAAGACATGACAGATGTATTTGGCTACCTGGCTGGGACAGGCATAAGGAGGATCCAGCCAGTGGACAGTGGAGATGTGGCACTGGTAGTTGGTTCACTCAGGTCCAGCTCTTGGGTTGGGTGTTCAATAAGGCCAAGTGCAGGGTCCTGCACTTTGGTCACAACAACCCCAGGCAGCGCTCCAGGCTGGGGGCAGAGTGGCTGGAGCTGCCTGGCAGAAAAGGACCTGGGGGTGTTGGTCGACTGTCGGCTGAACAGGAGCCAGCAGTGTGCCCAGGTGGCCAAGAAGGCCAACAGCATCCTGGCCTGTGTCAGGAACAGCGTGGGGAGTAGGGCCCGAGAGGTGATTGTCCCCCTGTACTGGGCACTGGTGAGACCCCACCTTGAGGGCTGGGTCCAGTTTTGGGCCCCTCACCACAAAAAAGACATTGAGGTGCTGGAGCGGGTCCAGAGAAGGGCAACGAAGCTGGTGAGGGGTCTGGAGCACAAGTCTTACGAGGAGAGGCTGAGGGAGCTGGGGGTGTTCAGTCTGGGGAAGAGGAGACTGAGGGGAGACCTTATCCCTCTGTACAAGTACCTGAAGGGAGGGTGTAGAGAGACGGGGGTCGGTCTCTTCTCCCAAGCTACAGACGATAGGACAAGGGGCAATGGCTTCAAGTTGCGCCAGGGGAAGTTCAGGTTGGATATTAGGAAACATTTAAGAAACGTGTAGACATGGCTCTTCAGGGCATGCTCTAGTGCCCAAGATTATTGGTTTGTGGTGCGATGTTGTGTGGGTGGGTGATGGTTCTGGTTTGGTTGTTGTTGTTGTGTGTTTAGTTGGTGGGTGTGTTTTTTGTGGGTTTTTTGTTTGTTTTTTGTTTGTTTGTTTGTTTGTTTTGGTTTTTTTTTTGTTTTTGTTTTTGTTTTGTTGTTGGACTTGATGATCTCTGAGGTCCCTTCCAACCACTACGATTCTGTGATTCTGTGATTCACACCAGCACCTCATGGCTTTTGTGGCAATACCAGAGGACTCTATGCAGGGCTGAGTCCCTTGTGCTTAGGGGGAAATCCAGCCCATCTGGAGGAACAGATAGGATGGAGAAACCATCTAGTCCCTGGAGACAACAGCTTTCCAAAGAGAAGATGGATTTTATGGAAGTGACTCCATTAGCTACCCCAGTCTCCAAGAAAAAGTAGACCCACAGCAATGTAAAGGGAGAGGGATGGAAGCTGTGGTGTGAAATAAAATTAAGAGCCTCTGGTTGCTCCAGCAGGTGCTATAGCCATATGAGTTCTTGAATAGCATGGCCGTGAAAGCTGTGCTGGTTCAGCCAACACTCACTGCAAATACTGACCACCTCCACCTTCAGTGAAGCCTTCCACTGTACAGGCATCTCTAGCAATAGGTGGGAAGGCGTGAGCTCTCATGATGCAAGACAGACGAAGCTAAGGATCACAGCATTCCAGGAGCATGTTGACGCTCGTCTTGGAGGAGAAAGAAGGAAGAGGTTGGAACAGGGTGGATATTTAAGAAATGGCAGCAGTCACAGGTGTAAGCCTGGAGCTCGGACTCCATGGGGTGAACAGTGCTGCCCCTTGCTTTCCTATCGACCAGACATGAGGGCAGTGGGAAGGATTAGACAGACCCCTAACACCAGTGACAGTGTCACGCCTTCTCCACTACCAATAAATGAGCTCCCTGGTGCAGTTTCATCTCCCAGCACTCACATCTGAGCCATGGAGAACACAGGCCCAGGCTCAGTCCCAATGGGATCTAGAAGGAAAATGTAATGCCTGCCCATCAGGCAGCCTGTGAAAGGTCACCTGCTGTCCCAGGGCTGGAAGCCACCCCTGTGCCACACACACCAGTGCTGGCTGGGAGCACAGGCTGGCTAAGGGGGGCTTTCCCTGCAGGGAACACATCCGATGGCCAGTGGGAGTGAAAAAGTCCCATTTATGGCTGTGCATGCAGCTATGTCCATGCTTACAAGTCCCAGCTCTCAGGGCAGCCTTCCCATGTGGGGACACAGCTCCTGCATCGCTGCCACTGGCAACTCATGGGCATGAAGTACCGATGGAGATGCTCTGGCCCAGCCTGTGCCTCCCTGGGCAGACGTGGATGGTGAGTCTCCATGGGAAGAAAAAGGAAAGAGGAAAGCCTTACTCTAATAAATACCTCAAATTCATCAC
Organism: Calidris pugnax; assembly: GCF_001431845.1. NCBI lineage: Eukaryota > Metazoa > Chordata > Aves > Charadriiformes > Scolopacidae > Calidris > Calidris pugnax. The sequence goes on along the minus strand of NW_015090832.1, from coordinate 4,659,352 downwards.
TGACACCATTGTGGGTTTTCAAGCTACTGAATCTTTCTTTTTTAGCTTCCCAGAAACACACAATCACATATAACATTTGCCTGAATAAACACTCGCTTCCAGTTCTTAGCCGCAGAGTAAATACGGGAAAGATGAATAGGAGAAGATACCAATCAGCTACTGAACGGATTTAAGAAGGAATTAATCCAGTCTTGTCATTTCTGTGTTCAGCAATGCTCAGTCTACACAAAAAGGGCCCTGGAGAAGCAGATAATGCTTGCCACCATGTGTGCAGCCTAACTGGTGCAAGGGACAGCAGCTCTGATGCTTTGGTCTCTGACGTCCTAGGTCCTGAGGTCAGGAATTGGGGCTATCAGGGCTCTGGCTGTGCAGGCCTGTACCTCAGGATGATGTTATTAACACACAAATCTCCTTTCCCCTTTCCTGTCCAGTTTAGGCAGGACAGTGGGTACTGGAGATGGTTGGGACAGGGCAGCCAGGAGCCAGGATCATCCGAATGGTATGGGGGCTGCTAAGACCTCTTACCTTGCCTCTACACAAAGACCTCAACAGATGGGCAGGTACGGGACAGAGTGGATCTCAAGTTACTCCATGTGGCTTAATTATTTCATAATAACATCTTTAATGCATCTTAGGAGCTTGGGAGAACTCCTTTCATGCCTAATTGCGAGGCTTTCTGAGAAAGCAATCACCGCTCAGAGGCATTTTCCAAGGATTTTTCTGTCTTCTGCCTTTGTAACATCAGTCAAGCAAACCTCTATTCAGCAGCCTCTGTAGTCTGGCTCCCTTTTTAACCTCTCCTGCAAAACCCTTGGATATTATTATCCCTTCCCTATTTGTTCATGTCTTATGGGTACAGATGCTTATTTGGAGCTCGCATTAGCGCGCACCCGCCAAACAAAGAGAGGACATGAAAGGAGCAAAGAGAGCAGTTAAGTTGAAAGCCCCTCGCATGGGCTTGGAAGTTATTTGTTACCAAATGAGAAGTGATCTTTCATCTGCTTTCACCCGGGGCCGCGGTGGGGAGTGGAGGAGGAGGAGGAGGGCAGGCATCCAGCCGCAGGTGAGGAACCTCCGCCAGCGACGCCGGCGCAGTGTTGGGTGGGAGAAGGCTCCCCCGGGGTGCATGTTGGAACACTTTATCCCCAGGCTGCAGCACTACAAAGACTCACGCTGAGCAGAGGCATTTTCACCATGTCGGTCACTCCTCCTGGCTTAAGGGAACAGTAAAGTCGAGCCCGGTACCCCCGCTGTGCCTTGTGTGCACACACAACACTACCAGCAGCTGCCTGGGAGTGCTGTGTGGCTACTGCACCACCAGCAGCCCTAGCCACCCATGGCTACTCACCGTAGAAGAGCCGAGCCATGGGAAGAAGAGTTTCCCCTCATTCTCCAAGGCTGGAGGGACGGGCAGAGCTGGGTGAGGAGATGCAGCAAGATGAGCCTCGCACAGGCCGTGGGAGCCGTCCTCCCCCAGCGAGCAAGGACAGGGTGTTCTCCATCCCTCATACCAGAGTGGCTTCACAGACCTCCTGGGACTAAACACACAGCAACTGTGACCTTTTGAAGCTATCTTCCACTGAGTAATAGTTCTCTCTAATCACACAACCTTAATTGTTTCATAATAAACACATTCCCCCGGTAGTTAGTGGGAGTTGGACACAACGGCTCCACTGCTCGTGGAGTTTGCTTTGCTCCAGTTGCTCCTGTGGTACTAATCCTGGAGACACCCTTTTTGTGGGGCCCAGGCCCGCTTTAAATAGAAAGACTAAAGGGGAGAGGGCTAGCTACTGTATTGCTGGTGTCCCAAGGGATGGTAATTCCCCTCCCAACCAGTCTGGTTTGCCTACATTTTGACTGGAAAGCTAGCTGGTGTCTCCTCAAAGTATTTCATGGTTACTTCTCAAAGTACTTCAAGAGCCACTCCTCCAGCTGAGAAATACCCGAAGATCTTCTCTTAATACCTGGGCTATATGTTCACACACCTCATCTCTGCAGAGTGACCTGGAGAGTTCAGTGATGGTACCACCAGGTACGTTCCTTCTTACTACAAACAAACTGCATGCCTCATCACACATGGTTCCTTCTTACTACAAACAAACTGCATGCCCCATCACATATGAGCAAGTCCATATTGGGTTCACAGCTGGAAGGAAGTGAACAGAAGGTCAGCGCATGGCAGCAAGTACCATAACCATGGAGCATGACACCCTTCAGCCCCTCCATGGGGGCCTGGAGAAGTGAGAAGCACTTAGTGGGTGTGCCCAGGCCTGTGTTCTCCTGATCTGGAGAAGTGGTCACGGTGGGGGTTTCCTTCTGATGAGGTGGGGAGGAAGCATCAGGAATCACGGCCATCCTTTGATGACCCTTGTTGTACATTCAAAATCCAATTTTACAGCAGAGAGTCGGGCATTGCTTTCCTAGCTACATTTTTTTCTGTCGGTTCTGGAAAGATAAGCAGCAAAGCAAAAGACAGGAATCATAAGAATGGCAAACCCACCCAGGAGATGGTCTTTGCACAAAACCCAGGGAGGTTTGATCTCTTATCAGACAACATCAGCCTGCCTTGCTGCCACAGGATGCGGAACCCATTTAGATTTCCTTTTGATCTGGTAAAGAGGTACCAGGTCTGCTGCACAAGGTGTATGTGTACACATCTGTCACACAAAACCCACAGCTGGCACCTGCAATACCTCTGCTGAAACCGCACACAGAAGATACATTGCTAGCAGTTAGGCTCTTAAAAATACAAGCTCAGAAAACCAAGGCCTCTGAGAAGTGTTCTTACGAGAATAAACACAAGTCCACGGAGTCTTAGTGCTTTAGATTTGATGAGGATCCGTTAATGCTCTTTTCATTCTCCATCACCACCTAAGGAGTTTTCCTGACCATGAGATCACAAATCAGTTCCATGAAGAACATCCCTGGAGACAGTCACTGCCATCAGGTGCTGCTTCTCCAAGCTGCTCGTTAACTGGGCTTTCCAAGTGCTGCTGCTCTGCCTGCCTTCTGCTTCAAAACCCAAAGGGAAGGGGGTTTTCTGCTCAAGATTTTTCATTTCTTATTTACCTGTTTATTTTTGTTTGGGAAGGAGGCAGACCCTTCATTAGTGCTGTGAATGGAAAGCAAACCAAGGTTTCCCTGGGCCTGCATCTCACGAGGAACGGTGTCAGCACCAGCCTCCCAGCTCCACCAGCATTGTGAGCACTCAAACGTACCACAAATGCTAACTCCATAGCACACCACACCAACCCACAGACCCTGAAGCAGGAGGGAGGAGTTGTTGCCATCCTTTGAGCTTTTAGCCAAGGCCAGATCTCAAGACCTCTCCATTGTTCCAGTGAAGCTTCCCACATTTGCAAAGGAAACTCACCTGCAGGCTTTTGTTGGTTTTGCCAGAGTCACCGTGACGCTCCCACATTGTAGAACTTGTCCAGAAGTGGAAATAACACTAAGCAGCAGAATTAGATTTAAGGGAAAGAACAGGGTGCGATAAACCAAAGCATTCAGTCACGAGGCCAGAAACGTTTGCATCAGAGGGAGCTCAGAATAGAAGCAGAGCATCAAAACCTTTGGCCACTGGTCTACCACAAAGATCTAACAACCCTAGTGTTTCGGGGCCAATTTTAATAGCCAGGTCTCAGTGTGTTTGTTGTAAACTCTAGTCAAGGCACGTTACACAGGCTCTTTTTCTACAAGTCCATCCAGGGTTTCACCTGGTCCAGCTCCAGGAGAGAGCTGGACAAACCAGCTCTGGCATAGCTGGTTTTGGAGAATACATAGTTGAGCAAGACCTACAGGAAGCTCTCCACTTACATTAGTGTCATCCTTCACCTTGATGATAACTAAAAATAAAGTGCTGCAATAATCAACTAGATTGACTAAGACAGATGCTGCTTTTAACATGTGTACTGTAATTAACTTACACAAGGCTAGAAAGCTCCATCTCAGCCTCTTCCCACAGTGGAGGAAGTTTGGCTTTCTAATAATAGGAGCTGGTAACACATGTTGAATTATAAAGTAATCAAAGTTGGTTTTGGCAGGAACAATCAAGATATGTCGTGGTTCCATTTAATCTCTAAGCCTGACAGGCATTCACCTCCCAACGGGCCAGCAGCTTGTCACGTAGCTCCTTCTGAATTCCTCTCCTCTGGCACAAGGCAGGGCATGAATTCCTGGCGGTGGGAGCCGGGGGTAGGGGGGGGATTGCTTTCTCTGACCCTCCTCTTGACGATGCGTGTGCTGACTTGCTCTCACGTGCCATATGGTTTGCACACACTCGTTAGCAGCCGCACACACACATCGCTGTGTGCGCACACCCACACAAAACCTGGTGCCACCACAAGCCACACGCTTCGGTTGGGGATGACCTCACCCTGAACTGTCACATTCGGGATTACTCGGCGCTGTCTGAGCAGCGGATGAAAGATGCTTCACCGCCCTCTTCCATTTTCCAGCCCACAATGTCCTTTCATTGCCTTTTGCTGCTGGTGACACAGATACCCGTCGTTATTCTGGGACACAGCCTTGACAACAAGCGTTAGCTCTTTCTGGTTTATTGACTTTAATCACAAATTTTCCCCTGGCCCTAATTTTTCAGATCCCAGTTCCAGTCAGTCTTAGCACCCTTCCCTCACCCACCCCAGCTCTCCTGGGATCACCACTGGTATCACCACTTCCCTCCCGCATGCCTGGCCTTCTCCCTTCCTCTACAGCTCTCCTTGCTTACTCCCTCAATCCTTTGCTTGGCCAAATCACATCTTTTGGTAGCCATCTAGCAGGAACACCGTTCAAGCAGCCAGTCCCTTGCTGGCTTTGATCTCATCAGCTCAGCTAACATCCAGAGCAACTAGGTGAGAGCAAGGCTACTTTTGTATTCTAAAAACCCAGAATCCATACTGAACTTTTAATTTTTCGTTGCTAGATCACATCCTGTCCCTTTTTCCTAGTGTTTCTTGCCAGGTTAAGAAGCCCATAGTGCCCTCACATCTCTAGCTTGCCTTGTCAAGATGCCCTCCTTCACACAGCCCACTGCACGCAGAGCATCCTGGAGGGAACAGGAGCTGTCTCTCTTCATCTCACCACTTCAGATCAGCTCAACTAACAACAACAGACCCTCTTTTTCTGCTTTTACATTTGCTGCCTGCATTTCCCTGTGCTTTTAGAATTGCAGAACCATTTATTCGAGTCTGACTCCTATTTCCGCACATAAAAAAACCCCACTGGCACAACAATATTTGTGCACTGTTTGTGTGTGCTCCAAATCCCTGCTCTCGAAGGGACATCTCCAAGGCAGAGAAATGTGGCTGCAATGGGCTCATGCAGCGACAAAGGCTGCACCTCCCAAAGCCCACCCTCAGCACCCATCAAATGCAAAAGCCTCAGCACACTGAGACGCTCAGGAATGAGCACCCTCCCAAGCTCCTGCACCTCCAGTTTCCTGTCTTTGGGGATGTGCAACTCCCAAGTCCTACCGGGGACAGCCAGCACCTGAAAACCTCACCTCAGAGTCCTCAGACATTAACTGGAAGTGAGCAATGGGGAGTTTACTCACCTGCAGTTAAAGAGTTATTTTTAAATATGTTTTTTTCCCCATTCTTTTATCTCATTATGATGCCAGACAAAAAGATTTTGGCTGTGTCCACATTGCATAGTGGTGTCCACATTGACCTGGTTTCCACCAGCACCTTCTGCCCCTGGGCAGAGGAGTCAGCTCAGGATCCACCAGGCACACAATGCCCTGGGTAGACAAAGATACAGATGAGCTTTCCTGACCGCCTGCTCCAAGGCAGACTCAACAAATTCAGCTTTGAGTTGACTCTGGTGTAAGCCCTAGCCTATCTCTTGCAGCTTGCTTGTTATTTATTTGTTAATTTTGGTTAATATGCAAAGCAGTGGTCACTCACAGCACAAGTGCAGGGCTGAGAGGAGTCACTCTGAGGATTACAGGTGGTAAATCAGTGCGGTTTCCTTCTGTTGTATTAAACAAGGAGAAGGCATAAAGCAGGAAAGCGTTCTTGCAATGGGAGAGATGGACATGCACAATGAAGATGGAGAGGCAGAGTGTAACCACGTTAACTAAACAAGCCCCGCAGAGTTGACTGTCCCTCACGACTTTCATCCCTATCTGTTGAGCTTCCTAATGAGGACACGTGACTTCATTTGGCTCTGGCATCACTTCAGCCGATGCAAATCAGGTTTGCTCCTGTCTGCTCTGTGTGTTAACGTTGGCAACAGGCAGGTCGTGTCCCTGGTGCCCTCATTAGAGGCAGCCCTGGGCGATCCGGGTGCCTGCTCCACCACACTCAGACATATCTCAGGAAGCAGGGCTTAGCAACGGGTCCTGAGCACACCCAAACCAGGGGGATATGAGTATAGAGTCACAGAATGAATAGAGGTGGAAGAGATCTTAAAGATTATCCAGTGCCACCCCCTGCCCTGGGCAGGGACACCTCCCACCACACCAGGTTGCTCCAAGCCCCCTCCAACCTGGCCTTGAGCCCCTCCAGGGATGGGGCAGCCACAGCTTCTCTGGGCAACCTGGGCCAGGCTCTCACTACCCTCACAGCAAAGAAGTTCTTCCTGAGATCTCATCTAAATCCCCCCTCATTCAGTTTAAAACTATTAGCCCTCATTGTATTGCTCCACTCCCTGAACTCCCCATCTCTCCTGCAGGCCCCGTTCAGGTACTGGAAGGCTGCTGTAAGGTCTCACCAGAGCCTTCTCTGCTCCACGCTGAACAATCCCAACTCTCTCAGCCTGTCTTCATCGTGAGCAGGCTCAGGCTCTTCACCTCCCCCTGAACTTCTTTAGCTGCCCTGAATGCTGAGGTACAACCCCTGCTGTGCCTCTGCATGGTGGTCACAGCTGCCTCTCTCCACAGGAGAAGGGGATGCTGAGGAGCCCCTCAAAGCCAGAGGATGTTTCGTTTCAGGATCTGCTTTGCTGCTGTGCTTCCTCAGGGCTTTATTTACAGCTCTGCTCTTCACCACGCAGGAGGCCTCTGCTGGTGCTAATGCACTGCAGCTTTCACTGACACAAGAACCAGCCTCCTCATGTGGGATGGGATGGTCAAACAATCAAAAAAAAAGCTACAGAAAGCAGCAAAGTGTCCTCACAACACTATCAATACCAGAAAGGTGCCATTTCAGTTCACCTTCAAAACCAAATGCTGCATTTCAAAGCACGATGCTTTGATTCAGGCTGAGCACACCCCCAATTAAAACAAAATACTGGGACTTTGCTTGTGGAAGATAAGGAAATCCTGACAAGGGTCAAGTCTGAAGGCACAGAATTTACATATTACGGGAAGTACAATATGCTGGACAACGTGTCCCTCCCCGGGGCAGGGGTTGGAACTAGATGATCTTTAAGCTCCCTTCAAATCCAAACCATTCTATGATTTCTGGCATCCCCTGAGGCATCTCTCACAGGCACACCTGCTCCAGGCAACAAGGTGCCAGCATTTGCTGTACTGCAGTTACGCATATGATTTTCCAAGGCTTATCTTTTAGTTGAATCAAAAGTTTGCATCCAAACATGCAAAGGCTTCTCAGGTAGACCATATATAATATAAACGTAACTCTCTCAGCTCTCTTCCAACCCAGAAGAGAGGAATGACATCTCAGTTTCCTGGGGCTTGTGCCTTTGGACCAAGGGCTAACCAAACCCAAGCTCCAGCACTTCCAAAGGGAAGTTAAATCCACAAATTAAAAAGGTGAAGCGGAAACACGTAGCAGCGGCTCTGGCTGCTCTGAATTCTGAATGTTTTGGGCAAATGATGCCAGGCGGGAAACACTGCTTTGAACATTTCAGTGATTTCCAGAGGAGAGCACACCCTTGCAAATACAATACACAGAGTGAGTGTGTGCAAATGGCAAATTTAACATTTATCCAGCTATTCTGTCTCTTTATCATAAGCTACTGTTTTTCTCCTCATGCTTCTGACAGCTAGTTATCAAAGGTGGCCAGAGAGCTCCAGTGGTAAGGAGAAACAGGGAAAATCCACCCTGCCCGGATGAGCCTGTTTTGGGATGAGCTGAGTCAAGAACAGCCCTGGCTGCCAGTCTGGGAAGGGACCTTCGTGCCAGAGCACAGTCCAGTACACACAGCAACAGGTCCCAGCTGACAGGCCATGGGAGGATGGCTATGGCAGACCAGGAGAGGAGATCCCAAAATTAGTGATGAAGCAAGGGAGTACAGTGACGTTTTGGGGGAGTAAGCCACCAGAGATAATAAAGACTCTGTTGGGGTCTGTAAGCCAGGACAAGGATAGGCTGGATTCCAGGGAGCCCCATGTTCCCAGAAACCAAGACCTCACAATGGTGAGTCTGATGGATGGCTCTGATGGATGGTCAGGTGGAGCCCCACAGGTGGATGGGGACAAGGTACTGGTCAACACCAAGAAATGCCAAATCTCTTGGCAGATGGACATGCCAAGCCCTGCTGCTGCCATGGGACCTCCAACCAGAGGGGACAAGAGCAGAGGACAGCCATACCAGTGTTCTCTGCCACCTTCTCACCCAGGTACAACCACAAACCCTCAATAATGGTTTCCAGCAGAATTATGCTTTACAGCAAGATTACAGCACGCAGCAGCTGTAAACGTAACAAAATTGGGCTGACAAGATTACAGCACGCAGCAGCTGTAAACGTGACAAAATTGGGCTGTTTTTTTCTAGGACTCAAAACGTTCTCAAAATGCAGTCAAAGCCACTCTCAGCTAGTTTCACTCAAAAAAAGTCTAGCAAACCTGTGAGTTTCACACAAAATGCAAGCCATAAACCATCAAAGGTTCTGTTAGAGGGTTGGTGAACTTTAGCGATTCCTTTGATGAAAATGGTCTGAGTTTCAAGGGTGTAATGAAACCCCAAATCATTCAAGTTTCACATGGTTGCAAATATTTCTCACAGTTCTGATCAAAGGTGTATTCAGCAGGGAAGAAGCTTTGATTTTGCAGTACAGGGGACGTGCTGAAATTTTCAAAGCCAGGCCCTGGGATTTAAATGAGCAGTTCTTCTTGGAAGCGAGACAGCTAAACTTAGCAACGCTTAGGGGGAAGTAACGCGAGGATGGCGTGTTTGGATTCCTCCTGCCACCCCTCACCCCCATCTCAGGGGGGAAGTTTCAATCCCCCACGCTGACGTTGAGGAGGCTGATGCCCCCGTGGCATGTTTGGGTTCAACTGCTGCCCTCCCTCCCTCCATGTCCGTTTCCAAAACTCTTCCCTGACGTTGCTCTGCCGGCTGCTGACACTGCTGCTCTGCAGCACTTGGGAGGAAAAGCTCGAGTGTGTTTCGAGGAGGAGGCGTTAATGCTGCGGGACTGGTTGCTGACCCACATTCCAGCAAACAGATGCAGAAGGTGGGCAGCAAATCCAGGCATCTCTCCCTGGCTGCCTCCAGTGGGTCCCCTCCACCACCCTGGGTCTCCCTGCACCAACACCACCTTGGGTGAAATGGGAAAGCAGAGCTGCATCTTTCTCACTGACGAGACCCAAATCCCCCCGGAGCCAGAGGCATATGTAAATGTCTGGTTTTAATACCACTGCCTTGCTGTGAAGTCTTCATTTGTGACAAAGATTTCCATAGCAACAGACAGATCTCGCTACCAGGACTGTGGTCCCCTTGGAAGAGCAGGTGGAAGGAGGGAACAGAGACAGCACAGAGCCGCACAAAATGCTGAAGAGAAGTGGAGATGGGTATTTACATGACCAGAGTACCAGGCTCCTCTGTGCCAAGGCTCCCAAAGAAAGGGACTTCACCAGGAAACTTGTGCAGAGGATGCTGTGAATGTGTTAGGCCGGGGCTAAGGAGACACAGGCTCCACACAAATCACATAGAATGGTTAGAGTTGGAAGGGACCTTAAATATCATCCAGTTCCAACCCCCCTGCCCTGGGCCGGGACATCTCCAAGGTTAGCCCATGCACAGGACTGCTCTCCTTTGCTGTCCCACCAAGTCTAGAGGGACATGATATGGGGACCTTGGGGGCAGAGGAACACCTTGGGGTGCTGCCCCCCTCCAGCCAGAGGTGTGTGGAGCCGAGGACAGACCACACACCAGTGGGAGTTCTTATCACAGCCCTGCCAGATATCTGCTCTATCCCCAGATCACCTCACCAACCTATTTCTGTCCTCCAGAGGCGGCAGCCAGTAACACTGACCTACCAGGCTGTTCCATAATTAGCCACAGACTAATCAATGTTTAGATACTGCTTCTAAATCCTTAGTTACTTGGCACTGTAGAAATGCAAAGCTTTGTCACCTTGATGGATAAAACTCTGTTATAGGAAAGATACGTTGTAGATGCTGGTTTTCCAGAGAAGAACCCATTTTACAGGCAGCCTGGCATGATACTACGATTCATTCCCACGTCCAGTTTCCAATCAGTACAAATAATATGCACATGCACTACAGAGCCATCAGCTGCTGCCTAAGAGGCAGTAACAATATTTGGTCCGAAAGGGCTGGGGCAGCCAAGGACTTTTTTAGTCAACAGCAAATTTTTCTTTCTAATGTGTTTTGCTTCTTGATAATTTTATTATTTTCACTGAGATATTACAGTAAGTGGCTTGGTAGCACCTTGTGATTCTGACAAATAAATCACATCACGGCAATTTAACTGCAAAGGTAGCACCTTTGGCTGGCATATTTCACTTTAATGTGTCTAGAGGCATTTATGCAGAAAGCCCTGCAAAGACAAAGCAGATTTTTTTTTTTCCCTTTCCACTCTGTGTAACTCCCTGTTTGGTTGTTTTTATTGTCCAAATGAGAGGCTACTGTTGTAACAGGTTCAAAGACGAGAAGCTTCAAGGAGGGGGGGTGAACAAGATCCACCTTCACAGAAAACTTTAGTATCTTTAGCTTTGGTACTAACTGCCTTAACACTTCACCCAGCAACACTAAAGCCCGTTGCTCCTGAAATTCAAGCCTGATAAAGGTCTTAGTGTTTTCTGAGATACTTGAAAATAGGTTGAGGCACTTTTCTTACACTAATTTCTCTGAAGTCCTGAATATAAAGGCCTTTTATTGCTAAAGGCACCATCATTATGAGAGTTGTAATAATTTCCTTTACTAAAGCCAGTAAAGGATGCCCCAAAAAGAAACATCCTGTTCATCAGTTTTAGGGTGACAATAACAGGTTCACGTATTTGTTAATAATGCCTACATACATTCAGTTTTGTTCTTATTACCATTAGCTTCTGCTTACCAGAAGCATCACCTTGCTGCTTGTGTCCCCTACCCCATCTCTCCCAAAGCAAAGAGTTGAATTAAAGGGTGCCAGGGGGAAAAAACCCCATCCAAATAAAAAAAAAATATAAATGCAGGAAAAGCTTTAGTATCACCCCACTGCAAAGCTTAAACATCGAGGGGTACTTACTAGCCAGCTCAAATCAGTATCCTGAACAAAAAAATCACCTCTCTCCTCACACCAGCAAACCCACAAGAATTCTAGGAGCCAACCTTTTATTCCTCATGAGGGTAAACAATCATCTTCCTGCCTGATTTGCTGAATTGGGTATTTTCTTCCCCTTCATGCAAACGAGCAGTTAATTATTTACAAGCCTGTCTGTAATGCTCTAGTTTACATGCTGGAATTTACATGATTTATTAAACAAAATAGCATTTAAAAAGAAATCCTGTCACAGATACGTCAACCTTAAAGGAGACTGAACATTTTTTCTTAAGAAGTAAGTAAATTAAGGAATTGCTGAAGATGCCTTCTTTTGTTTGCAGCCATTTACCCACTTAAATAAATCATCTCCCTCCTCCCTTTCATTCACAGGTTTTGTGATGAAGTCTCATTAGTTGACTAACCTTTGTGAGTATGTTGGTGCTGCAGCAGGAACTGCTTCATGAAGAAGATCATGCATTAATCATGAATTCCTAAAGGACTGTCTTAAAAATCTGGGAAGGTCAGTTGGTAACTCTGTGTTGATTAGTGGCCTAGGGAGTGCAACAGTGAGAAATTAAAAGGGTATTTAACCCTTGCTTGGGTGATTATTTTTTTTTAACCCGAGCTTCTTTTTTTTTCTTTCTGCTGTGAAAATTCAGAGTTGGTCTGACAAAACATTGTGATAGTGATTGTGGTGGTTGTTCGGGTAAAAAGCCTCACAAATGTAGCAAAAGAGATTTCATTTTTCTATTTCATTTTTTTTTTTCCTGAAACAATATCCCATTTAGAATGAAGCTGCTGCTGCATGTTCCTGAGCATTATTCATTACAGAAACAGGCTGTGATGCTGTAGAGCCTGACTAATTCCTTACTGGGAAGTACTCCATGCTTCTCCAAGCTGGACCTTCTCTAAATTCAGAGTCCACAGCCTCCAAATGCAATTAGCTGAGCAGGGTCTCCCTTTAGTGGAAACAGAGCCTAATGCATTTAAGGCTGAGTCAAAATGGTTGAAACTGAACTGCAAATAATAAACATATCAATCATTTTTCCTTCATTGGATTACACCTGTATCAATCATGATCTTCACAACAACCAGAAAAACACTCTTCCCACTGCTTTAACTATCGATGTCCTTGCACTTGGCATGGGTCACCTGCGATCTCTAACTCATCTTTTGTCAAGTAAAATGCCTTCTAATTTCCTTTTTTCGACAGGCAGGTATGATCCATAACTGCTGAAACTGTAGGTTCATTTGTTCTTGCAGGAAATTATCTAACTTAATAGAAGTTATGCTATAAAATGGGTAAATAACAGGAATTTGGCTGTAGGTAAAAGCTAGATATATTCAAATGGAAATAAGTTCCCTTTTGGGCAGCAGCAGTAGTTAAATCACTGAGTCAGGTTACTGAGAGGTGGAGTCTTTTGAACTGAGGTCCAGTGTCCTTTTCAAACCCAATTCTGCTGCCGGTCTCTGGCTTTGATGTAGGAATCCTGGTGTGAGCTGTGCTGGCCTGGGTTATCAGCAAGATCGGGCGAGATGATCGTAACGGGCCGTTCTGGTCTTAAAATCCCTGGCAAGCTGAAGCAGGGAGTCTGAGCATGAATTTTTCAACACTGACACTAAAGTCTCTCTTCTTTTGCGGAGTTGAGCTACAGAAGATACTTTCCAGCGGTGGAATGGGCACAGCAGCTCACACCAGAGCCAGTGGCTGCGGAAAACACTCTGAGCAAGGTTATTGCAAAATATTGCCCTGCGTTGTGTTAGGGATGTAATCGATGGAGTGGGTTATTTTCTTTCTTTCCAGCTGTTGACAGCAGAGGTTTGCTCCCAGCCCCGTCGGTGCCTGGCTCCCCTCTGATTCTGGGCAGGCTGGAATGACTATAACTAATGGAGTGACTCTGGGCTTTCGTGAGGGTGAACGGAGTGAGACTCCAGCCTCAGGGGATGCACAAAATGAGGCTTGTTTTCCTCTAGTCTCGAGAGAAAGATGAGTGCATAATCACCAATAAAGGCATCCATCTAACGTGAGATTGGAGCACTCCCCGGATGGGTGGGATAAAGCTGTGACTAAACCTCCTCTTAGCTGTTCCACCCAGTTAGTGATGGGCCCCAGAGCCCCCCCAGCGTTAGAGGATGAAGGGACAACAGAGATGACGTGGGGAAAGACAAACCTTATGGAGCAAAGACGCGAGTCCCCTCTGGATTGCAGCGTGTGTCAAACTGGAGTGCTGCCACCTGCTTCTGCTCCCTTGTTAGTGAGTATTCTCCGAGCAAAAGACAAGGGTGAGCAAATCATTACCAGAGGAGGCAGAAAAAAATACCTCAAGACACAGTCATCTTCTTCCCCTGCCTGTGAGGCTGGAGTTGGACTTTTTGGTTACTAGGATAACTCAGCAGTATGAGCTTCCCTCCGACTGCTTCTGTGTGCCTGAGATGTTACCTAAAGACACCATCTCCTCAACCGAATGGGTGTCTGGCGTCTTGGGCTCACTTAGTTCTTATCCTGGACATCAGGGACATCAGGCAGATCACAATACCTTATTTGTAATGGATGGAAAACCAAAAGTCACGGTGGTGACTTCAGTAAAAGACCTGGTCCTGTGGTCAGCAAACATTCTGGAGAGACACTGGGAGCTTCTCCTCCAACCCCAGTGGGCATTGGATTAGATTTTTAGGGTCTTAACTCAGACGGGTGCAATCTGCAATATTCTTCAGTATGACCCACGGGCCCTGAGGGATGCTCAGACCCGTGGTGGCCCAGGCTAGGACTCAGCAGAGGTGGGAAAGCTGAGAAGCTCCTATCTCGGCCCTAGTTCTCTGAGCCCAGTCGCTGCTAAGGGTTGGCTCATTTTCCCCACCTGTGTATTGCATTATTAAGATGGTAGCACCCCCCCTCATGTGCAGCTGTTTATCTTCTTCCTTGATTGGCAATCAAAGGGTCTATCTCAGGCAGGTTTTATATAGACTTTTCTTGTCAGACCCTGCCTGTAGCATCCTGGAAGGAAAATTCTCTGAGGGGTGAGGATGAAAGTGCCTCCTGACACAAGGAGCCCTGAGAGACCAGCAGCGTCCCCAGGACACATGGTGCCAGGTAGGTGGCTTTATGAGCAATTTGTCTGGAGCATGTATTCTCCCAGTGTGTTGTTCTGTGATGCACACATAAAACAAGGCTGTCCTCCTGCTTTGTGCATCTGACTGGAGCAGCTCTCACTTCAGAGAGTGATAAAAAGTAGAAGTTGCTTTGGACTCCAGCTTCTAATGCTGTCTTTGGCGCTGGATCCTCTTTGAGATGCAACCCTGGCTTGATTTTACACAGGGCTTCCTGATTCTCCCTCTCATCTGCTTCAAACACGGGATTAGGCAAAGCGTTCAAAATCAGGAACAACAACCAAAAAAACCTCCTTAGCTGCTGAATAAGCAAACACAGGCCTTCACAGGGTGAAATCAATTCCTGTTAGCATTCTGCGCAGTGCAATAAGAGCAATTCTACTTAGCTCTGCCTTAAATGCCACTGTATGTCACACTTTGTAGAAACTGATAGTTCCATTTTCAGCCTATTGATCTCCAATTAAATCAATGATTTTGAGTAAGTTCACCTGCCCAACCCACAGAGCAGACCTGAGACACCCGATCAGCAGCAGATGTGTACACAGATGTGTTCCAGATGTGTCTGGAAATGTAATTGGAGTTGTAGGAGATCACATTGTGCTGCACACGCATGTGGTATCACCAAGCTCCAGATGTATTTTTCCACCCTTGGAAGCCTCTGAGATGGCTCCAGGTTGAGGAAAAATAGGGTTTGGGCATCTTCTGGGAGGCATAACCAGCCCATGGGTCAAGAAGGCAGACCCTGCTCAATGCTCAAGGAACAGCCAATAGCCAGCTCTGGGATTAGGAAGAAATTTTCCCCTGGGGCAGATTGGAACTGGTCCCCAGGTGTTTTTTGCCTTCCTCTGCAGCATTGAGGATGACTACTTGTCAGGGCTCCTCTGGTCTGTTTTGGCTTGGTTACCACCTGCTGCTCATGCCCCATGAAGATGGCCTCTCATGCCTTGCAGCTGGGGGAAAGGTGGCTTTCCCCCCCCACCCCGAGTGAACTGGGAAGTCTCCCTGGGGTTTTTTTTTTGTCTTCCTCTGCACCATTGAGCACAACCACTTGCCAGGGTTCCTTTGGGCCATTTTGGATAGGTGCCTCCTGCTCACGCTCCATGAAGGTGGCCCTTGTGCCCTGCATCCAGGGGAAGGAAGCTTTCTCTGCCCCCAGGGCAAAGAACTCTGCTGGTCCTCATGCTGAGCAGCAGCGTTTCATCAGTGCTAAACACAGAAAGAACACCTTGTGCTGAAGTGCTAATACCTTTTTTCCTACAAAACCAAGATCTCCTACGCAGGAGGCGCATTGACCGGAGAAGCCAGTAAGATCTAGGGATGAGATCTAGTCAGGAGCACTATGGTTAATGCACCCTGGGGCAAAGAGTCACCTTTTTACCTTACTGAGGACTATGTTTGGACATGCTAGATGCTGCAGAAACCTTAAATCTTGGTCAGAACGTGCTGACATCAAGCAATGGCAGGTTGTAGTGCTGGGGTAAGCCACTCACATGGCTCGGGCCCCACGTTCATGGCTGGCTGCTAAGAACCAGGGTGAAGGTGGGCACTCAGCACATCAGGCAGCAGCAATCCCAGAGCCCCAGGCTAGAACATTTGTGTTCCTGATTGGTTTTGTTGAAATGAAAGTAGCAAAAATTACCGCAGGCTCTTACTAAGGCTGCATTTTATTAGAAGACAAAAACAGTAAACTAGAACAGGAATAGCAAGATTAACTACAGCGCAAGAAACAAGTCTTCTTTGCAGATTAGACCTGACTTCCTGGGTTGAAACAAGTTCCTTGTGGATCTTTCTCTGTCACCTCTGCTTCTGGGTTGTGAGTTATTCTCTGCTGTAGGCCAGCAGTCTACCTGAGCATCTCCTAGCCCTGCAGATGGCTCTTTATCCTCTTTACCTGCCCTCTTGTTCTCAGCACTGTCTCCAAGCCCACACTATATGAGAGAATGAGCAATCTCCCTTCCAGGCACTGGTGGGAAGGACAGTGCAGCCAAACAGCCTCTCCCTTCCTGCCACCACTTTGTCAGGATGTTTGTCCTGGGACTATGAACAAAGAGTTTTATCATCTGTTCCCTGCAGATACACACAGACCCTCTTAAAATTACAGAATGGTTTGGGTTGGGAGGGACCTTAAAGATCATCTCACTGCAACCCCCTGCCCTGGGCAGGGACACCTCCCACCACACCAGGTTGCTCCAAACCCCCTCCAACCTGCCCTTGAACCCCTCCAGGGATGGGGCAGCCACAGCTTCTCTGCCCAACCTGGGCCAGGCTCTCACCACCCTCACAGCAAAGAAGTTCTTCCCTAGATATCATCTAAATTTCCCCTCTTTCTGTTTAAAACCATTCCTTCTCATCCTATGGCTCCCCTCCCTGATCAATAGTCCCTCCCCATCTCTCCTGTAGGCCCCCTCTTCTTACTGGGACCTTCTCAGGTTATGGAGAAGGGACAGCTGGAGAGCATTCCCGTACAGGACATTATTAATTACTGGGGTCAGCTGAGATTAATGACAGTATTTACTCGGAGACAGGCTGGGCAATTACTGAGGACCATGTTAGGCACAGGGGACCTTTCCCAGTGAGACCATTGGTGGGAAAGCAGAAACACAGCAAAAAAATTTTCCCGTCATGCTCCTTAGAGCAGGAAAGTAGATGAGCATGAAAAGGGGCTTTTGGGGATAAGCGACACAGCTGATGAGAGAGCTGCTTTGCCTCCTCCACTGGAAAAACTGGGAAACGGAGCGCAGGAGTTGCATGAAGAGCTCCGGATGCATCCAGGATGGCTGAGTTCTAGACACCACACTCTTACGTCCTTCATTCATATGCCCCTGATGCTCTGATGGGTAGTATTTATCAAGCTCCTCTGACAGTCTCCCCTGGACTTTGACCATCAATTCGTTCTTCTTTCATCTGCTTCGAGTTGCCTCCATTTTTTAAGAGCCGTCTGCCAGAGGAACATTATTCTGCAAAAAATTTGTCACTTCTTTTCACCTGCGCACACGCCCCTCTGAAGATGGGCTGTGCAGGGTGCTGTTGCCATGGCTTTAATCTGTGTGAGGCTTCTTGGCACAAAACAACGCCCCAGGGAGTGAACCTCAGTCTGCTGTGTGCTACCCTTGTCTCTGTTGGGCCCCTTATGGCCCATATGGGCCAAGAAGGGTGAAGTTGGTTTTGGTGGGCTGAGAGAGGCTTTTGGGGGAATGTGCTTCGTGTCCTGGTGTGGCACATGATGTTTCCTGGGAAAGAGGCAGCCCAGGGCAGGGAATGTCTCTTCTCCTAGTTGTAGAACAGATATGTGCTCAGAGAGTCAGGACCGGTCCAGCACTGTGCCAAGGGAAATAGAACCAGGAACAAATGGTGGGCTTCCAACACCCAGGTGAAGCTACAGAGAATGAACTGTAGCCCGTAAGGGCTTGTTAGATTAGATGTGGCCTAAAAGTGCCTGCACTGTTGATGTGGCCTGGATCAATACTGCTGTGAAGGTACAGCCTGGAGAAGAGAAGCCTGAGAGGGGATCTAATCGATACTGAGCAGTTTCTAAAGGGTGGGTGCCAAGAGGCTCTTCTCAGTGGTGCCCAGTAAAAGGACAGGCAGCAACAGGCACAAACTGGAACAGGGGAAATTCCATCTGAATATGAGTAAAGGCTTCTTTCGTGTAAGGGTGGCAGAGCCCTGGAACAGGCTGCCCAGAGAGGTGGTGGAGTCCCCGTCTCTGGAGATGCTCAGACCCCACTTGGACACGTTCCTGTGGGACCTGCTCTGGGCAACCCTGCTCTGGCAGGGGGTTGGACTGGATGATCTCCAGAGGTCCCTTCCAGCCACATATCATTCTGTGATTCTGTGACATCCAACCTACTGAGTCCTTTCAGGTCCACGGTGACTTTGCATTGTACCTGCTTTACCTACTGAGTCCTTTCAGGTCCACGGTGACTTTGCATTGTACCAGCTCTGTCAGCGCTGCTTCCTTGGCACGGTTCTGCTCCACGGGCATCCCCTTATCCCTGCCTCCTGCCCTCTGAACCCTCCGTACGCTAACATCACTTTCATGGCAGTGAGGAATGGGCTGAGAAGCACAGGCATTTTTTTGATCAAATCTGTATGGAAAGTACCTCTGATACATTCGTTATGTTCTCACATACCTGCTTTCAGCAGAGTGCCAGCTCAGCAAACCCAGTTTCTCTCCATATTTTGAGAAACTTTGGCGCAATCAGCGTATTTCCCAGTAAATAAAGAAGTATAACTTGCTCAGTGGGGATTAGACTTAAGAACTTTAATCTTTTCAGTCTGCTTCCTGGGCCCGTGCTGGGTGTAACTCCGTCCCACTTGTTGGCTGCTTTGTCTTCCTTCTCCCACACTCGTGGATCCCATGGGGAGTCTCCTCTGAAGGCAGGTTTGAGCTCTCTGCCTGGTGCTTGCTGGTGCAGCCGACAAGCCCGAGCATCCCTGAGCAGCCCACAAGCTGAGTCCAAGGCTGAAAGCCCAGAAGGTGTTCAGAGTGACAAACAGAAATACTCTGGAATAGGAGCTGGAAGTTATTTTCTCTTTTTCTGACCTATTGTTAGTGCAGATGTAGGGGAAATGGCAAACTCCACTGCTTTGATCTTTGCTTTAACACGCTCTCCAGCACCCCTGCAAGGAATTTTATTTTAGCATGATGGATTTCAGAATTTAATTTTCAGTGGTTCAGAATTTGTGACCCTCCAGTGCACCTGAGCTCATGGAGTACAAAAGCATTTGCAGCTTCTCCTCACTGCACAGAAAGAAACTTGGCTGAATTTCTCTTGCAAGTTTTAGAGCTGGATAAAGAAAATACAGTGCTCATGAATAGTCTTTTGAACCAACTCTGCACATTCCTGGACTGGGGCTTCATAGCTTTTCCACTGATTTTTCCAATAATTTGTGGAAGATGGGTTTTTTTGTTTGCAACAAAGGTTGGCCAAAGCTAAAGTGCCCTGAAAAAGTCTGCATCGCTGTGATCACAGGCTCCCAGTGCTGGACCCTGTTCTTACCAAAGCAGCTGGGGGCAAGTTGTTTCCATCTTCTTGTTGATGGAGAGTCTGCAAACAGCAGAAGTGGCCAGAGCACGGTGGGCTTTTGGCACGAGCACAGAATGGGCTGGAGGCAAGGGGGCAGCCTGGCACAGACCCTTCCACACTCCATACGGCCGGATTTATTTACAGAGCCTTTATTTCCCTTCCGTCTCCTGTGGAGTCTTGCCTGCTTCATTGATCCCAGCTGCTTTGGAAGGAAATGTGGCACTGGTGCTGAGAGAGCTCTCTGGCAGCGTGGCTCTAGGGAGGAGGAGGAAGAGAAAGAGGAGGAAGCCATGTGAG
Source organism: Calidris pugnax (assembly GCF_001431845.1). Lineage (NCBI taxonomy): Eukaryota > Metazoa > Chordata > Aves > Charadriiformes > Scolopacidae > Calidris > Calidris pugnax. The sequence continues at coordinate 4,639,521 of NW_015090832.1, read as the reverse complement.
TCCATGTCCAGCTCCGATATGGACCTGCAGCATGGGCTCAGGTCCGTGGCTGCGGTGGGGAAGGCAAAGCAAGACAGGGAAGGGTTTTTCCTCGGTGATGCCAAGCTCAGACAGAGCGGGAGAAGGAGCCCAGCTTCCCCAGGACTGTTCCAAAAGACAAGTGGAGAGAAGCAGCTGCTTCTTGAAATGGCAGAATCCCCCCAATGCCATCGCCCTTGGCCTGAAACTGTTTTTATAACAGGTGTTGGAAGTGTTTAAATATTTAATGGCCAGGTTTGAATCTTGCTTTTAATCTGCTAAGATATTTGTCTAGCCCTGAAGCAGCTAGCGGGCAGGACGTGTTATCCCTGTTCTCACCCTCTTTCCAGGTGAGAAGCAGAGCCGAGAAGCAAGGTCAGTGAGCACCTCGTTAAAACTCTTCCATTTGCCTGACAAAGAATCAGGATGAACCTGAAAATGGTGACAAAACTGCAGCGGCGTTGGCATGGAGGAGACGTGGTGGGATATGCCACAGGACGGGCCATTAGCGTTTGGCGGGAGCGATGCTAATCCGGGCCTGGAAAATAGGCAGCCCAATTAGTGCAGTGACACTGCTGAAGTAATGGGGAGCTCGGAAGGGGCACTGATGAGCAGGTCCCAAAAGGGCTAATGAGCAGTCTGGCTGCTCTCCATCAAAAGCCTGGTAGAAGTGGGTACGAGACCCCTGGGGACGCGCAGGAGGGGAATGTGCAGACTGGGAAATGTCCAAATATAGCATTAAAATACAGCCTGAAGTGAGTGAAAGCTTGTGCTTAGCACGTGGATGAAGCAACTTAAATGTGACAGGTGTATGAGAACCGATACCTTCTCAAAAGGGGCTGTATTTGCATTACACAAGGCACAAGAAATAGATTAAACGTATATTTAGGAGGGCCATTTTTGACTTAGAGCTTCTGGGTGGCTGGAAACACCTTTTGCTCCAGCTAGCAGAGGAAGCTGCCAAAAAAAAAAATTAGCCTCTTGGGGTTTGATTATTGAAGAACAGTAGAGAAAAAAGGGAAAATAGGGAAGAGCTGCGGGTGAAATAGCAGGTATGGGAGGTGGTTTGGGAGGAGCTGCTGAGGATGGCAGAGGAGGAGATGGGCAGGAGCTGGAAAGGACTTTAGGTAGAGGCTGGGCTAGATACAAGAAGTATCTAATGCAGGTGGAGCTGTTAATCAATCACTTATATCCTCTGTCTTGTAAACAACTGACCATCTTGTAAACAATGTCACCGTCTCCATCCCTCTGTACTGGAGATCCACGAGAGCTTTAACAGCTTTCTGCTGCTCCTCGTCATAGGTTAACTGAAGGACTTGCTGTAGACCTGAACATTGAAATCCTGCTGATTATAGAATCATAGAATCATTTGGGTTGGAAGGGACCCATCCAGTCCCACTCCCTGCCCTGGGCAGGGACACCTCCCACCACACCAGGTTGCTCCAAGCCCCCTTCAACCTGGCCTTGAACCCCTCCAGGGATGGGGCAGGCACAGCTTCTTTGGGCAACCTGGGCTGGGGTCTATTAAATGTGTAAGAAATCAGTACTGCTGGACTGTCAGACATTTTTTCTTCTCAGCTTTTAATTTTTTTTAAGAATCTCTGAGCTCAGGGCATTAGTGAGTTGGCAAAGTCAGGATCTCAAAAGTTAGGTACTGTCTGTACATTCTAAAATCACCTCTCTGATTATGCATGATGCAATTAACTTTAATGAGCTGTTCATGTGCATGCAAGAGCTGACCTGCACCTGCTTTTGGAGCTTCCTCACGCTCCTGGCAGCACAGCCCCTGCAGGTGCTTGGTTGTTATTGGTTTTTTTGAGGGTTGGGCGACGGGAGAGGACACGGCTGATTAACTGGGATTCAGGGTCCCTTTCCTTGGCAGGCAACTATTTCAGCATGTGCTAAAATACGTTTGGGAAATATGTCACATGGTAGGTCTTAATTGGAGCCCTGAAGAGTGTAAGGAACTTAACGTTCTCCGAGGTAAGTGAAATAGTTGATAGAAATCCCAGTTATTCAAGAGGTGATTGAAAAGCATCTGTCACAACAGCGCGTGTAGCGTAAGCCTGCCCAGGGCATGGGTTAGGTCCCTGCCCAGAAGTGCTGATGATCTCTCTCTTAGTCAGCCTCTAATTTCTTCCTTCGAATTTCTTGCAACATAACGATCTTGCTGCAGAGGATCTTTCATTCCTGAGTGATCTCTCGGAAGCCTTTGATGGTGTGTTGGCAGCCTGAGAGGAGCGTCTTGCTTTGCAGGGGCCAGGTGATGATCTCAGAGGGGTGCACAACGGGGGCCAGATATTTTGCAGTGTATCATCAGGCACTACTGAAGTGCCAACGTGAATCCCTTGCCAGCCAGGGGTTGCAGGCAGCAATCGGATCCTGCCCATCATGCTTTTGACAAGGGAACGTTGCAGCGTCTTGGAAGTAAAACTCTCTGTGACTGACATATTTTGCTTCAGCTGCCAGGGTAATAAGTTATTTCTGTGCAAAAACTGAGATGTAATTATTCCTAATGGTGTCATGTTGACTTGCTTCTTGTACTGCTAGGCAAAGAGGTAGTTTCTGTAAATACAGGAAAGTAAAACCAATTAATAATAAAAAGGATGGCTTCTGCAAGTGTATGCCTGAGTGAAGAAACTGAAGAGATGTATGTGAACACTTATTCCAATCAAAATAACAAATTTTCCAGCAAGTTATTTCTGATCCTTTCTGTCCGTTCCTCATCAGCATTCATAGAAGTAGATATTGTTTGTGAGAACTTTTGCGAGAAAAGGAGCATATGAATATTAATGTAAATTACAAGAAATTTCATGCAGCTGTATGTGCAGAATCTGCATGGGAAGCACTTGGGTGCCCATCCTGTGATCTTGCTAGATTTTGCACAGTTTTGCAACATCTCTAGTGACAAACGTGGGTGCAAATGTAGTAGTAGGTGACTGATCAAATAGCTGATGTTCAAACTAAATGGACCCTAGGGAAATTCTTGGCTTAGACCTTTTATTTTGCCTACATTATTTAGTTCAGAAATAAATACACATATATTTTACTAGGCTGTTAGGGTGGAGAGAAGACCTGCTGACTGTTTTACCTTAGGCTCTTCAAGCACAACTTGTGAACAAAATAGAGCTGCATTTATTAGTTAATCCTGTGACTGAACAACAGTGCAGAATTTTATACTTGGGCCTTGGATTGCTGCTTCTGCTGCTTTCAAGTAGAAAATGAACCATGAAGAAATAGGGCAAAGCAATGTCTCTCTGAATGGAGAGGTAATACATTAATATAAGCGTAGAAATCAACTGTTTAGAATTCAGGATTGTTTTCCTGTTTTGCATTAATACATATCCAGGATGGTCTGACACCAAAAGGTTAGGATTTCTGTTTCATCCCCCCTCTGTCTCCCCCACCATCAGTGGGGCGACCCCCCTGATGCTGACTGAGGTGCTAGTAGTCTGTGTGCTATTAATCCTTTTACCCTAAGCTTCAGTATTGCACATGGTCGCTCTCGAGCTTCTAGATAAATCTGAATCGGAGATTAATTTTTTGTGAGATCTCTGCTTAACCAGCTTTGGCTCTTGTCTAGTTTTGGATCGGTGTGTTTTCCCATTGGAAATAATTTCCTAAGGGTTTTTTGGCTTCTTGTTGTTTGGGGTTTTTTTTATCTGTATTTTTTGTTGTTGTTTCTTCTTTTCTTTTTAAATGATGCTTGCCCTTGATCTCTTTTTATTGGTATTGAATTACGGTGTTTGAAACGGTTTCATTTCATTTCATTTTGAAAGGGTGCTAATACCTTATCCACATCGCTGTTTCTGCTCCTTTATTAAATGCTCCACCCTTCTTGTATTCTCTGGGCCTACAGGCTCCAAATTTGCTGTCTGTAGATGTGATGCAACCTCTGGTTGAATAAGGTTGCTTGTAAAGTACTTCTCAAAATAATAATAAAAAACCCCCCTTCCAACCAACCTATGAAAGGGCAAAAGTTAATTTAATGGGGTGTAAGTTAACGGGAGCATTTGGAAATGTTTATTTGACTCTGAAAGTGGGGGTTCACAGGTCCTTTTCTCTCCAGTGCCTTGGGAAATAGAAGCAGGGATATGGACAATCAAATTAAAGGTGGTTAGAGTGCTGCCACCTTTTGGTGCTAAATTAGGGAGAGCTGTTGCCAACACTGAGGGAGAGAAAAGCCTTTTCGATACCTAAATAGGAGTGAAAAGGGATTACCTGGACATAACCTGCTTGATGAGAGCGGTATCCCATGTAGCTGCTTTCCTGTCTTCCTTCTTTGTGTGCTCCTTCCCTCTGGAATTTGTCCGTTGTTTTCACTAACAGGTTTTATACCGTTGTTTGTCATGTTTCTATCTATGATGAATGCAACATAGAGCTGCTCACAGCACCCCGCAGCCTTGAGAAAGGACGCTCGGACGCTTCTTTTAGGAGGAGCAGTGGCTTAAATCAAAGACGTGCAGCGGCTGAGCAGGTTGTAGAAAATTGCTTGACATGGAAAAATGACTTGTGTCTGAGCGTTGCCTGTCTCCTGGCTCTCCAGAGCCGGGGTGTGGGTCGAGCTGGTTTATCGGTGTCACTCAGGTGATACACAGTGAGACTCAAAAGGCTGCTTGTTCCTCCTCCATGTGCCGTTGAGGGACAGAGAGAGATAAAGAGAACAATGTGTCATGTTTACGGGCAGTTCCACCTTCTGCCACTATGTGCTTAAATGCTTCTGATGACACTTTTATGCAAATTAACCCATACGAGAAGGCAGACAGTACATACACATCTTATAGGAAATCTTTTTTTTTTTTTTGAGTGTGGCTTTTTGCACAACTGAAAGAATGTGGGAGCAAACCAGAAACCTCACTTTCTTTCGGAAGTGGGTTTCTTGGGGGGGGATGAGAGATGGCCTCTAGAGACACTCTGATGTCACTCCCCAGACTTTGGGGTGGGAGGTTGGCATGCAAATATCAGTAGGGATCTCTAATCCCTCATCATCAGATCCCATGGGATGGAAGCAGTACCTTCATCGGGAAATGCCTGATGTCCCCATGAAGCACCTCTGCGGCACTGGCCACTGGCTTGTGTTGGGGCTAATGCTCCCTTGAAGATCCCTCCACCAGTCCTTGGAGTGTGCTGGGTTGTGGCTCCCCACATGGGGAGGTGCTGTGAGCAGCAGGCTGCAGATAACGAGTGGCTGCCTAAGGTTTTTAATAACCATTTTCAGGCTGGTAATGACAGTAATATTTTATTAAGTGAGAAAGCTACCCATTTCTTTACTCTGTAGGCTCCAGCTTATAACTGATAGTTAAATAGTACTATAATTTTACTTTACAGTACATTCAAGACCTGTTTTTACAACTTAGAGTACTACTTTCTCCCAGGAGTAGGATCTTTGACTTTAAAGACATCAGTCACATGAGCAAAGATGCGGAATCTTATCTTACATCTGTATTGTGCTTGCAGCATCTAAGTTATTGGTTGGGTGCTGTAATTATTATTTCTGTACGTGTTATGAAGTCAGTATTATTGCTTCTACTAAGAGTACTAAGAGTCCTGATAGTGAATCACTGAGAGGAAGCTACAAAGGAATCTCAGTTGATATGCAAAATACAAGATGTCAAGATCTGACATTCTTCATCGCTTATAAGAAGACATCTAATAACTCATAAGTGAATGTAAATGTCATATCACTCCTAAAACATTATGCATTCTCTATCACCCAGAATAATGAATGATTACAAATGTTCCAGCACACAAAACACCAACAACACAAAAGCAAAGCATGAAATTAAATTAAAGAAATAAAGCGGAAAATAACGATAATGCTACTATACCTTGCTTTATTAATACTTATCATCTGGAAGGATCTCAAAGCTCTGTGGGCAGGATGGCTGCTTGCTGGCTCCAGACAAATCTGACCACACATATATAAATACTCATACATCATTTATATATAGCTGTTGGCACAGAACAGTTGTGGTGGGGTTTTTTCTCTAATTCTTTGTGGACTTGCAAGGAGGCAGACATAGTATTCTGGAAAAAAAAAATGCAATGCTTTTTGAAGGTTTCTTTGCAGTTACAAGCACTGGAAAAGTACTGTTGGCAGCACTAGCACTTGCAATCACAGGACTCCAGGAGCTGAATCCTGTAATACTTCCCTTTGAGCAGCCAAATGGGGGAAGTGCTGTTTTCTGAACACCCTACAGCTTTTCTGTAAGGGTAGATGAAAAAGGAAACATCATAACTTCTTAGTTTTTCTGATTTCTGTCTTTGTGTTTTCTGTGGCCAATCTTCTTTAAACATTTTTCTCTCTGCTGTGCCTGAAGTACCCATACTACTGTTTTCACCCTTCCTTTTTATGCCAATTTCTGGCTTCCTTTGGTGATTTGGGTAGAAGACACAGTTGCTGTTGTTATTTGTCATATTTGGGGTTTTTTTTACTCAAAGGATAAGTTGTTGGTTTTTTTTTTCCCTGGTAACCAAAAAATGTTCGTCTGCAAAATGTCTTAATATGCATCTGAAATCTATGGAAATAAAACAAAAACGGTGGCTTTAATGATTGTTCTTCAGAAGCTTAGATTACAGAAAATATTGGATCTATTCCCTTTTCTATACTCTTGGTGAGCTCTGCTCCTTTTAAAAAGTAACGAAGCCAAGCGGTAGTTGGGAAAAAGTATATGTTTTTTAAATTGCATAAAGGCGAATTCAGAGACTACACAGAGGCATCATAAGCCCATCCCCTACCGACGTGCTGTGGGATTCTGGCTTGGTGAGCTCTGCTCCTTTTAAAAAGTAACGAAGCCAAGCGGTAGTTGGGAAAAAGTATATGTTTTTTAAATTGCATAAAGGCGAATTCAGAGACTACACAGAGGCATCATAAGCCCATCCCCTACTGACGTGCTGTGGGATTCTGGTACCTAATGGCAGGTTGCCTGTAAAAAAATCTTCTCCCTTGCCATATATTTTTAAAATGAATATTTCTTTCAGGGCAGGAGTAACTGGGCTAAGCTGGCTTCTGGGACAGAGGAAGGTGATCGTTATACACGTGTGTCAGAAAAAAAACCCACCCATCTAACGCTTTACATCGGCCATATGCTTCTGAAGCCAGGCTCCTAAGGGTCCTTTACTTCAAATAAGCATTCCTGGGCCAATATCCTCATAAAAAATGAACAGAGCCATTATCTCACGTCAGCACTTACTGCAGTGGCTGTTGCTGTGTTTTCACATGTGCTTGTATAATGCAGTCACCGTACGAACAATGAGTCAGAGACTGTAAAGGGCAAGATTGTCCTGAGGTAGGTTTTAGAGCAGGTCCCAGGCTGGGGATGGTTCATGGTGGGTTTTACAGGTGGGGTGTGACTGGGGGGAACTGTGCAAGCGTGGCTTGGCCATCACTCCTCCCTGATGCTTTTGTGTCATAAGAAATAGCAGGGAACTTCCACAGGGAGGTTCTGGTTCTTGGACTAAAAAGAACCAAATCTGGTTCTTGGACTAACTTCTCCAATAACATTTGCATCCAGCCCTATAGGTTGCCTTTTATGTGAACAATATACCCCTTCCTTTAGCTATTTTTGTTGCCAATGTTCTTCCTCTCCGATGCTCTTCTTCCATTTCTGTGTCTGTCACCACCAGAAGACATTTCCTTCTGCCTTACTCTTACCTTGGCAGGCCTTCCTGGGTGACCTTTTCCTTCTAGGCTCTTTCCTTCCTCCAGATCCATGAAACCCACTGTCTTAAATCCCTTCTCTCCTTCAGGAGAGATGGCCACATTCTTCATTACACTTTCGTAACACCACGTGGCTGCAACTTCTTGCACCTTGGAGAGACACAGAGCAGTCTCCAGGGGCTGCTTGTGCCATGTTGTTTGGCTTCTTGTCCCAGAGCAGACAGAGGAGAGGTGCAGCTCACAGTGGAAGAGCAAAATTCCTGGTAGCAAGCCAGAATCTGGAGGAAAAGCAGTGAAAGGAAAGGGCTGGAGATAAGAGCAGACAGTAAAAGTCTAGGGCTTTGGGTTGCAAGTGTCCTGTGATCATGAGAATCTGTATTTTGGGATCCTGGCCCGAGCTTTCTTAAAGAAACAATGACCAAATTGTAATACGATGTTGCTTGGATACAAAAAAAGGGTGGGAAATCTATTTACAAGCATCAGCTGTTGTGTTCTGTGCCCCTGCAAAGCCCATGCCCTTATCATCCAGGCTCTCTGCAGCAGCACTGGAACAAGACATTATTCCTAAGTCTGTGGAAATCTGTGCCCAGAACAGGGGTGTCTTAGTGATGTTCTCCTGGCAAAGGGGCAATTTCTAGGGGCTCGTGTAATTGCCCAGGAAACCCATATGGAGATACCCTTTAATCTACCATGAAATCCACCTACAGTCTTTCAGAGCCAGCTCCCAAAATTATATTACTGTAGTCTGTTAAATCATGTAGGATTTCAATGTAATTTGTGTCGAATGCTATGAGTTTATCTGTTCCTTATCTCTGCCATGGGATGAGAAGCGCAGTGATTAAGTGCATCTGAAAGTTTTGCATCCTGACTCCAGTTTCTTCATTTTCTGACGTTTTTAGTCTCTTTTCAGATGTTTAGTCAATGGATTGATCACAGGCAACAGGCACTATTTGTGTCACAGCTTCGTGCAGTGGCAGGGTGAGTCGCACGGCTTCGTGCTGTTCCCTTGCTCAGAGAACGCACCAGCCACGCAAACATTTGCACAGTCAGATTTTTCCATCTCTGCCCCCAAAGTGGCCAGAACTTCTCTAATGCTGATGTGCACAAATGTTTGTGCACCAGAGTATTAAATTCATGGGAATGGGGCATTTTATTTTTACTCACGAGCTGGTGTGTCTGAAGAGCTGTGCTGATACAAGTTCACAGCAGGGATTACAACTGCAATAAACCAACATAATTTTTCCAGAAGAAGCCCCGCAACAGCATCTTGACCTTGTTCCTTCTCCTTGCCTCCCACACAGGGAACATTTTCAGAATTCCCTGTTTATATCTGCCGATAACATGTTATAACTGGTGAACAAACCTTTTGTGGAGACTTCTAAGCAGGCAACAGTGTTTATAAACAGAAATTACGATATATACTAAACCATTCAAAACGAAACAGTTAGTACACCAAATAAAGTAAATGCATTTTATTTTTGTCTCATTATATATGCTTAATCACTTCCAGCAAAGTACTGTATATGCAGATATAAATATAAGATCACTATTTAAAAAGCCTTACGGGAAAATGGACAAACCTGTAAATTAAATATATGCTGTAAATTCCATGGTAGTTCAGCAGAGGTTGCCAGAGCAGTCACTGTACACTAATATTTATTGAAGATGATGCCTTTCTGTTATAGCCAGTGAACTTAGTGAACTGACCTCAATTTCTCATTGTGAAGCTGGTCAAGCCTTTTTGAAAGAAACAGAAAATTGTATTGATTATGCAAAATGTTCATAAAGCATTTTTTTATGAGGGAGTACAGGGTGCACTAAAGCAACAGGCTCCTGGGGTTTAGTTGAAAACTGAAGCGTGAGGAAGGGCAAGGGAATGCTTTAGAGCCATCCCAGCTCCACAGCTGTTCATCAGCAGTGTGGCTCTTTGGGGCTGTAGTTCAGATCCCCCCATGTCCTCCTCCAGCTCAACGTTCTCAACTAGCTGGTGTGTCCACCAGTGGTTGACCTCTTCTGATGTGCTGGGACATTAGCATGGCAAATGGCCTGCACTGCACTGTGGGATTGGCTGTCCTTTGTGAAGGAGCAGAGCAAAGTACCTCCTTCCCATAAGGTGCCTCAATGAAATCCAAGATGAGAAAAATTTATTTGTGAAGGAGCAGAGCAAAGTACCTCCTTCCCTTAAGGTGCCTCAATGAAATCCAAGAAGAGAAAAATTTATTTTCAAGATAGAGCTTCTGGGGTTTTTTTGCCCCCCTGTTTGTCCTTCCCCCTGTTTTTCCTTCCCCATGCATCAGTACAGGTTAGGGCATGACCTGCTGTAAAGTAGGAAATCTGAGAGGGACCTGGGAGTCCTGGTGGTCAACAGGATGACCATGAGCCAGCAATGTGCCTTTGTGGCCAAAATGGTCAACGGTCTCCTGGGGAAGCAATGTGCCTTTGTGGCCAAAATGGTCAATGGTCTCCTGGGGAGAATTAAAAAAAGCGCGGCCAGCAGGTTGAGGGAAGTCATCCTTCCCCTCTGCTCTGCCCTGGTGAGGCCACATCTGCAGCACTGTGTCCAGTTCTGGGCCACCCGGTTCATGAAGGACAGATAACTGCTAGAGAGGGTACAGCAAGGGGTTATCCACCCGGTTCATGAAGGACAGATAACTGCTGGAGAGGGGACAGCAAGGGGTTATGAAGATGCTCAGGGACTGGAGCATCTCTCTGCTGAGGAAAGGCTGAGAGCCCTGGGGCTGTTCAGCTGGAGAACAGCAGACTGAGAAGGGATCTCATAGATTCTGAGCAATAGCTAAAGGGTGGGTGTCAAGAGGATGGGGCCAGACTCTTCTCAGTGGTGCCCAGGGACAGGGCAAGAGGGAACGGGCACAAATTGAAACACAGGAAGTTCCATCTCGGCATGAGGAGGAACTTCTTTCCTGTGAGGCAGAGCCCTGGAAGAGGCTGCCCAGAGAGGTGGTGGAGTCTCCTTCTCTGGAGATATTCCAAACCTGCCTGGACTAGTTGCTGTGCAACCTGCTCTGAGTGAACCTGCTCTGGCAGGGGGTTGAACTGGATGACTGCCAGAGGCCCCTTCCACCCTTGCCAGCCTGTGATTCTTTCAAAATGGACCATCCATGAAATTGTATGTGGGCACTGCAGTGTAGGTGCCCAGGAACAAGCAGAAGTGCCTGTCCAAGTGCTCTTAGTCTGGAAGGAAAAGGAAGAGGTCCACACTTTGGCTTTGTTCTCCCCTTTGAAGGCACTTCCATCACGAGCTGGAGAGCACAGAAATGCTTGCACGTGTGTATCACGAGCTGGAGAGCACAGAAATGCTTGCTGGTGGTGTGCGCAAACGTGGGGGAATGGAGAGACCTGTCTCCTGGAATGACATACCTGCAATGTGCTGGTTGAGTGGCTGTGGCAAGCCTGTTCCTGACTAGTTTATAGTAGTTTATGCCTCTCTGTGTGCTCCTTAACTTCAATCAGGACCTAATTTTCATGAGGAACTGGAGCAGACTGCCTCCAACATTCCTGAAAGTAGAACACTAAGCTCAGGAGATCTTGTTAACAACTTCTAGTTACCAGTAGGGAAACCAAGGCTCGCAAAAGTGGCATGAATGGCTTGGGGGTACTCAGTGACATAAGCATAATGTTACAGCACCCTAATGGACACAGTCCTTAAGGGCTAAGTAATAAAACACCTGGGTACCTAATCTAGATCCGTATTCTGATATTTGAGGGGAATTTGATGGCCAGTCCTGCAAGCTGAAGTCTACCTGATACTTCCTCCCCGCTCCCCCCCCCCCCCCCAGCATTGTGTCCTTTTATGAAGAGAACACTTATAAAGGTTAATTTCGGTGCCGATAAACTGATGGCTCTTCTGAAGCTGATGCAAAGGAGACCACTGCTTTTTTTATTTTTTTATTTCTTTTTCCAGGCCCAGAAGGAGGAAAACAAGTGCAGAGAAGCAAATACTTTAGGTCTGGGCAGTGTTTGTCATTTGCCTCAGCGAGCTCTGTGATATCTGATGTTCTACAAGTGCTGGAGATAATGTGACTATATAAAACCTTTGGTTTTTTGGAGAGGGGGCATACCACAGGAGAGCAGAAATACTGAGCTTATCAAGCCTGGTTTTTTTAGGTGAGTCTCTGCACTATTCTGTCCCACCCAGTGTCCCTTATAGTCTCTTACTGGCACCTCCACTGCTGTCCTTCATCCTGTAGTTATAACCAAACCAGGAGGCTGCACACCACTTCTGAGTGATGATTAGCTGCTCAAATCCTGAAAGAAAAGAGGATAACAAGATGTTCAAGCTTTTTCTCTGCTGGGTGCTTGTTTAGGTCTTTTTCCTCAGTCCTGCTGTGATTTTCAGGGGATGGAAGAGGTAATTACATGCTACAAAAGATGGACTCCTTTCTCAAACTTAGTTAAAATTTAGCCAACTGTTTCAAAACATTTTTGAAAAATTGGGCTGGGAGGACCAACATGGGCAGAATAGCCACACAGATCCGTTTTCCTTAGGATATGAAGCTAAAAAAGTCTCAGAAAAGGCTTGAAGAGTTCATCAGTGGAAGGCCTGCACCGATGGACAGTGATTAACTACCCTTTCTTAAAAACAGCTGAAGGGAATTTCACTGTGTGCTTTGGCAAAAGCTCAGTTGACAAAGTCTCTTTTGGAGGAGTGTCACAAATTTAGGGACATGCTCTTGCCACTGATGTGTTCTCTTTCTATGCCCATCTCCCAACCTACAGATCCTCCTCTGACTCACGTGCTGCCAAGGCAGCTCTTTACACATTAGATGTCAAGTTGGACCCATAAAACATTTTTTGGAGTAGGCAAGTTTTAAGTAAAATCTGTGCTGAGTGCTCGCCTTCACTTGGCTACTAGATGAAGCATTCAGAACAAAATCTGAAAGTAGCTTTAAAAATTAGAGGATTCTATATCTCTTTTTAAGGATAAAGTGGAAAGTATTTCATTGGTTACCCCAGGGAAGAATAAAAATCCACCACGAGATCATTCCCAACCATGAAGGATTAAGAAATATGTGAAATCCTTGTTGTAAATCTCAAGATGGTGCTAAAACCACCTTTGAGTTAAGTGGGAATTGTCCCAGGCTTTGCCTGAAAGGCAGCAGGACTCAGGTTTGGCTTTTCCCTTCTCCTTGATCCAGGAGAATTGTGACTCTCGGTGAAAAACTGTGTGAGTGGAAAAGTGCAGCACGGTCTGAGCTGTGCTAAAGGTTAATACAGAGGTGTTAAGCTTTCTGTGCTTAGACTCAGGCCTGGAAAAGGCCTCCTGGCTGTACGGATCATTACCGAAGGAAGAGTATTATGGAGATCTTCAGGATTCTCTGACGTGAAAAGATAAGCAAGCTCTGATAAGTTCTTCTTTGCTCTCCAGTGGAGAGGTTCCCTCACAAAGTTGCTCTCAGATGTCCTAACAGCAGGCAAAACAAGATTAAAATTAAAAGACAAAATTTAATTTTAAAAAATTAAAAAAATAAAAATAAAAGAAGCACGTGATTAGCTTTGTGAGTAATCTGAGTAAGCAGAATACCATGCCACAAGATCATCTGGGATATAGTCCCTTTCAATAGCCCTTATTACGAATCTCATGTCAGATTTCTGTGGCTGCAGCACAACCCAGAAACCAGCACTCACTAAGGTTGTGGTTGAGCACACACCTGGGCTGTGCCCAAGGACACACAAACCTCCTGTGCTTCTCTCAGCTCTGGGGTTGCTGAAAGTACTCGAAGGTTTATCTTTGGAAAACTCGAAGGGTTTGTCTTCAGAAAAGCAGGTCTGAAACAACACACCTGAGAATACAAATCTGGGATAAGGAAAGGTGATGGAAGGTTCATGCAGTGTGTTATGAAGAGATGGTCTCCACTAGTTTTTCCCCACAGAAGCCTCCTTTTTCGTTACCTTTGTGCTGGCCTGGACAGGATCCCCACCTTGGAATCTGGTGTGGGGGATACTTGCCCTGTTTTTATCTCACCTGTTTGCAGTTCTGGGAATGTGACTATAATTGGGATGATGTATTATTAATTGTGTTTTTGTGAAGCCCTTTGATATGAGCAAATTAACTTTGATCTCCAGCTGCTAAATGAAAGGCTTTCACCTGGATCAGGTGGAAAAGGTTCCCTTAAATAACAAGGATGAAGGAAAACACAAGGGTAAGGGGGGGGCTAGTAATACTTCCAGTATCAAAGGGGGAGAAACACAACAAATCCTCAGCACAAGCTCGAGGTAAGGAGAGTTTTTTGAACTTTGAGGTGGTGGTGGGGAAAATCTGAAATGAAAATTGCTCAAACCAATTATTCTTGATAATTTTTTGAGTATAAGCTGTTTTTCTGATTTTCCTATGAGGCAATGCAAAGTAATGGCAAAACTTCTTTATTACAGAGCGGTAACTTGTCTTGTCCCGGCACTGTCTATGTGGTGGTCAATGGTTGCATCCTTGTTTCCTTGAGGACGGATGGTCTGCCTGTGTGACCTTCTCCTCCCTCGTTTTCAGTGGCTTTAGCTCCTTTTCCTTTTTCTTGTATCAGTACCTGTAAATTGGCCCAGCGAAGTGCATGTGTTGGCGTCACTGGTGTTTTAGTTGATGCTCCTGGTGGCTAGAAGATACATGGAACTGAGGCAAACGTTGTTGGCTCATGCCAAATACACAGCTCAGTTTGAGGAGTATTTAGAGGATGGGTGTGCATTTGCATATGAGGTCTCTAAATATGGACGGTGTAGATCAGGATGTGAAATAGGGTACAGAAAAAAGCATGTTATTTTTCTGAGCTACTTGAGGTTGTATAATTTGGATGGGCAATCTTGCAAGATCTGGGAGATTTTTAAGGACTTCTAGAAGTATTTTGAGAAGTGGCTGCTTAAGAGCTGTTTCATTTTCCAGCACGTCTGGATGTAAACAAAGCCCTGTTCTCAGTAGCATGCTACAATTGTCTTTCCAAGAAGAATTAAATCAGATGAAATTCTCATATGAAATGGAAATGTATACAAGAGAAATAGTCATCAGGTAGCAGCTGTGGAGGAATTTTTAAAGAGATGGGATTAAATTTGGCTTTAATAATTTTTTTCTTAACCTTAGTTTTATTTGACCAAGACTAAGAGCTTCTTTCTACCCACCTTAGAGTCAAATAATCATTTTTTTCAGGAAAATATTTCTAATCAGCAAAGAAGGGTGTTTCATGGTGGGAGACGGTCTCATGTAGTCTGTCTATTAGCTGCACGAGTGAAAACGTTTTAAGGCTAGGAATATTTTGTTGAGGTTGAGAAATGCCTGCTTAGTGATTACACTTAGTATAGTACTACAGAGCAATTTCAGTGAAATAGCAGTAAAGGCATGTTTGTGAAAGACTTGGGTTCTATTCAGATCTGCAAATGGGCGTGAGATCAGTGGAGCAAGCAAAGTTATCTCTCCCAGCCTGGAGTGCCCACCCCTGCCAGCAGGTACGCGGTTTGGTTCACGTCCCTCTAATTAAGGTACTTACACGATGCTGGGGGAAAGGAAAGTTGTTTGCAGGACAGAAAGAATTGACTGAGAGGAAGAAAATCAAGTTACTAAGTAAGACGGGCTAAATCAAAAGCTTTTATTCAAACCTCTGTACATTAGGATTGGGGATATTAATGAACTCAGATCGTAACTATCTCCTGGCTTTGTATGTGCAGAAGACAAGTTATACATGACTTTCACATTGGCTTTCTAGCTATATGAGGCTTCAATATAACAGTTAGGAAGGGAAGGCACTTGGGTTCACATTATAGGTGAAGTGATTTCAATGGGGGCACACGGATCTTATTTGAAAAACTTGAATTCAGTATTAGAAACCTTGACCACCCTGGAAAGAGCCCTCAGTTGTCATGTAAGTGTCTCACCTGGGTCGATCGCTGCAGTGATCTGCTCAGCAGGGACAAAGGACATTAGCATGGACACGTGCCTTTGAAACACCAAATAACTCGGGGTGCCATTCTTTTGGAGAAGCAACTCAGCATGTAAGCTTAGCTTGTAGTAAACCTCAAACCAATTAAGCCAACATCAGGTTTTTAATTGCCGTGGTTAAGCTGGTGCAGACCTCAGTGTGCACGCTCACAAATCAATGCAAATGAAAGTTGTACCATCTCAGTGAAATTTGCATTAAAGCAACACAATTCTTACTGTGGACCCCCTCAAAAAAAAAAAAAAAAAAAAAAGCCTCTCAAGTGTGAGCACTCTCACCTTTGACAGCAGAGCCATGCATTTGAATGTCAAGCATGGATTTAGGTGTTGGCTTTTAGGCCCATGAACAAAAGGCTGCCCCCCCAAAAAAAAAAAAAAAAAAAAGAAAAGCCTCTCTGCCCCCACCTCTGACCTCCTCAGCAAGAGAAACAGGAGCTGCTGCTGCGGGGCTCCTGTGGATCAGTCCCCACAGCACCCCATGGTGTCCCATCTTGTTCTAACACACCTTAAACTACAATAAGGTGTTAATCCCTTCTTCTCAGGTGTGACCAGCTTTGCCTTAGGCAGAGCCAGCCGTGGATTACCTTTCTTCCCCAAATCCTACTGCTTTCACCCCAAGTCTCTTCTAAGCCTAGCTTTGATTCAGTGAGTTTTATCCTTATGAGATTGTCTGGATGGAAAGGGCGGGGGGAAACAAGCCTTTCTTCTCTCTGCCACGCTCCATTAACTCAAACCTCCCTGCATGGAGTTTCCCCCTCGCTCCCCTCAGCCCATCACTGCAGACCACCTGACTTTTTACAGCTCCCTGGGGAGAGAAGCAAATGCTTCAAGATCCAGAACAAACCTGTGATCAGTCCTGGAAAGAAGTTAAAAAGGACCCTTTTTTGCTCCCACTCCCACCTGCAGAGACTCCAAGTGGCCGACCAATGCAATGGGTACAGCCTACCCCAAACCTCTTGCTTCTCACTCTTACTCCAGTTCTTGTTTTCCTTTCGTTTTCATGATTTTTTTTCTTAATCAGCTAAAGCAGTCTGGGAAGAATAAATACAGCCACAACAAATTATTAAACCTTTACACCCTACGACTATCACTGCCTAGTCCTCTGCCTGTGCCCAAGAGCCTGGCAGACCCTGGGGCGCAGCGCTGCTGGAGGTTGGCAGGTCTGGGAAGAAGGCAAGAGGAAGAGGAGCGTGTTGAAGGCATCAGTGAGCACACCTCTTGCTCATCTAGGAAGGAAACGAGAGAAAAGGAAACTTTCTCATGACAAACTATGGAGATTTCCTAGGGCAAACTTCTGCCTAAGGAACTGCTCAGCAGTGAGGAATCCTTGTGTTTTACAGCACTGCAGTTTTATTATTTTACAGGTGTGTTATTTGTCAAGAGCTTTTTTTTTTTTTTTGTCTCTGTGTTAATCCTTATTATTTAGTATTAATAAATAACCGCTGTGGAAAAGGACATAAAGTACACAGCAATCTTGCTTTCACCGAGGTCTCTAGGGCTGGAATTCCTACAGCTGTGAAGCAGCTGTGACAATTCCTTAGTTCTTGTGATACTCGGCTAAGGATAATGATCATTTAATAATGCGCGTAGCCTGTCTAGGGTGATATAAAGTGCTGTGTCCATCTGTGCTAGAAAGGACATCCTGGGTTTGTGTAGCTAACATATGAAGCACGAATAAATGAGTTAGTGGGGGAGCTGAGCTGTTGTAAGAGACTGTGTGTGAGCCAAGGGTACACGTGGATGGCTGTGGCAGCACAGTCAGTGCACCATCACTCCTAACTCCCTGGTGTAAGGGATCCTGGAGTAACCTTCCTTGGAACACCCAGGCTGGAAAGGACAGGCAGGACAACCACAGTAAATCTAGTTCTACGTGTCAGATCTTTGATTAAGAGACACTGCCTCAAGGGTTGATTTGGGTTTTGGAACACACTGAGTATCCTGGAGGTGGCAGATGAGATGTTACAGGATTTGCCAGGTTTTCTCAACTGGATTTTGGGTGGGAGCTGGGAAGGAAGGATGCACTGGAGGAGGATGCCAGCCTCATCATCTGTATTAGCCAGCAAAAGCAGGAATGGATAGAGAGAAAAGAAACCTCAGGTAGAAAACGCAGAGGATTGATTAATTACCCCCTTCTGACTGTGTTTTAAACTTCTCTGAGATCCCACCTCTACTTTCCCTTCTGAATCTTGTGCCAGCTGCTCTCACAGGGAGCAGTTGTTATAAGGTGGTGGTTGAAGATGTACCTGTGCTTGGTGAAGGGGGTAAACTCCATTCACATGAGGACAGCAGATGTTTGCCAGAGTTAGGCTGGATCTTGACTTGGGCTGGTCCAAAAGAAAAGGTGTATTAAAGAAAACTAAGGTTTTTTTGCATTGCAGGAGGCCCTTCTTGTACACACAAACCTGTGCAAGAAGCCTGCAGATGAAAGTGGACATTGCTGTGCAGAGCTGTAACTTAGGGACTTTATCACAAAGCCATCTTGTCGTCTTTTATATTGATATCATATTTGGTTTTGTGGGTTTTTTTTTCCTCCTTCTCCCCCCTTTTTCTTAATTGGATGCCAGCCACATGGCAAGGTTATTCTGTTAGACAAGCTGGGAAATGACAATGACAGGACTATAATTAAGTGCCAGGACATGCAGCCAACACAATTACCATGCTGTTATTACACTGGATGATGTGCTAAAGAAGCTTATAAAAATGCTGTAAAGAGTATAAATCATGGGACACGTATACAATTGGGGAAGAAAATGTTTCCCCTTTGCTGATGCCCCACCAGTGCTAGATAACTCCAGTGAAAGAGATGTTTTCTTGCACTGACAGCTTTCCTACTTTCAAATGGCTTTCAAACCACAATCAGTGGGTTGTGGTTGTTTTTTTCTCTCAGCTGCTTGCACGGTGCTGCAAATCTTAGTAATTTTTAAGCTGGTGTTTTTCCCATTTTCAGCCATCGCTTGCCTTTGTACCTGCACTGTTATCATGTCTGGCCAAATCTTAGCAGTTGTCAGACTTTTCTTGGCTTCATGCAAGCCCCTGTCACTGCTGGCAACACTATCCTCTTCTGCTGATTTTCTTTGTTGTCTTCTTGATAAAATAGTTAAACCAAAGCAAATCTGAATCTTCTCACTGAAGGTAGAAGAGCCAGGGAACTCTTGTGAAAGATGCCTATTACACAAAACACTGATTAATAGAATTTGCCTCCACAGCTTATTTTCAGTCTTTTATTCTTCAGATGAATGGTAAATTTTAGGTTCGTGCTTGTCAACATCTACCTTAAGTCAAAAAAATTGGACATTCAGTTCAAAAGGGAAGCTGCTCCATCAGTCAGCTCCTTGCCCTCACAGACCTGGGGTCTGGAGCTGAACTTCTTTAAAAACAGCAAACTCCCTGAAGCAGGGCTGGTCGGGAGGAGTTCTAATGCTTTCTGTAGCCAAAGGCAGCTCTGAAATTGTAATGCTTCGCCACGTTGCTGGTTTGATAATATTTTCTTTTCGGATCATCTTCTCCTTAGAAAGTTACCATTCCGCTATCTTCAGGAAAATGACAAAAACCTTTTTCATCTTTTAATTGGCATGGCTTTCTGCTGTGCTGCACAAAGCTGAAGTTTCAAATGGTCAAATTTTATCAGTTTGAAAAAAAACCTGCACTTTGAAATAAAGTGTAAAAGAAGTTAAATTTTCTCCGCTCTCTGTTTTGATTTTTGATCTAAATATTCGGGTAATTTGAACTATTTGAGGATATCTGGGGCTTTGAATTCTAGACTAACATGCTAAATTTGCAGCCCTTGAAGTGCTTGTGGTATCTCAGATCTGCTCCCAACACCTTCAGTACCTTAATTCCTCTTTCAAGGCTAATCAAGGACGGTTTTGGATTGAATGGATAAATATCCAAACCATGGACTGGTTCCTCTAACTCTGCAAACCCCCCTGGGCTCTTCTTGAGCAGCACCACAGGATCAGGCTGGGTGGTTCATCTCATTAAACTGAAATAAAAGCAAAGAATGGGGGTTTCTGCCAAGCCTATGTTGGTACAAATTTTGAAATATGGAGCTGATGAACGAGATTTACTGTCCCAGTAGTTGGTAATTAGCATGGCTATTTGTAAATGTTGTGCTGCCTAATCTCCACTCCTGGGGGATTTCATCCATTTAATCTTGCCCAGACACGAGCAGATCCTCTTGCTGGGAATTTACCTGATGCCCATTTTGGGAGCAGGGGCTGAGGGGAGACAGAGTTGTGGGACCTGAGCAGCATCTCCCAGCCCCAGGTCGGCACTGGCCCCAGGGACACAGCTGTGGTTCTCCACAAGCTTCCCATGCAATGAGGGGTTGCCAAAGGGTATTGGGAGGGCTCTTTGTGATAAAAGGTTTGCCAGAGTCTCTTGGTGAGGCTGTGTTGTCTTCGGCTGGGACACGGGAGTCTGCAAGGAACAAAATACATGGGAAGGGTTTGCAATTCTTGTCCACAGGCACAGGGATTCATGTGCCTCGGGAAGATGGGAAGCGCAGGGATCACTCACGGAAAATTTGTTGAATGGTACCATGGGTGGCTGATGTGTGCGATGTGTGGTGTGGGGTAGTCCCTGCATATATAGGGAACATATATAGGGCTCCTATGGGCTATAAAGGGTTGTGGAACAACTGTGGGTTCAGGGTTGTCTGTCTGAGCCGCTGCCTGATGGATGGACTCAAAATCTTGTGCCAAAATGGGAAAAGACAATCCTTCTGTAGTGGTCATGGGGGCACTGCTGCTGTGACCCAAGCGCCCACAAGCCACTGCCTGATGGATGGACTCAAAATCTTGTGCCAAAATGGGAAAAGACAATCCTTCTGTAGTGGTCATGGGGGCACTGCCGCTGTGACCCAAGCACCCACAGCAACAACCTTGTAGCCACAGGTTTTTTTTAAGTTTCTATACTTCCCTCCCCATGTGGAAGGGGATGGATAGGATGGGGAAGCCGGGGGTTTTCTGAGCATGATGCTGCTTGGCTACAGCTGGAGCCTGCAGAGCCCTCTCCCATCGCTGCCACTGAGGTGGCCTCTCCGTGCTCCCTGCTGCCTCCACATCTCTGGAGCTTTGCTGCCCCATGGCCACCTCTCCCCAGCACTGCTCCTCTTGCAGGGTCCATTTCTGCCGCTCCTGTTCTTTCTGTTCCTGGTGTATTTTTGTCACTGGCTGGCTGAGAGGGCGAGTGCCAGTGTTTGTAACACGCTCACAGTGCAGGGGCTCCCGTGGACTTGCTGTGAGCACTTCTCCATCGCTTTCCCAGCTCCTGAGACACACAGATCAGCACCTGATCTTCCCTTCTGTGCTGGAGCAAGAACAGTTGAGTTCCATGGAAGGGACTTTGGTGAAAGGGAAAGCTATTAATTGCTCATAAACATCACCCAGCAATGCAGTTCACAGCAGCCGTGCTGCAGGAGTACTGGAGACCAAAATATACCTGGGTCTGCACGACATGTTCCCAAGGTTATATGTGAAATGCAACCTTTGTAGGAGTCTCATTGTCTCTGTTCATCTCCTTACAGAACTTGTTCTCCTCTTTTAATGTCCCATCCCTTGAAAATATGATTCAGGATGAATCCCAGCTTTTCATCTTAATTTCCTCTTCACTCCAAGTGACTTTCTAGTCCTCTGGGTTGCATTTTGATTTGAGATTTGAGCTTGCAAATTCTACATTACTTTTTTTTTTTCCTAGATTTCTAATGATTTGTGGGCACTGAGAATAGGCAGATGCTACACGGGATCCTTTCTCTTGGCTGAGAGCTCATGTATCCCCAATTAGCCCACATGGCAATGTACTCTGCTGTGCTCGGATGATGCCTCTTGGTCTGCGAGCATCAAGGTGCTCGGCTCATCCTCCTGCCTGCTGTCTGTGCCACACAGCAAGGGAAAAAATGAACAGTGATGAAAGCAGGAAAGATCACTGAGTTTTATTCAAACAGCCTGTTTGAAAGCTTGCCTTAAATATTTTCTGTCAGGGTAAGGGTGGGAAATGTCTGGAGGGGAGTAGCAGGGAATTGGCATACATGAAAGGTGACCTTATTGTCAATATGTCACCGAGCCTGGAAACTTTAAGCATGAAAGACAAGGGGTTTTGTAAAGACTTACAGTGTCCAAGGAGCAGGCTCTGCCTCAGAAAGGTTCAGGGAGGTTTTCTCCCTTCACATCTCCTGCCATCGGCTGAGTCTGGAAAACGTTTTCATCCCCCTAATTGTCATTTCAACTAATATAGTAATAACAGTGAGACTGGAGGCATCGGTGGGATTCGGTGCTTGTGTTTGCCAGATAAAAGGAACTCAGGGTGTCAAACTTCAGAGCTGACCCTTTTTGGAGAGGAAGACACAGCAGAGTAAGATGGAGAGCTGTTCCTCACTTTGACCTGAGTGTTCCATCCATGCCACTGCTCTGGTCTCAATGTTGAACCACAGTCAGAAAACCATGGTTGGCATTTGGGCCTTTTTCTTCTCTCTCTTTCCCCTACAAAGACTCAGAAAGACAGCACCAAATGGACCTCATTAACTGTGCTAATAAACCGCAAAACCAAATTCAGGGGAGTGAAAGATCACACAGAAAGTAGAAGCAACTCCCTTGAACCACGGGGGGCTGCCCCTGAATGTCCCCTGGGCTTCCTGCTGCTCAGGGGCTGTGGGAGGACCCCCCAGGTTCTGGCCCTGGTAGAGCTGCACAGGAGGAGGCAGGAGCCCCAGGGTGCAGGGGGGAGCTTGCTGAGATGGGGTTAGTTCTTCAACTGTCCTTCATGAGAATTTCCAAGGTGATGGAAAGGACTTGGAGAAGAAGAAAAGGTGTGTGTGAGGGAGAAAATAGTAAGGGGTGGATGGTAAGACTGTCTTTCTGTGGACGGGAACCCAGGGAGATGGTGGAAGGTGGTATATGGGGGTGTTCAGCCAAAAGGGTAGTGCTATCCTCAGAGGGGAGAGACAGCTGGGGGGCCATTAAGGTATGAATAAAAGAACAGGCAGAATAATTCCTCGTGGCTTTCAAATGGGAAACTGAGGCAAATCTCTTATGCATCACCACAGGGTGCTGCCAGTGGAGGTCTATTCTGCAGTTGCCTAACTAATACAAATAACAGACAAGTGTCTGCTGGCCATCGTGATGCTCGAGCTGTGCCCACCTGGACTCCATCCAGAGCTGACTGTGGCACAGCTGCAGCATGGACAGCTTGTCCCTGTGCCCAACTCTGCAAGCATTCGAGGGGTCCTGTGATTGGTCTCCTCCATGGACCAGCACAGCAGATGCTGAGGTTTGGACTTCCTCAAGCAGGAAGAAGTTCTGACCAGCTGGTGTGACTTGTCAGGGTGTGCAGAGCCACAGCTGGTGTACATGGCACGTGGCTTAGCAGCAGAGCCAGGAGGGTGGGCACAGCCCTTCCTGCCCCTTGTTTTGTGCACAGAGTACAGATCAGTCAAAACGGGGATGATTTGTGTACAGAGATAGGTTGGATCCTCCTCCAAGACCCAGTGTAGAGTATTAACCCTCACCAAGGTGGCTGGAGGACAGCAGGTTACAATGGCACGACTGCAATGAGCTCTGTGAGACCTGGGGCGCTGGTTCCCGTTGCCTCGCTCGTGTTTCTCCAATGGGTCTCCAACACAGACCCATTTGCCCAGTTGGCTGGGAAACGGATATTCCCAGAGCCTGCTCTCGGATAAATGACCTACTAAATGTAGCTATGGTTAAGAGCAGGTTGCAAAAGCCTTTCTAGCTGTTTTAGTCACTGTGGCTTGCTGATCCTGGGGGCCAAAGTATGTGGGGGTGTTACCTCTGTTGGAGAGCGGTTGGAGACAGCTATGGCATCGACTTCCAAACTTAGGACCTTCTGCTCTTCAGCTTTTATTTGGATTTATGGTTAACCCTTGTTGCAGCTGTCTCACAACTCCACAGGCCAACCAGGGGGTTCGGTGATCCGATGGGAGCTATTGAAGGAGCTTCAAATTGTCCATGTTCTATCCAGCAGTGCAGGAGATGTGTCAGACTTGGGGAAGAGGACATCATTTTGAGGTGTTCTTGTTGCTTTAGCGTTCATACTTGTTGACTTTGTTGGCAACTGCCAAGATAAAGCTGGGGTCTGGTAGAAAATGGGGATTCTTGATTGAAAACTTGGGCAACTGCGTTTGTTTGGCTTTTTTTCCTATCAAATTCTGCAACAGCTTATGTTGTGTCACCAGGAAAAAAAATATGTTTCTCTAGACTATAGTTCTTGTGCTTTTAGGAATGGAAACTTCCATGGCTGTCGCTGACAGTTCAAAAGAAGCAAACCTGCAGACAAATCTTTCTTAATTCTTTTTTCATGGCTCTGCTCAGCAGTTTCTCCTGCATCTCTTGACAGCAGATGTGCAGAGGAAAGGTCGGGAAATGCTGTGCTTGAATCCTTCCCCGGCCACTGTCTCCTTCTCTCTCTTGCTCTCTGTGGGTGATGTGCTCCTGCATCTGATGGGACAGATGTCACTTCATGACTAGCTCTTGCATCAATCTCCGGAGAAGTTATGCCTGATCCGAGTGTGATGTATGCAACAGAGAATAATACTATGATTTCATTGCGTTTTAGGGAGCTCGTAGCATGCCCAGCACTTGTGTTTGACGCCTGCTGTAGGTGGTGAGATAATTCTGACGACCCCCTTGGATGCGTTCACACTTTACATTGGCACCTTTATGCCCCGTCCGCTACCCAGGATGTCTCCTGGCATCTCTGTTCCCCTCATTTGCAGTCCCGGGAAGCTGCTCTGAGGGTGCCTGTGGAGATGCCTGGCTGTCAATGAGCTGCCATGGTGATGGAGTGCAGAACCAGCCCGGGTGTGCGCCGCAAACAAACGGTGCTGGTGGAGGCTCTGCAGAGCAGATCCGTCACCGCTCGCCTCTGCCATGCCTGACATCTGTCCTGGGTTTTCGAGCCAGCCCTCTTCTAAACGACTTGCAGGCCACCGCAGAATGATAACTGCTTTAAAAAATATATATAAAAAATAGCAAGCAGGGTAGGAAGAGCTCTGTACATCCCATTCCAAACATAATGTTTCTTAAAATAAAAACAAAACTAGGTGGCAAGACTGAAATAAAATATTTATTACTGCAAGTGGACAAAGAACAATGTAACTCGGCAAACCTGATGATTTCATTGCGTTTTAGGGAGCTCGTAGCATGCCCAGCACTTGTGTTTGACGCCTGCTGTAGGTGGTGAGATAATTCTGACGACCCCCTTGGATGCGTTCACACTTTACATTGGCACCTTTATGCCCCGTCCGCTACCCAGGATGTCTCCTGGCATCTCTGTTCCCCTCATTTGCAGTCCCGGGAAGCTGCTCTGAGGGTGCCTGTGGAGATGCCTGGCTGTCAATGAGCTGCCATGGTGATGGAGTGCAGAACCAGCTCGGGTGTGCGCCGCAAACAAACGGTGCTGGTGGAGGCTCTGCAGAGCAGATCCGTCACCGCTCGCCTCTGCCATGCCTGACATCTGTCCTGGGTTTTCGAGCCAGCCCTCTTCTAAACGACTTGCAGGCCACCGCAGAATGATAACTGCTTTAAAAAATATATATAAAAAATAGCAAGCAGGGTAGGAAGAGCTCTGTACATCCCATTCCAAACATAATGTTTCTTAAAAAAAAAACAAAACTAGGTGGCAAGACTGAAATAAAATATTTATTACTGCAAGTGGACAAAGAACAATGTAACTCGGCAAATCTGAAAGGCTGACTTTCTTATAAAGTGCTGGTCGGATGGTTGGACAAGATGATCTTTAAGGTCCCTTCCAACCTAGAAGATTCTGTGATTCTGTGATTCTTATAAAGTGCTGGTCACGAATAATTTGCTTAACGGTTATATCTAAAGGATCTGTCCTGGGATAAGGATGCAACTTTAAAAGGTGACTCACAAATAACAAAAACCCACTGCAGGAACATAAGAATTGTCAGACTGGATCAGACTCTTCTTCCTTTGATTTATATTGTGATTTAAAACCAAAAGTAGCTGCTTCAGAGCTAAGTGTGAGAAGTTAATGGAAGCAGGTATGGAAGAACTCACCCACACGTTACATCTTCCCTGTCTCTAATGATTAACAATTAGTTTCAGGTCTGATGAACAAAGTTGAATACCCCTTCCACAATACCCCTGAGTGTTCTCCATTAATGTAAATGTCAAGACTGCTTTCAAATCTTAAGGTTTCACCTGTCTTGGTGAGTGGCGATTGTGCTCGAATTCACTTGGGACAAGACACAGTGACAGAGTCTCTGGGTTCCTTTTGCATCCTTTAGCCTTCCCACCTGGACTGCTTTATTTTCTGGATATTAATCAGCAACTCTTCAATTTTCCTAATATGCTGACACCTGCCCATTCCTTGCTTTAAATAAAAATATTTACAGTGAAATTATTTGTCTCTTTGAGCAATGATCCTGTTCTTCTTAGTTTATACTTATGAGCATTTTCTTGATCTTTTTATTATTCTATGAAGTCTTCTTGTCTCTGCTGTCCCTGTTTTGAGCTGGGATCACCACTACGGTTGTAGCATTAAATTATACACCTGAGTGTCCAAAGGCATGGTGGCTTCCTTGAGAGACTCAACTGGTTTTGCTGCCTTGTCTGTTCTTCTCCGACTCCTGAAGATCTCAACCTCCTTCCTCTGCTCGGGGGCATCCTCTGTATTTCATTTTCTCCTATATAGTGTGTCTTTATTCTACATGCTGAAGCGTCTTTGTTTTCCCCTCCTTCAGAAGCTGAATTAGAGAACCTGCAGTACTGTTCTCTCCTCGTGAAGCTGAGCTACAGGAGAGCACCCGGAGGGAACAAGCAAACCAGCTCTGTCAATCGAGGAGCTGCCAGGTGTATCTGCACAAGGGAAAACACGTGTCCTCAGCCTGGAATGATCTCGGAAAAAGAATGAGAGGAACAAAGTGATTCCTGACAAAGCCTGGAGAGAAGCCAGAGCTCGGTGCTGTGTGGATGGGGGGAACATTTGTTTAATTCTGTATTTCACACTCAAAGCCCTCTCAATGTGTAGGTAGCTGCACTGGAGAGCTCGCCCTCCTGGGCTGAGCTCAGCACATGGAAGCCAGTAGCTGAAGCATCATGACAAGGGCGTAGTGGGGCTCGCAGGTCCATGCCCCAAGGGTGATACTGCTGTCCTGCTCCAGGGGGGAAGGTTGTCTCTGAGCCCCCAGAGCTACCTTTGCTATCCCTTTTGCTGTGAGGTTCTGCTCTGGCTCCTCACTGCTGTGCTTCTGATTTATGCACCTTATTAAATTGGCCCCTGTTTTCTCTTTTCCCTGAGAAGGCTCTTTGCACTTCTCATCTCTGGGAATATACTTTCCTTCCTGGATTTCATGGAGATTGATTTCTTTCACCATCACAGTCCCATTTCTTTCTGCATAGAGATCTAGTTTCTGTTGATTATCCAGCTGTGAAATAGCAGGAGAGGAGTGGAAGAGGACCAGCAACAGGTTCAGTTTGAAGCCCAGATCCAATCTGCAGGAATCATTTAAGTCATGCTTCATCAGCTTTTTTTTTTTTTTCAAGTTTGCTACTTTGAAAAGTAGCCTGTTTGAAGGTCAGGGGAAAGAGTTCCAGCCTTTTGCAGAAGGAGTGGGTGAGTCATGGTGTTTCCTGTCAGTCTCTGTGCTCTGGAAAGCACCAGGATCCAGCTCCAAAGGTGGTTTCAGGGGCCATAGGGATGGCTGAGCTTGGAAGGGATGTATCATTCCCTCCCCAGGACCAAGCTTTCCTGCACAGTGGTTGTTTAGAACAAGTTTTGTCTCTGCCTTCTGATGTAGCTTTCTCTGAGACTTCTACTCACTGTGGTTCGGCTTTCCTCTGCCAGATTAAAACACACACAATTCTGTCTGTTGTACAAGGAGAAAATGGAAGAGCCAGAGGGATTAGGCACCATTTTTCTGCCATGCTCAGTGGTGCTGAGCAGTGTGAGTTGTTATGGGAAGTTGGCTGGGGATGCTTTTGGAGGAACCTGATACTGTCTAATTGCAGAGTTCCTGTTTGAGACATAAGCAAGGTTATAGAACAATGGGAGGCAGAATTGGGAATTCCACTTTTTTTACTGTGTTTCTGTTGCTGAGT
Source organism: Calidris pugnax (assembly GCF_001431845.1). Lineage (NCBI taxonomy): Eukaryota > Metazoa > Chordata > Aves > Charadriiformes > Scolopacidae > Calidris > Calidris pugnax. Next base: position 4,611,830 of record NW_015090832.1, on the reverse strand, counting down.
TTTGGAATAAAAACTGGTTTTATTTCAAGTTTTTTAGTTTGGTGAGGGATCTGGAGAACAAGTCTTGTGAGGAGCAGCTGAGAGAGCTGGGGGTGTTCAGCCTGGAGAAAAGGAAGCTGAGGGGAGACCTTCCCACTGTCTCCAACTCCCTGAAAGGAGGGGGTAGCCAGGGGGTGTTGGTCTCTTCTCCCAAGGAACTGGTGATGGGACAAGAGGAAATGGCCTCAAGTTGTGCCAGAGGAGGTTTAGGATGGATATTATGAAATTTTTCTTCACTTAAAGGGTTGACAAACATTGGAAGAGGCTGCCCAGACAAGTGGTGGAAGTTCATCATCCTTGGAAGTTCTTAGGAGACACGTAGATGTGGCACTTGGGGGCATGGTTTAGTGGTGGACTTGGCAGTGTAAGGTTAATGGTTGGACTTGATGATCCTAAGGGTCTTTTCCAACTTAAATGATTCTATGATTCTAAAAACCACCCAGCACATGAAAGGAACAACCTATTTCTGAAGGTCTTCAGAGTGTTAGGACAACCGAAGCATATTAACATCATGGAATAAAAACCTGTGTGCGTGGCAGCTGGTTTTGACAAATCTCTTTGCAGATAGTCTGGGTGGGTACAGACACTACTTCTTCGTCCAGCTGTGCTCTTAGGGATGCAGACGGTCAGCTTTCCATGAGAGTATTAGGAAAGGGTAAGGCACGTGTTAAACTCTTGTGAAAATCCTCCCTAACCACTCCTTTAACTGTGGTTCTGTGGAAATGCTGGTGTTTTAACTCTGCTGCCCGAAACCTAAGCATTTTAGATGGAGACAAACAGAAACTATTCTTGCATTACTGACAGCTTACATTTCAAATTGGAGTAGATACGGTACTTTTTTTCAGACACTGTCTGTCAAATGTAAGAACATTGTTTGAACCACTTTAGAAAAATCAAAATGTTTAATCTAGAAAAATTTGAAACATAACATCAACACATCCATCCCCCTTTTCATTTCCTTACAGGATTAGCTGCTGCTGCAGGGGAAGTCTGTGTAGGTTTGGTTGTTCTAAAACAGCATGTTTGGTGAGAAAATTATTTCTTCCTAAATATTAACCTTCTTTTCTTTTCTTGCATCTGTTGGTGACAAGCTCACATTGACTCATGTATTATTCCTATTTTCTTCACTGAGATACCTTAGTAAAGTAGACTGTCATGAAAGAAATCAAATAACTTTTAAAGGGGGTCACATGCTGTTGTGTGTGCTGACATCAAACAGCCACATAACCTTGGTCCTACACCTTGGTTCGATCATGATTCTGCTCAGCAGCTTCACCTCTTATCACCTCATCTAGCTCTTCCCTGGTTTTGCTAGAAATGGGTTTGGTCCAATCTGGTAACTCCTGAGGCTTCTTCAGTTTTGTCTTTTTCTTATGTAAAAGAGGAAAGTCTAAGCCCCCCCACACTACATGTGTGAGAGTCTAAACCAACTGCATGAAGTCCTCAACCCTCCATTTTAATAGCTGAGGTCTGCCTGCATCTTGTAAATGAGATTCAATATAATTTGAAAAAAATCTCTTCAATGTTGAATAGTTGTACTTCACTAAAATATCAAGTTTCTGCTTGTTTCCTAAGGTCAAAGCCTTAGAAGTCCTGAGTTTGAGACTCCCACAGAGCTGCTGTCATTTGGGAGAGATCAGTCTCCTCCTGAGTTCAACACTTAGTATTTCACTGTGTTTTTTTCTTTTTTTTTTTTTTTTAAATTTTTTTTAAACCTGTTCCTGTGTTGGGAAACAGCGAAGACAAGTATATACTCTCCATTTCCTAGCTCTCTCAGGCTCTGATTTTTTTTTTTTTTTTTAAATTTTTTTTAAACCTGTTCCTGTGTTGGGAAACAGCGAAGACAAGTATATACTCTCCATTTCCTAGCTCTCTCAGGCTCTGATTAACCTGCATCTTATTCCCTTTCTAAGGTAAATTCATGGTTTTGTTCTCTCTCTGTAGGAGAATAAAAAGAGTTATTCCCACCCCTGCCCTCTGAGTCTCTGCCAAGCCCGTGCTAGCAGTTCTGCAGGGCTTGGGGGACAGCAGGCAGGTCCTCGTGAGGTTATGGTGCTGCTTTGCATAGGAACGTTGTACTACTTAGTAATATTTGCCATTTGTTACTTACACTAAATTCTTGTTGGCCACAGAACCAAAATATGAAATGTTAAAATAAAACTTGTAATACAGCGTTGGACTCTGTAGTGACAAGACATATGGTATGCGGCACCAAATGACTGATTTTAAAGCTGTGTCTTAAATGTGACTCTCTACTGGGCAGCCACATTCAAATTAAAACACTGACATCCCTAGAGCTTGGCGTGGCTCTGAGCAATGGTTGGAATCTGTAGTGTGGCTCAGATCTTTATAAAATCAGGATTAAAGACCTATAACGACGAAGGCAGGGCTGGCGACTCTGAAGCATCTGCTTGTTTGAAATCTCAACACACTCTCTGCAAATACCTGCCCTCTCTCAAGTGCCCCCGTTGATCTCTTGCATCTTCTGTACAAGGCAAAGTGGTGTGGGGGGGACACCACCAGGTTCAGCAGATGTCTGGGCTTTCTGCTTTGTTAAAATCCATTAAATTTACACCCGTCATTATAACATGCAAATTCCTCGGCTAAGAGGAGAAGGAAATGCAGATTTCTTTTCTTTTCCATAATCATCTTTGCTAGTCACAGGGCAGTTGGAATAAAGTGTTCTCTTTCAAATGAAAACAAAGGCATAAAAATAGATCTTCAGAGCCTAGAAGAGTGTCAAGAAGATCTTTAAATAAAACCCCTCAGAATACTCTAATTTCAAATTTGCTGCTTCAAATAGATTTGCCACCTCGCCTTCTCTCCAGAGATGCTTTTATCAGATCTAAAACTAAAGGACATTTAGTCAGAAAACCCTAAGTGATGCTTTTCTAACAACTGATGTAATGCCATAGCCAAAATCAAATGCCTGTACGGGCACATGTATCTACACATTTCTTTGCAGTTTTTACTGGGTGCAGTTGTCCTCCTTCCTGGCCCCTGCTGTTAAATTGCTGCGGAGATGGTTGCACTTTGGTGATATATGAAGTGATTCCAGATAATCCACTGTCTACGGCAGTAACTATTTTTCTTTAGGGAAAGCCCCTTAGCTAGGATGTGAAGCTTGGCAGGCAAACAAACTGGTGCCAAACTCACTTGTGGATGAAAGAGGAGGAAAATCTCAGAGCTTATTTGGTGTGATGAAATTAATATGTTTCCTGGGCAATGTTGATCACCTTATTCTCTCACACTGAGGGTGGGGCTGGGGGTCACCTGAGTGGGCAGAGTGGCTGCTGGCCACTTAAGTCTAGGTATCCTCATGGTCGTTGAGCAGAAGAGCAAACATCCTCAGGATGCAGCCCTTCAGGAAGGCAAAACCATCATGGAGTTCATGGCCCAGGGAGCTGTATACCTGAGCTGCATAAAACTGCATCCTTGGTTCACCATTAAGCACCCTGGTGACCAAAATCTATGTCTCAGGTCTTGAAAATGAGTTTCATTCCCTTTTCTCTGTGGTTGATGAATTACCATGGACACTTTAGTGCCTGTCCAGTGACACTGCTGACTCTCCTCTGTAATTCTCTTCTGCTCAAGGAAAATCCTGGATCTGAGCAATGGAATAGGTCAGAGAAATACAAGCATTGCCAGGTTGGCAGCTAGAATTTCTCACTCGAGCAGATTGTTGTTGCCATTCCAACACCTCCAGCAGCGGGCTGGCTTGAGCAAGAATGCTGGAGCTCGGCAAATCTAGCTTTTGGTTTCTGGCTTTCCTACAAACCTGCTGTGTGAATTTTGGCAACTCGCTTAATTTCCCTGAGCATGTTCCAAAACCTGGGGAAGTCAAGGAGAGTCTTTCCTGGAGCTTAAATACACTTTGAATAGGCTTTTTAGGTCTCTGTTTCTAGTCTATAAAATGGTAAATGTGCTCTCCCTCATATATTAGTTGTAAACCCTGCATGACAGGGTTTGTTTCTTACTGTTAGCATAACAGAGTCCTGCTTTTGGTTGGTATCTGTAAGTTGGAGGTGAACATAACCCATGACCACCCCACAGACACAGGAACTCAGCTGGGTGGCAAGCTCCAGCCTTCCAAATATTATGCTGCTCGTGGATGGGAAAAAGTAAAGCTGATTCCCACTGTCTGGAAAAACAATTCAGCCGAAATTAAAAACAACAGGAGAAAGGGGTCAGGTACTTCTGTTCTTGATGGCTATGGTTTGGCTTCTGCTCAGACGCTACCAACCCACAGGAACGATCTTGTTTGTGCAAACATTTCCCTTTACCCGTTTTCTGTGTATTTTGTGGACATGGAAGGGCTAACAGGGCCCCCCCTGGTCTTCCCCAGGCCTTGATCTGCCCCACATGTGGGGAGAGATGGGTTCCCATTGATTTCATTGGTGCCTGGCCCCGGCTGCTCTTTGGGACCCTGAGAGCGCGGTCCAGGGGTGTAAAATCCCTGCCAGGAGGCCAGGTGGCTGCAGCAGCCCAACCCTCTGCCCTGCCAAGCAGTGTTTACTAATTACCAAACCGATCACATGTCCTGAATAGAAGGACTTGGATGGCTCATATTTACCCACTAGAGGAAAAAAAATAATGCAGCCACCCGGAGAGGGTCTGGGTTAGGCTGGTTGTAGGGGGTTGCACTAGTAGGGGAAGAACAAAGATATTAGAATGATTTAAGCAGAAAGAAGGGTTCCTGCAGGCATCCCCCGGTCTGTGAAGGGCTTTTGCTTACAGTATTGGAGCAGAGCATCCTTTGTATCAGAGCTGGATTCCTTTTTTGCCCCATGGTGCTCGCCATTGGGTAGAGAGAAAGCTGGGACCGCATTTGCATCGCTGCCTAGGAACCGGGCAGAAGTCCTTGTCTCTCCCTGATTTCCTCCCTTCTTTCCCATCTTCTGCAGGTATCCACAATTAAAAATTTCTTCTCGCACAAAAAATTAAAAATTTCTTCTTCTCCAGCACAGCCCGGGGAGTGCAGCTGAACCCAGAGGTCTGCTCTGCATTCCTGCGGTGCTTGGTAAATGTCAGGGCAGGGGAGAGCCAAGTGACACTCGTTCCCAGCAAGCCACAGGGCTTCATTTCCATGCCACTCTGTTAGAATTCAAGTCCCCTTCTTACACGAACTGTCCTTATGGCCTAATGTCAAGGTGACCATGGCCATTCTGCTCCTATGAGGAGGATGCAGCTGAGAAGCCAAGCTGATGTTGGGTCTCAGGCTGGCTGGAGTGTTGTTTGTTGGGTCATGGATAGATTTGCGTCCAGATTCTGGAAACTGTGGTGTTATCTGGGATAGAGTGGGAGGACATGAGTATCCCTGGGGTGGATCTGAGGTGGTTTGGACAGTTTGGATGACAGATTTTTGTGTTCTTTAGTGGCCAAGGAGCGGATTGTGGGGGGAACTGAGATTCAACTCTGAGATGGAGGATTAGGGAGGAATTGAGATGAACATGCATGGGGAGTTAAAGGATGTGGGCAGGAATGGTTAGAAAGGACATGGTGGAGACACTTCCATGTCTCAGTACTGAAGCAGGGCTCAGCCTGAAGGCAAGGACTGCTTTCCCCTTACTGTGTCCCTTTGCTTTGCTTCTGGAAATCCCGTTGCTCTGGACGTTCTGGCACAGGGCTCCAGGTGTGGTGCCTGGGTAGATTCCTGTGGTAAGAGAGACACAGAGAGGACACGAAGCCATGTGGTTGCATGCCTTAAACTACAGAAGCCCCTCAGGTCACCACATGGCCTAGCCAAGAAGCAGCAGGTTTCTCCACACTCCTAGTGTACCGCTGCAGCGATTTACGGCTCCCATGAACCGTGCTCATTTAAAAAGTGTCTGTGAAAACATTTCTCAAAAAATCTGTCTGGCGTATTTTCATGGAGAAGGAGTGAATGTATTTAAGTGGTGCACTAGAAATCTGCTTTGTGCTTGGTGGGGAGTTGTTGCCCACCACTGTGAGATAACAGAGGGGGAATGCACTTTTCACTGTGAACTCTTTATTACATGGTGAAAGACAAATCTCTGCCCAAGAACACCCACTGCGCTCGGTGTAATTTGGGGCTCTCCGGAGTGGCTTACAGTTCAGCTGGCTTTTGCTTTTGCAGCTCTGTTCCTGAGGTCAAATCTAAGGTTGTGCAACTTTCACTGGCTTCTGAAAAACATAGATTTAGGATTCTTTTTGCTCATCTGCAATTTTTATCCTTTTGGTGCCACCGTAAGTTCCATTAACCTAGAGTTAAGCTAAGGTTACACTGTTGGATGAGCATAATAAAATGCACTACCTTTACTATGGAAAGTATTTCTCTCACGGTGCTTTAAGAGGTCTATAAAGCTGTGATTAAACGATATCTAAGTTTAGCTCTTCCGCAGTGTTTTGCTGAGAGCAGAAGCAAAACCTTGTTGGGACCTTCTCTTTAGTACGCCACTGTCACAGCAAGACGCAGAACCATCAGACCTAGCAACCCTGCTTATTTTAAGCCAGCAACAGCTGAGGTGCCAGTAGTCCCAAGGCAAATTCCTGTAACGTGATGCCCACGTAAGTGAGGGCCCGGTTCGTTCTGCGGCTCCGGGGAATGTGTTGGTCTGTGATCGGGGAGCAGCTGGTGGCAGAGGGAGGGATGAGAAATGCCTCCCCAGCCAGCGAGAGAGCTGAGTGCTTCCAGAGGCATGAGCTGTGCAGAGTTTGTTAAAGTGAAACAGCTGCATGCAAAAAAAAAAAAAAAAAAAAAAAAAAAAAAAAAAAAAGAAATTGGGGAGGTCTTTTCTCCAACCCAGGGGGTAATGGCGGCTGGGTT
>NW_015090832.1:4567146-4604801 GCF_001431845.1 Calidris pugnax | reverse complement strand
TGCAGAGATTTGTAAAAGGAAAAACACCGCATGCAAAAAAAAAAAAAAAAAAAAGAAAAAAGAAAAAAAAGGAAATTGAGGAGGTCTTTTCTCCAACCCAGTGGATAATCGCGGCTGGTTTGGGTTGTGGTGTTTTTTTGGTGGAACAACAGCAAGATAAGTCTTGCTTCTTTTCTAGTGTGTTGTTTTGTTACTGAAGTCTCTCAGCTTCCTTGTGGTTTACTGGGAGGAAATCCTTCCCCTTGGACCAAGCTTGTGCTTGATGCACCCCGTGGCCATGCCAGGGTGATGCTCATCTCAGCTCTGTGTGTCATTCACAGCCATTTCTGGGGGGATACATTCACTAAAAGAAGGCGGCTTGTGTCCCAGTCAGGGCAACATCCTTCTCCAGGGAACCTGAGCACAGCAGTTGAGTGGTCACCAAAAATCCCTGCCCCTTTCCTGTGCGAACTGCCAGACATAGCCAGGAGCTGAAACCCGTGACTGAAGAGGGCTGGGGATTAACACCCGCAGCTCGGGCTCCTGCAGCCAGAAGACTCAGGGAGGACTTTCTCCTGGAAGTGAGCAGAGCGGTTGTCTTTGAGGCTGAAAAAGTAGAGCGTGTTGCTGTGGTGTTATTTTAACAGGGGTTGTGTAACTTCACCTTGTTCTGAGCTCCAAAACCTTTCTGGCTGGGAACAGGAACGCTGCCATAGCACGGAGTCTAGAAGCAAGAAGCCTTGGAAAGTTCCCAGGAAGGCTGGTGAATCAAAGATGTGCAGCTTAATATAGAGACAATGTTTAAATGGGAAGCAAACCAGCAAGGTCTTAGATGCAGAGTCCATACAAATTCACGGTTTTACTCACTTTTGTGGCTTCCTCTGCCTCAAAAGAGGCAGATGTGTGAAGATCCCTTAGTGTGGCAAAGAGAGGGGCCATCAAGTGATTCCCACAGGAATGATTTGCCCACGTGCAGCCACAGGCTATACCTCATAAGGCTATGCCCCCATGGTGCTGCATGTTTGAGACAGTCCTCGCCCAGTGGGTGAAGAGTCCATAAGCCACGTGTGATGGGAAAGGGGGTGTGCAGGTACAGCAGAAGAGAGTGACTTCTGCGTGGTCACAAGCAGAGGAGTAGCAGAGCAAGGCAGGAAACCTCGTGTGTCTCTGCCAAAGGCAATGTGCCAGCAGGCTGCTTCCAACTGTGAGGATAGGGAGGGAAAGGGCAAAAAGGGGAGGTCCCCATCTCCTGCCTCATCTCTGCTTGGGCAAACAGTTCTATCCATCTTAGTCCCAATCCTGACATTCCATCACTGTGCTTGGAGCAAAGTCTTCTACTCTCTCAGGCGCTTCCAGTGGAGACCTGCTTCACAGAACATGTCCAGCCATGTGCTCTAAATCTTTCTCCTTTCAGCAGAGCCAACAAACCACTTGCAAGTAGATTCTAGTCCCAGAAGTGATTCCCTCCAGTCTCTGTGACAGCTCTAAGTGTTTTAAACTGAGCAGTAAGTGTTATCCACAAGAAAATCTTGAAATCACAGTTATTGTGCAGGATGTGAGAGGGACCTGGCAGCCGCAGGTCATGGTCATGCTCTGCCAAAATCATTTGAACTCAGGACCTTGCTACCAAGCACACACTTGCTGGGGCAGGTCACTCTTTTCATTGCATTTTCTGCTTTCATACAGCTTAAGATGGGAGGCTTGAAAGAAACATCTCTTTCTTTCAAGCAAGCCTCTTCCTGGAATGCTTAACTCAGCCTCTAAATAGGCAGAAAACTCACTCAATTGAAAAGGACTTTGTGTTACCCCCGTAAAGCTTTCATCTGACACCCTCCAAGTGCACTGGAAGAAATATCAAGGCAAAATCTTTTATGAGAGCATCACAGAGAGTAAGCAGTATAAGTGTCAGCCCATCCACAACACCCTGTCACTCAGTTGAGCTGCTGGTCCAGCAGGCAGGGAAGAATGGACACTTTTTTCTTCTCTGTCCTCCACAAGGTCCTGTTTCTATGGAAAGCAAACTGCTCCTCTCATGGGAGACCTGGCAAGGTGGAGTGGGCAACAAGGCGAGCTTGCTAAGTCTCTTGAATGGGGCTAGAATAGCCCCAGAAACAAACTGTTTTGATGTGTCCATGCCATGTCTAGGTCTCCCCCGGCTGAAAGGAGCCCTTCTCACAATTTAGGTTTGGCCACAGGAAGGCAAAATGAAAGCATCAGGTCTGACCTTGCCAAAAGATACGGGATAAGTCCTTAAGTGTGTGTTCTGTTAGTCTGCCCTGAGCTGTTCTTGCAGGATGCCATGTTTTTCACTGTGGTTCCTCCAACAGCCATGAATCCTTGCCTGAGACTTCTGCAGGGTAGGATCTCCTCATAAGGTATGCTCTGATGGCAAAGCAGAAACCAGCTAAAGGTCAGAACAGTTTCAAGATCTTGGAGAGAAACTCCTAATACCATAATTCCTCTCTCTGTAACATATTGTGCAGCTTCTGGTTTTGGTAGATCAGTCCGAGCCATCCACTCTCAAGCAAGTGAACAGAGGCTGAGCATTGTTTAGAGCAATGATACTGGTTGTTGTAAATGCTTGGTGGTGAGAGGAGGTGGAGCTGGCATCTCGTGGCTCTGGCAGGTGCTCTGAGCTTTGTAAGCACCTGCTTCCAAGTGCAAAAAGTAGGATCCCTAAGCATATTTCCTAATTTTCATCTTCTGATGTAGGTTAAACTGTGGCTCAGGAGATCATATTTTGGTCTTGGCATTAATGCACTTCAGAAGAGACAGTTCCTATTCAGCACGAGTGAATTATCCTATTGCCCTACTGTTGTATTTTGAGTACTATCACTGTCCAGCACATTTTTCTTCAGTAATGCCACCTCCACACCTGGAAAAGCTCAATTGCAAGTCACACATGTAAACATTTGGCTAGTCATTTATCCAGTTTACAATGTGTAAAGATGACATGTAATTTAAATAGCGTATGTAACGTAAAAATCCTGGTACTGACTTAGTGGCCTTATTATTCCCCTGTCAGCAAAATTAATGTTCTGTTTGCACAAAGCATTGGTTTGGTCTTCCTATCTGCAGAACCAGAGAGGTTGGGGTATGGGCTGAGGTGTCTTGACAACTGAGAAGTGTGTTTGGTGCCAGCACCTGTCGCTGCTGCGTGAGAAACAGGCCTTTCCCAAGATTGCCCTGCATTAGAAATAGCACGTCCCAATTACCGAGGGTAATTACAGAGGGACAACAACAGCAAAGAGACAGACAGACTGAAGTGTGAATCCACGGGCAGGGTTCACCCAGCAGTCGGCTCCTTTCCAATAAAGTGGTGGAAATTTTTGGTTCGAATAGGGGAAAAAAGCACCAGTAAAATATTGGCAGCAAGCTTTGCCAAACGAGGAACAGCTCTCCTCTGTTTTATAACAAGAGGAAGGGAGGTCCTCTCCCACGTTTCCCCCACTCTTCTGCATTGTGCTTTCCAACAAATACAGTCAGTCATCAATTGCTGGGGAGCAGCAGGAGTGGGCTGCTCCACAGGGGAATAGAAGCCAGGAGTGGGGTGTAACGAGAAGGCAGGTGTGGGACAATGTCCTGCTGCAGTCCCTTGGGACCTGACCATGAAGAGTGGGACCAGTAGCAGTCACTAGTGTCATCCAGTCCTTCCCAGGTTCATGGTGACAGGTCCCTGGTCCAGCCAAGGAAGCCAAGTCAGGACCAGCAAGACACGAGGCCAAGCACGGGCTCACCTGTAGTTGGCCCAGGCAGGGACCAATGATGAGGGCTTGAGAAAAGTGGGTTGCTTCAACAAGGGCCCACACAGCTCTTACCCAACAGCCTGATTCCTGGTTACAGCCACACCATGTCAGAGCCAGCTGTTGAGTACAGGCAGCCAGGCACCTTGTAGGGTGCTTTTCTAGGTATGGCTTTTGTAATGCCATGTCTCTGTTTCATTACTGGGGAGGTTGGGAGCAAACAAAGGGAAGCACAAGGAGACTGTGCACCCAGGTAGCCTCATCCTCGATGCAAATTACATTTCTCCACTTCTCCTTTCAGTGAGGGTGCATATCCCATGCAGCAGTTGTCTCCAAGAATGCATGGGCACAGGGTATAGACAGCTGTAAATATTCTCTTGGGCGATGGCAGGAACCTGTAGGAGGGAAAATGAACTGTCAGCTTGAGAAGTGAAAGAACAAAGCCATTAATAAGAGCATCAAAACAGACTGTGGAACGTGGCACTGCAGCACGGAGTGGCTGCCAGCAAGAAGCTGTCTCCTGCAGCTCTTCCAGAGATCTCTCAGGCAGCTAGAGCCTTTCAGCAGGTACCCTTGGTCTTTGGATTAGACCCTCTGCAGAAGCCCTGCGATGATGGGCAGAGAGATAAAGAACTCTCAGAATAAAGTTGGACCCTCGTAACATTCTTGAGAGCATTTAAAAAGCATTCATGGGAATGTGTCCCCTTAAACCTGTGATGGTGAGATGGGCTGAGAAGAAAATGAAACACTGTGGAAGAGCCAACCATTAAATCACATTAACTGGTGAGGTAGCCTAATATTTATCTTTTTGAAGCCATTTGTGGCAGAATACAAAAAGAGTCAAACTGAAGCAGTTTGAACTGGTTTTCCATCTCTCTTTCCACCTGAATTTTCATTAAGGGTCCCTTAATAATAAGGTTTTTGTAAAGCAACTTATCCTGCAATTTCTGTTTGGTTACCTGCATGTTTCTGAACCTTTTATGTAGTCTTGGGTGAAGAAGTTCAGCCCCTGGAGTTGTGAAGCACAAGAAGAGGTTGAGGGTTGTGGGATATACATTCTTGGAGGTTTTCAAAACACACTTGGACAAGGCCTTAATGACCTGGTCTAACCTTAAAGTTGACTGCTTTGGATTTTTCTATGATTCCAAATTCTCTGTGCTACCATAAGACTAGAAAAGAGATGTTTCATTAAAAGCTGAAATGTTTATTCAGTCTCTTGAATCTGCACACCCAAGAAAGGAAAAATGATTTCTTTTTATTTATAATACAATTCTGAGGTTTCAGGACTAATCTGATTAAGACTGTGATGTCTTCTCTGCCTTCCATTTTTCCCATCCCCAAATGCTATGATAAGGGCTTTGCAAACTGAAAAGCCAGAAATTATTTGTAAAAAAAGCAAGGAAAGTCTGCTACTGGCGACCTTTCCTTTTGGTTCTCAGAGGTATGTGTTGAAATTTCAAGCTGCCTTGGAAGCTGACTAGACAGAGACACCCCAGGAGTTCAGTTCTCCTGGAAACACTCTTCATGTGGGAGAGGAGAGAGGAAGGCATTTAAGGACAAGAAAAGCAAGTCAGGGAAGAGCAAACTTAATCATAAGTCAAATCGTGTTTAGGCCACGGTTCATTTCTGCCAGCGTTGTATCTACCACCGGGGTTTACCTGCACTAACTACAACAAAGAGAAAACCGGAGTGGCTTGTCTACACCAACTCTCTGGAGCTGGCTGTGTTGGCATCAGCTCCCCTTTCCCAGAGCATGGAAGATGTAGGCCATAAAGTGCTTTTAGGCAAGACTGAAACCTACTAAAATGATCAAGTGGTACAGCTGGGCAGGTCATGGCATCTATTTAGCTTTCTCTGACCTGATGGTGATCTCTCTCCTTGGGAGATGTCTATGTCCTCTGGAAAAGGAGCTGAGATGTGTAAACAACTGCTGGAGACTGAGGAGTGTTGGATGGGGGAGAAAGGCACACGCAGTGTGAGCTCTTGGAAAGAGGAGGTTTATGGTCTGAAGTATCAGGTAGGGGCAATTGCACAGCTAAGATGGGCCAGGAAATTTCTGAGTGGGGTGTTTGGAATGATACGATTGGTGTGTGAAGGTGATATGATTAATTACACAATTAGTATATGAAATGAATGAGGTTTCCCCTTATGCTTAGCATGAAAATGGAGTAATTAACCAATTAAAAAAAAAAAAAAAAGTATGATGCCTAAAAACCAAAAACAAACCCAAACTGGAGAATCCATATCTAAACAAAGCTGATATATTGAAATGCTGCACAGGGGAAGAGAGGAGTGCGGTTTCTAGACTCTCTGTTTCCAGGTCATCTAACCTCTCTACATGAAGAGTTCTTTGCAGCTGTACTTGTTGCCATGAGGCTTGTATCAGCCCTGTGGTATTGGTGGGATGGGGAAGTTGGCTGTTGGAAGAGGACACATGGGAACAATGTTAATTTTGATTAATGACCAAAAGCAGAGCACGGGAAAGCTGAAATGGTCAAGTCTTGACTGTGATCTAGATGACAATGGAAGGAAAACACAAACAAAAGTTGTAGGAAGAGCCTGGAGGATCTTTTAGAGAAATGGTGAGAGGGGGAGAGAAGGCCTGAGAGGGGAAGATTCAGAATAAAGCCTGCCATCTGGAAGTAATTTAAAATGTCAGTTTTGCACCTCTTTTTCTGAAAATACAGTGTCTTTGCAGAGTTTTTAATTTATTTTTTTTTACTTTATAATAGTTTATTTTATTTAAAACTACTGCTGGGTTTAATCTTCCACTGCTGTTTCTTTGATTCAGCCCCAAAGGTGTGTAGAACCTAATGCCCCTGTGGATGCTTTCTATAACCATTTCTATAACCCATTAACGCCTAATGGATCTACACCAGCACAAGCTCCTGCCAGGTAGAGCCTTTTACCCTTTTTTTTTTGTGCAACATCTGTAGCTTTTGAAGACGATTCAATAAAACAGACCAAGAGAGCCTGACACTCTGGGTTCCTGAAGGACAGGGACATGTTTATAAATTATCCTTGTTAAATATAGCAGTCGTACAGGGATAAATGAGCAGGATTTATCTTGGCTTGCTGAACACTGTCACTCACTCACTATGCTGTTTGGTTACTGTGCTGCACAACGAGGACTCCTGAAATACATGGCAACACAGAAGTGATGGTTTTTACTCTGCACAGTCTTCTCTTCATCCCTCTTTAGGCCAGAAAAGCCACTAATGGTAGTAAATGTAGCTGTTTTTGTACTCTGTCATTATAAACTCATGCTTATCTCTGCTGCTGTATGTAGGAGATGTTAACTCTGGAGTTCCTAGTAAAGCTGGAGAGCTGGGCACAGAGGTGAGCAAAGAAGAGCTTGGTAGGAAGGCATCCAGCAACTGAACCAGAAAAAATGTGACTTTATAAATCCTTGATCCCCTACATCTTCTCAGAAACGTTTCTCAGTAGCTTCCTTATGGAAAATTAAACTCTACTCTGTCAAGAAAAAAGCTCCTGTAAATTCTGTGCTTCAAGACAGTCATTTATTGGGAACAGGAAAGCTTGCCTTGGCTCCTTTTTTCAGTTTGCCTTGTCTCAGAGTAAAATTAAACTAAGTAAAGCATCTTTCATCCTATCTGTAGATGTAGCCTGCAGGGTACAAGAGTGGAGAAGCATCAGAAAATTAGATAGGAGCTTCTGGGACCATCATCTTGCATCAGGAAGAGTGCTGCTGTGTGCTGATCTGCCATGTGATGCTAGCTGAGATTAATGTTCATGGGCTGCCGCTTGGGTTTGTGCCAGGATTCCTGCACCTGCCATCCCTTTCCATGTGTTTCCCAGTGAGGAGCTCACCATCCCCATGTTTTAAATACTCAGAGGAGACTGTACATGAGTTCTCCTCGTGTTTCATCCAGCTGAAGCCCTTCTGGAGTCTCTGCCAGCACCAAGAGTGCGTGTTTGACGGTCTGAGAATGGTAGATCTCTTGCCCTTGCTCCCTCTGCCTTCCCTCCAGGTATCTGGGGCCGTAGCCATCTGGCATCAGTGATACATTAGTCATTTAGGTAGAAAGGTCAGAGCTGGTGCAAGCATTTCACAACTCTATATCAAACACTCTCAAGGGATTTACCAGATAAACCAGGTCCTCTGGGCAGGGACCATTGGCTGGAAGATTTGATCGCAGGTCACTGGTATAAAACTTGGCCTTCAGTGGACATCAGACTTACAATCTTTCTTAATAAGTGGTTCTGGAGAGATGCTTTGAGGCCATATAGGCAGCAGCCTTGTCCTGGATAGCTACCCAAGAGCATCACTGGTGGCACACACTCATTAAAGCATCCACAATTCACGTACGTGACCATCGCTGCAAAGAAAACAATCCATAAAGAAAAATGAACTGGGAACTGTTTGTTCAGGGTGGTTACAAGAGAATGTCAGTGAATAGGTCCCTCTCCAGCTCAAATAAAGGGCTACTAGGACCCAAAGAGTCACAAAAAGAAGATACTAGGAGGATAAGACACAAAGAGAACACAAATGCAAGGTGTGGGCAGGCTTGGCCTTTGACAGAGCCTGGGGATAAGCAGAGCTGTGCTGTGCGTCAGTGGAGAAATGCATCCATGGGGAAAATCACAATTCCAACTCAGCGATGAGCAAATCTTGTGTGCTTCCTGCTTGGTTTTAATCACAAGAGCTCAATTGTAAAAGGAACAATCAGCCGTGCTACCTTTGAGGATCATTTTATACCCCACATTGTGGGCTATGAAAGGAATCCTTGCTGGAGTGATTTCATGTCTAACAAACGCTGTAGACCCTCACCTTTCTGGGCTTGAGATGAGCAATAACATGCTGTAGAGCTGTGCAACATTTGGAAAGCCAGTTAGCTCCACATCCGTTCTCATCCTTGATGGGCTGATCACCTTGATTTGCTGTGACTTGCCACTGACCCTTCATATATTTTGGAGAAAAGTGAGTGACATCGGATATAAGAAACCATCATTCCCCTTCTTGCTTAACAGAATGTAGTTTATTCTTTCAGTCAGCTTTGTTTAGGGAGCTCAAGGTGAAGGAAAAGCAGTTTCCATAGGACTTGGATGCACCGCTTTTGATTTTGAAATTTTACTGTTGACATTGGCCAACAGCTATAATGAGGTGGAGCTGCCAAGGTTGGCATCAAAACCAACATGCTTGAGAGAAACAGAAGAAATGCAGTTTTTGCCTGAAACCTTCAATACCCTTTGTTTCCAAGTGGCAGGGCCCTCAGCTGATTTCCTGCCCTGGGATGGTGTAGAACAGTTTAGAAGATATCTGGTTTTATTCCCGCTTATGAGAGCTTTGCTCACACACTTTATACGCAGAGTTTAGAGTGAAATTCCCTCTAGTTCTATTGTGTTACTGTTGATGTATTTCAGGAAATGGAGCCACAACAAACTTGAACTGTAAGTTAAATGTTTTTATTTACTCTTACCAAGTGCTAAACATTGGAGGGCAGGTCTTTAAATGCCGGAGAGTGTCCTTCTTCCTTGGGCTTAAGTGAAGCCGTGGTAATTTATAGAAGTGCGTGATTCCCTCCCAGGATTCTGTGAGCCTGGGCAGGAGGGAGATCTAGGCCCCTTCTGCCTTATGAAGTGACGTTGTCACAATATTTATCTGTTACTGAGGTTGTTTTGCTGATGACATTGCTACTGAAGAGTGCTCTTGTCACTCTTGAGAAATTTTCAGCGTGTTTGCAGTGACTAGAGGAACGAGCTCCCGTGTGTACTCAGGGGAATTGACTGAAGCACCACTGAGCTGATAAAACACAACCCCTGCTTGGCCAGACACCCACAACCCCTGCGCCTGTTGATTGTGAAAGGGACTGATGAGTGTGGCTGCTTCACCAGCTTCCCTAAGCAGGAAGTTAAATTGCAGGGGTATTATTTATGTGATGGGCTTTGTACACTGGGCCATCCTTCTGCCCCCTCCCCATCACTGCTCCTGCTGAGCCTCCTTCCTCACAGGACTAAGTGGCTGCAGGGAAAAATCAGACATTGTCAGATTCAGCCCTTGTTTTTCAGATTACATCTTCTCTGAAATAATATAACATAATTACCCCCACCCTCCCATTCCATCAGCCTTTCAATCATCACAGTGCACTACGGTTGTTTTTCATTTATTTATCTAACAATTAAAATCTGCACCTACCTCTAAAAGCTCCTTAATTATAATACCATAAAAGTCTTTAGAAAAAAAAGAAAATAATTGGTGTTCTCCTGAGCAGATGCACTTGATAACTGAATTCTGCAGCAAGCCGTATCCTCCTTGTTCTCTCTTTTTTTTTTTTTTTTAATGGATATTTTTGCAGTTTTCCCCATGTAGGGCACTTTGTGTTCTACGAGTTTATATTTTTCTAAATGCTCTTCTCATTTATGCTTTCCTCCAGAAAAAGACAGGGTGACATTTAGACCCCGGTACTAACTAATTCAAAGGATAACAAAGGAACTTTCCTCAGATGCGATTTGTTTAACACTTCACAAGTGAGGTGAGCAGGGGAGGGAAGTAATTTAGTACCTGAGTCGCTGCTAAAGCATCTCTGGGTTTGGGTGATTATTTTAGCGGGGGGGGAGGGAGGTAAAAAAATAAAAGGGAAAGAAAAGATGTGTTTCTCACTCTTGTAATTCAGGGGCTGGAAGAAGCAGCACTGATCCTTTGCTTTCTCCTGCTGGAAGGTGCCCTGCTCCTGCGTCCCCCCTGGGCTCTGTCCCCTCCCTGCGTGGGAAGGGGAGCGCGGATGCGATCTGCGCCGCGTCCTCACTCCTTTCGCAGGTTGTCATTCCCCCTTGATGGAAGCTCACACTTAACTCGGGGGCCCACATCCCCCCTGGGGCTGCCGGAGCATGACAGCTCCACCGGAGCCATCTCTGTGACCTCCCTGTGTGCTGGGAGTTGTCTGCAAAAATGCTTGGCAAAGTCCAGCCTCCACATGCTGGTCACGTAGGAGTAGGTAGAGCAGGAGTTGCTTTCTTTTCTCTTTCCTTTTAGTTGTTCTATTGACCTGGTTTTTTTCTTTTTTTTTTTTTCCCTCCAGTGGATAATGGGAAAAGAAATTTTTATTATTTTTTTTTAATTTAAAGATTTATTTCAGTCGTAAGTCATTTAGCCTGACCAAGAGAATAACTCTGCGATCCAGAATGTTATCTTCAGATGGAGAGATACGTATTTCCCACAAGTATATTTTTCACATATATCCCTCCACAGAAAATTTGTATGGAGAATATGCATTGCAGAGCATCTGCTTATGCATCAGGGTGACTGTGTTATCACTGAAGGAGAAATTCAAGGATCCTGTACAGCCTGAAACGCCCAGACTTGAAGAGCACTGGGGAGCTGAAGACACTTTCTGAGCTTATTTTCTCCGGTGTTTCCAGCTTGCCCTTGCCTTTTAGATACTTATGATAAAACATATTCTGTTGAAAAAGCGGTGTTATCCTTCGAATGACCCTGTGAACGAGCTAGTAAAATACCAATTAAATTTGTCCGGTAAACTCATAAGCTATAGTTACAGAGGGTTGGAGCTCCTCTCCTATGAGGACAGGCTGAGAGAGTTGGGGGGGTTCAACCTGGAGAAGAGAAGGCTCCGGGGAGACCTTAGAGCTTCTTCCAGTCCCTAAAGGGGCTCCAGGAGAGATGGGGAGGGACACTTTATCAGGGACTGGAACAATAGGATGAGGGGGAATGACTAATTAAACTGAAAGAGGGGAGATTGAGATGAGATCTCAGGCAGAAATTCTTTGCTGTGAGGGTGGTGAGAGCCTGGCCCAGGTTGCCCAGAGAAGCTGTGGCTGCCCCATCCCTGGAGGGGTTCAAGGGCAGGTTGGATGGGGCTTGGAGCAACCTGGGCTGGTGGGAGGTGTCCCTGCCCAGGGCAGGGGGCTGGAACTCGATGATTTTTCAGGTCCCTTCAAACCCAATACATTCTCTGATTCTATGATGGGAAAAGAGGGGGAATAGAGGAGCAGGGACGAAGGCAAGGGCCTTTGGTTTTGGGGTTGAAGGCAACTAAAGGGTTTGCACAAACTGTGAGTGTCCACCATGGTATCGTGCCAGCGTGACTGTCTCTGTCAGCTTCCAGCCTTTCTCTCAAAAACTTACAGAATCACAGGATGGCAGGGGTTGGAAGGGACCTCTGGAGATCACCTAATCCAAACCCCAGCCAAAGCAGGTTCCCCTGAGCCGGTTGTACAGGAATGCATGCAGACGGGTTTGGACTGTCTCCAGAGAAGGAGAATCCACTTGCTCAAAGCCTGATCATGTATCTCCACATCTTCTCCCAGGGCATTTCCAGACAGGCCACAACCATGCAAGCCTGTTCATCTGGGCTGAAAAACCTGTGAAATGACTGACTGATGAGGCTTTATAAACACGGAGATCTTCGCAGAGAGTCATGAATCACTCCTCTTCATCTGGCTCTGTAAGCCTCATGAGTTCTTTGAAAACCAGCACAAATTGAGCAGTAACAGCTAATAAAAAATGTATTCCTTAAGAAAAATAGTTTCTAAAAATGCATTCACAGGACACGTTTATTGAATCTAAAGGAGAGGTAAATACGAACCCTGCTGTCTGCATTCTGTCATCAGATAAAATGAAGCAAAAAGAGTTTTCTTTTTCACCATTCTTTGCAGTTTTATTCTGAAAAGCAAGCAAACAAGCACACCAAATTGTGCTCCTGTTCCTTTCATCCTTGTGCGCTTCAAGGAAGAGCTCTTGGACATTTTCATTTCAGCAGATCAAATAGCAGAGATTCCTCCTTTATCTGTCACCTGCTGCCTTCCTCCTCCTGTTCTGATGTTCCAAACCCCATCCAACCCCTTTTCACCTGAAACACGGGCACGTTGAAAGCGGTTTAGCTGCTTGCAATGGGGCTGGAGTCGAGCCTTGGGGGTGCTGGAGGATCAGTTGGCACCTCTGGATGGCAAAGGCTGTGCCTGGATGACTTTACATCAATCGTACAAAACGAAAGAAAATTTGCATGCAAACAGACTGTTATGAAAATTAAATGTCCTGGAAGCAGAGCTTTGCAGATCTGGGATTCACCTTCACATGCTGCTCAGACAGCTTTGTCCTGGGAAGGGTTCCCAGGGGTCAAGTAAAGTAGCTGAGTTTTAGAGTGAATTTACTCACTATCTGTAAAAATAAGGCAATGCCTTACAAAGAACTTCATTTTCAGGCTTACAGTGACTTGGCAGTAATAATGAGTAAATCGGTGAGTTGGGGGTGTGATCTGAAGCAAAACTGACTGGAAATGTTTTTTTCCAATCACTGAGACCTACAAAAATGAGAAATATTGCAATGGTCATTAGTTCAGTAGCTAAAACAAGGGGAGACCTGGGTTAAGGTCACTGTCTTTACCACAAGTCCCTTTATTCTGAAACACATTTTCAGTTTCTCTTACAAATAACATATACTTTAGATATTCTTGTAGGATGTCCAAAGACCTAAGACAGCCTTAACCCAGTGTTTTGTAGCGGCGCTGGAAGAAATAAAGAAGCCTCAGCTGGATTAAGGAAGAATAATTTGGGGAAGAATGGGAATTGAATCTATGTCTTATATGACTAGCTGCTGTCAGTCTTGCCCGAGTTTTGATAAGCAGTTTCATCCTGGATTTCAGAAGCTGTTCACCAGGGGTGTTCTGTGGAAGCTGACCTATTCTGTGGCAATTTCAGGGTTAAACAGCTCAGGATCTGCTGATAAAATGATGTCTGCTGTAGAATTAGCAGTCAGATGCACACGAAGTCCTGGCTGCATTAACAGAAATATGTCAGGTGTTCTCTGATGGGTCTGTCCTCAGAGAATATGAGAGTCCCAGTTTTGCATCTGCCAGGGGCTTTCAGCCAACAGAGCCTTGTGGTTTGGGAACTGCCAAATGTGGGTTCTTCTCCATGCCCTTTGCATGTGATTGGTGTTGACAGAGTTATTTGGTTGCTGACGGCAGAACAGAGTTTCTCTCCAGGGACAGTTTACTCTCAAGTTAGAGCCCTTCTTCTCCCCCAGCTGTGGGAGAAAACCCAAGATACTGTGGGGTCAGGTGGAGAAACAGCATCTCTATAATAGTGCCCAGTGGGGACAAGAGAAAGCCCCGCTGCAGGGTGGCCACAAGCTCAAGATTATTTTCAGCCTTGCTGGGAATCTGCAGTGGCTTTATTTGCTGGTCTTTGCTCTTGTCATTTGATGGACTCAGTTCAATATTCTTCTATTTGGGAATATCACCACCTCTTCTGTTAAAAATCCTCCAAGTGCAGACCACGATGGGCTCTGTCTTTCTTCCACATCTCTTGATGCTTAGGAGATGCACAGGAGAGTTGTTGGCTGAGTTTAAGGTAATGGTGCACAAGATGCAATCCTGTCCATCAGGACCAAGAGCTGCTGAGTCACAGCATACACAGTGTCAGGAGTCCAAGAGATGTGCATAGTCACCTTAAGAGCAGGGTTGGTCTCACAAACTTTAATCATCTACACACCCAAATGACACTGTTCCTTTTATCGAGTAATTCATCTGACTTCTGTGTAGCCATCTTCAGCATCTGCTGTAGTCCCTGGACAGGAAAGCTTCTTCAGCGAGTCATGGAGAGTCCACCCAAAATCTGCACTGTCTCCTGAAGGCACATCTTTTCCTTATGGATCAAGAAAAATCCCTGACAGCCATCCCTGATGTATCTAGTGTTCCTGCTGTGAGAGCAGGACATGCTGCCAGGGCAATGATCCCTGTGGTTTTCAGCAGAGGAGGCAATTCTAATTATCTATCTATTGTTGCAAGGAAAAAGAAATTTCTTGCATAGAATAATAATCTTTAAGAAGGTTTGAATACAATCTCAGTCTTTCCGATGTTTTAAGGTTGATATGGTCTTCGCAAACACAGCTTTTCTGCCATCTAATTTTGAAGTTCCAGCATTTGTCAAGCCGTGCTTAAGGACTAATTCTAGATTGCATCCCAATCCCAAATTTAGCAAAAGTCGGAGAAGCTTAGGGACAGACTGAATCATTGTAAGCTTTTATAGAAGAATGTATACATAAAGTACAGTTATAATGAAAGAATATATTAACAATATTTTAAGCACAGTGTCAAACAGGCGTGCAAATTGGTGCTGTTTCAAAGTCCAGACAAAGAGGTGGCAGCTTATGTAGCTCCCTGCTACATCACAGAATCACAGAATCACCATGGTTGGAAGGGACCTCTGAGATCGTCGAGTCCAACCTCAAAAAAACCAAAACAAAAAAAAACCCACAAAAAACCTCCAACAACAAAACAAAAAACACAACACCCCACCACATCACACCCACCCACAAACCAATAATCTTGGGCACTAGAGCATGCCATGTAGAGCCATGTCTATCTACACTTTTCTTAAATACCTCCAGGGATGGTGACTCCACCACCTCCCTGGGCAGGCTGTTCCAGTGCCTGACCACTCTCTCAGTAAAATAATTCTTCCTAATATCTAATTTAAACCTCCCCTGCTGGAACTTCAGACCATTTCCTGTGGTTTCATGTGCTCTGTGGATGTCGCTCCTATTAATTCAATAATTTTATCAGGCGATGGGCTCTGCAGGACTTTCTTTCTTAACATTGCACTCACTTTGCTGAGTCTCACAGCCAAACTGTGTATCCCACACAGAGGCCTCCACCTCTGTAGAGCCTGGACGGGCAGTCTGGGATTTGATGGTATCCA
Organism: Calidris pugnax; assembly: GCF_001431845.1. NCBI lineage: Eukaryota > Metazoa > Chordata > Aves > Charadriiformes > Scolopacidae > Calidris > Calidris pugnax. The sequence goes on along the minus strand of NW_015090832.1, from coordinate 4,589,400 downwards.
AGATTCAAACAAACCTGGAGTATTCATACTGGAAAACCCCCCGTCTTGAGGGGGAGCCTGTCTGGATGAACTCTCCTGGTTTTCTGTCTGTGATTCTGTTTCTGCCAGGTAGGAGTCTCTTTTTTAAAGGTGTGTATCACAGTTACTATCTTCTCGGGAGGCTATTGAGCGTTTAGAAAGCTGTTCATGAAGATCATGGGGACTTTCTCTCCGGGAATATAACCACTTCTGTACCATAAAGCTGAAGTGCTATAAAGCAGAGAGCTCCAGATAAGGAAATATGACTGTCCTTTCTTATCTCCACTCGTCCTAACAGGTGTCCTTGGGGTTGTAAATTTATGTGAGGAGAAGGCAAGAACAGTCTGAGGTATCTTTAACCTTATCACAGATCTTTCCCAGGGCGGAAAGATTGACGTTATCATCAATAAAAGGCTGAATTGTGGCCCAGGTCCCTTCTCCCACCGAGTCAATTGCTCTGGAAAATGTGGTTGCTCTCACTTGGTCTGTGTGTGTGTGTCTGGCAAGGGGCTGGCTGCCCGGTGTCGCACGCAGAGCCCTGAAATAAAACCCAAGCGAGATATATGCAGGGAAATGCCTAATTCCTCAGAGGTTTGTAATTCTGCAAAAGATAATTTGTGTGCCCGTGCTATTACAATTGTTGCAGTTTTATTGCAGCCAGGCCAAAAAAAGTCATCTTGGAAATGAGGTGGAATTATCCTTATTTGTCACTTTTGTGGGAGGAATGAATCGTTCAGTGCACTTGCCATAGGACCCTCATTCATTCCAGCGCTTTACACTTGTGGATATATGGTCTAATCATGTTTCTGCAAAGAGGTGCTCAGGCTCGTGATGTGAATGACTGTGTGGTGGTGGAAAAGCAATTGCTGAGTTTGCTACTCTCTGCTCCTTCTGAAAGAGTTATTTGTGTTTGAATAGGGCCTTTCTTATCATACTATCTTAATTTATTTTTTTTTTTGTTTTTGCACCATTCTCCATTAAAATGAGGATTTCCTCTCTCACCCCACCGTGTTGTCATGGAAATTGCCCCCCGCTTTTTTTTTGGTTTTTTTTAGAAATCTTGTGGCAAAAAGTGCTCTGCCATGCCAGCTGCTTTATGGCCAAAGCAGTTCTGTGGAGCTGATGAAAGATGGGGCAGGTCCCACCTCTGCTTCTGGCATTACCTTTAACGTCTTCAGCTTCCTCAGGGGTGAGGACCTCTGGCTGGCTTTTCTGCTCCCAGCCTTGCTGGAGGGACACCCCAAATGCTTTTCCCACATTTTAGAGCCCTGGTTCTGTTGATCAGTGCACTGAATTCCTATCTACCCTCTGGGGCCACCTTTGATTCAGAGGGACATTGCCATGTTCTATGCCTGGGGTTTGCCCTTGCTGCCACCTCTCCGAAGCATTCCTTCACCTCGGGGAGGTGCCAGCCGTGGGGTAGGTGGAAACACGGGCTGACAGGGGTAGGGGAGTCAATGACAGGTCTGGGCTGTGAATGATCCTTGTGGGGTTTTTCTTTAAGACGTGATTGTTGTTGGTGAGGACAAAGTTCCCAAGCACCCACCCCAAATCTTGGCAGAATTGTACCTAATTTTCCTGCGCTCACTGAATGTGTTTCCCCCCCCACCACCACCCTTGCCAAAAAAGAACCAAATGACTTAATAAACACATTTCCACTACGGAGAGAAAAGTCCAGGAGGCAGATAAAAAGGATAACAATCCCCAGCACCTGAATTAGAACAAACCAGTCTCTTGTCTTCTCTTCCAGAGGGCTGGTTGCTGAGCTAGACTCTGCTGTTGCCCTCCTCCATCGACCTTCAATTCCAGCTTGAGAGAGCGAAGCGCTGCAGGACAGCGAGGTCCCGTGGGGCTGAGCCCCCCCGGGGTGTGTTTCTCAGCTGCTCCTCACTCTCGAGCTGCTTTTCCACCCACGAGCAGTTCCCACAAGCCGCCCCTCGCTCCCCTCACCCACTCTGGCAGCCTTGCTAATAGTTTCTTATTTTAGCTGTTGGAAGAATATGTGTGACATTGAGAATTAAAACATACTCGCAGCTCACACGACGTTTTTCAGCATTTTTTTTCCGCACGCACGAGACTCTTATTCCACGTCCTTTGCCTTCCCCTGCTTTTTAGGCTCTGACCTTCACACCCTCATATTGGAAACTGTTCTGCTACAGAAGATGAGAGTTCATGTCCTCGTTTGGACCCTCTGCACTCCAGAAACTTGCTGGGGTGGGGGGCAGGTGTGGGGTTTGGTTTAAGTTTGATGCTCCTTTTTCTTTTATGTGTATAAACCCTCCCTAGAATTCTAGAGTCAGTAGGTGTTGAATTAGGAACCACTACCTGTGGTTACCAGAAAGTTTCCATTTTTTTTAGCAATGAGGCCCCTAAGAGGACAGGTTTTCGGGTTTTTCTTTGAAGTACTTCTGGCACAATGTCTCAGTGTGAGAAGACGGATTCACTTTTCTGTGGCTCCAATGATGCTAAGCCATGATGCTGAGAAGGACCATAATGGTGCAGGACATTCTCATCCTTTTAACAAAGTTTGGTTACTCTCCATCAGCTCACCAGCACGTGGTTTGTTTTTTTTTTTTTGCTATAAAAAACTGCAAGCAGCACTTGTAGAGGAAAAAGTAATTTCAGACAAGAAGTCTGCTTTTCTCAATTGAATGTTGTAACTTCTCTGCAGGAGGCTTTAGTTCTCCCCAAAACTGCACCAAATACTAGCCAAGGCTTTTCTGGGAAATGCCTATAGATAGAAACTGATGGAGACAGGCAAAGGGACCCCATCCTGAGGTGGTTACATGTGTAGATGCCCTTTAATTCAGTGCATGTAATTACTGTAATTGTGCAGGAAAACGCCCTGATGGCTCTGCACAAATCCCCACTTGTTTTTGGTGTTTGCAGTCATTCGGTGAGTTTACAAAACTTCCCCCTTCGCTTTACCAGGTAAGACAGACCCTAGTGATTATAGGAAGGGGCATAGATTTATAGGGACGATCAAGGAAAATAGGAGCTGTAGATTAAGGATAAACCCCTCTCTTTACAAATTGCTTTTCTGCAGCTTCGCTGGTGGAAAAACTGAAATAAAGTAATTAAATCAAAGGGACTGGAAATAACTAAAGAAGATCCTGAAGCTTGAACTTATAATAAATACTTGCCTCTTAGATCTGCCTTTTGTTTGCAACAGTCAGATCTGCATGGTGTATTAGCAAATGAGTGCATGAAAATTTCTATTTCCAAGCATTTTATTTCTCTTGTAGTCATTAAAATAATGCCAAATTGAGCATGAAGCTAACTGGATGCAATTCCTGTCATCAGAAAATAAGAGTGAGTGGGCTGGGGACGGCTATCCTCCCTCTCAGCAGTTGTCCAGCTAGGAAAACTGCTCAAAGGCAGAGTGAGGACATGAGGATGCTATTGCTTGTGTGGTGCTAACACCCGCCTTCAGTCAATACCCATCAATGTCTGATTGTACTTTGTTTAACTTCTGTAAGTCAAGCAGAATGTGTTAGCCAAGAAATGAAGCTCCCATTACAAATGGACATAAGTCGTTCCTCATTACTCCTTCACACCCTTTCCCTGTCTCCTAACACCACTGATACTAGTGGTGGTGTGTCCAGGAAACAGCAAAGTGAATTGGGGGTCAAGCCTGTGTTTTGCAGGAAACAGAGTCACAAGAAGAGAGCAGAGGAGAGAGAGAAAGACATTCAAAAGACTCAGAAGCAGCATGGCCAGTAGGGTGAGGGAGGGGATTCTGCCCCTCTGCTCTGCTCTGGTGAGACCCCACTTGGAGTCCTGCCTCCAGCTCTGGGGCCATCAACATCAGAAGGATATGGACCTGTTGGAATGAGACCAGAGGAGGCCACAGAGATGCTACGGGGGCTGGAGCCCCTCTGCTGGGAGGGGGGGCTGAGAGAGTTGGGGGGGTTCAGCCTGGAGAAGAGAAGGCTCTGGGGAGACCTTGGAGCCCCTTCCAGTCCCTCAAGGGGCTCCAGGAGAGATGGGGAGGGGCTCTGGATCAGGGAGGGGAACCATAGGAGAAGGGGAAAAGGTTCTAAACTGAAAGAGGGGAGATTGAGCTGAGATGTGGGGAAGAACTTGTTTGGTGTGAGGGTGGTGAGAGCCTGGCCCAGGTTGCCCAGAGAAGCTGTGGCTGCCCCATCCCTGGAGGGGTTCAAGGCCAGGCTGGAAGGGGTTTTGAGCAACCTGGTCTGAGCAACCTGGAGCAACCAGGGCAGGGGGGGGGGAACTGGATGATCTTCAAGGTCCCTTCGTACTCTAACCATTCAATGATTCTATGATGTTTCTTTTGAAATTACCTGAACATCAGATCCTCAGCTGGTGTAAGACACCATGAAGCACCATCAGCATCTTTGCTCCTGTACCTGAACATCAGATCCTCAGCTGGTGTAAGCACCATCAGCATCTTTGCTCCTGATGGGCTCCACCAGCAGAGGAGCTCCCCTGAGTTGTCACAGCTGAAAGAAGTTTAACAAGATTAGGAAAAATGGTCAGAAAAATGTTAAGGAAACTCCACACTGATCAATATTTCTCATTTATTACCACATAAATAGTCCTGGTGAGCTGGCTAATTCCTGTTCCACCTGCCAAATAGCTCTTGTGGTAAATTAAATATGTATGTAAATAGTGTATGCATGTGGCTGACAGACCAGCTAAATCTGTCCGTGAAAAGTGGGTGTTTCCATCTGCACCTGGTTATTGTGAAATAAGGTTGCCTTTGTTACCAGGTAACAATAAAATGCAGGTTAAATGCCAAGGTACTGATGCAACTTGTGCTGAAAACATTCCGTGTGAAGAACACTGGGGCAGTACACAGTCCAGGTACCTTCTTATTGAAACATACAAATGAAATTCAAGTGGGTGGTTGGGGTAAGTATTAGCTGTTGTGAATAGTCTGCTTTTTGACCAGGATTTGTCAGAACAAGAATTTTTTAAAAAAACAGCAGTACTCGTAACATTGTGGTAGCAAAAATGGCTGAATTCTTAACAAAGAGAAGGGTTTTCTTGACAGTTTTGTGGCAGGGAGCTGTGTAAAAGCAGTTCAGTTTTCTTACTTCCTTTGTTGTTTCCTGGGGTCAAGTTAAAATTATCTGGAAGTCCAGAATCCTGAATATTAATTTTCCCTTTTAAATCAGGATTTTATCTTGGAAATTTTTTATATGTTTGCTTATTTTTCTGTCCTTTAAAAAGAATGGCCTCTTGACTTTACCACTTGGTTGCCAGTATGTTTTTCATCAGAAATTTATTAACTAAAGGAATGCAGATAGCCAGCTAGCACTGGGAATCAGAAAAGATCTTGGCTTGAGTGAGCCTCACTCTTCAATATTAAGTGTGAAATAATAGCATAGTCAATAGCTTTTTGCATTTAAAAAAAAAATAATGAAAAATGCCTTTTCAACCTTGAAAACGCGCAGATTGAAGTATGTGTGCTGCTCATCACGATGAGAGGTGTTGTTTTGCTTTGCCTGGTCTTGCTTCTGCCGGCTGGATATTACAGCGGCGTTTAAGATGTAGTGTGAAACTCCAACACTGCTGAAACAAGCATAAAAGAAGCTTTTTCTGTCTGATTGGGAACAGAATTCAATGGTATTTTGACAGAAAGGGACTCTTCCCTACCCTAACTCATAAGGGGGGGTGAGTGCATGTACGGGGATACTTTTATTTCCCACCCACTACAAACATCCTCAAGGGAAAGGACAAGATGGCACAGAGGATTATGGATTTTTTAACCTGTTGTCAGTTCACTCCTTATTGCTCAGATGAAGTTTATCTGCACAGAAGACATTGATTTCACTGTATGAGATTGTCTGAAGGTTTAATTAATGTTATGATCAATCTGCTTTATTTATTCCTGTCATTGGCTTTAAATTGTTGGTGCTCCCAATGCCCTGTACTTGTGTTTGAGAGAGATCAGCATGGGAATATCATATCCATTAAATCTGCAGTGTTCCAGCATGTTTTCTGAAAAGTTAGTTTTAACAGTAAATACTGAGTTTTGTAAAGAGTTAGTTTCAGGAACTCCATTACTGAGTCTCCTATGTGTTAGATGGAAGGAAGTATATATATTTTTGTCTGAACTTTCCATAGGTACTTGTGTTGCTTTGTTTATTTATTCTGCCTTTTTTATTGCTTTTTCTTTTCCATTTTGCCCGTATATTTTGGATCTGAATCATTCAACACTATAAAGGAGATTTGTGGTGAATCAGATGTGTTGTGGTACTTTTCCATCTTTCACACCAGGGCTTGGGAAAAAATAGAATTCAAGGTAGGTTCTAATTTTGGGGGAAAAGCCTTTCCTGGAAAAGAGAATCAACTTCCATTACTGAGGATGTTTTGTAAATTTGAGTTAGTCAAAGGAATAAATGGAGGAGAAAAAAAATAATATTCAATTGGACACTTCAAAATAAGATGCCAATGATTTCAAGTTTGAGAGCTACTTTTTTCCCCTAGGAATATCCTTCAGTTTCTTTTAGAAATACTTTAAAAAACCAACCCTGAAAACATCTCGTGGGTCTGAAGAGAAGCTTGTATCTCCCTAAATCCTGGCCTGCCCCAAGCACAGATCTGCCATTTTCTGAGGGCATTCACTTTCCCAGATGCCATGTGTTTCTTCCTGAGAATGTCTTTCTTAAGAGAAGGAGAATGATAGTACTTTTTTATTTGGTGTAAAATGTCCCTAGAGGAAGAGTATGGATATTTCTGCACGCGCTCTCCAGGTTGACCTTGTGAAATGGTGTAGTTTCATGAGCAAAAACAAGAGCTGAGCACTGTGCTACACAGCCTGTGCTTTTGAGCATTGAAACTATTGAGAGATGGTTGAAAAGATTTTAGAAAAGGGGGAAGAAAAATCCCACCAACCAACACAACAAAATCCCAGACTGGAAACACTGCTCCACAAATAACTGGTTGTTTTATGTCCCCACGTAGGCTCAGCACGCAAAAGCCTGGCCCCGAAGTGCTGGTACCCTGATGGTGCCATCAGTGGATGGTCTCATTCTCAACTTGTTCCCAAACAGCTGGTACATAATTAACTCTTGCCTGCCCCTAAACCTTGTATTTTTTACCAGTAGAAAAAAATCTAAATGGGAGTTGAAGCGGTGGGTTCAGAAGCGAAAATCTGGCTGCCCAGGTCAGGCAGGCAGTGGTCACAGGGTCTGTGCCGACGTGTCACCTGTGGGCATGGGTGGGAATAGAGGAAAAATCTAGTGTTGCTTCGCTGTTGGTTTTGGTATCTGAGGAAGGTGTGTTTACACTGGTGCTCTTGGCTGGGATAGCAGTCATTCCTGCAGTGCTTACACTGAAAGACCTCTATGAGAGATGTTCTCCAACCAGAGTCAGGGAGCCCTGTCATGGTGACCAGCCTCCATCTCGTGGCAAATTCAGGCCTCTGTCCCTGGGAGAAGGCTGAGAGTAAATCTGAGTGGAAAAAACTCTGATTCCCCCAACATCAGAAGCACATGGAGCTGTTGGAGCAGGGCCAGAGGAGGCCACGGAGATGCTGGGAGGGCTGGAGCCCCTCTGCTGGGAGGGGGGGCTGAGGGAGTTGGGGGGGTTCAGCCTGGAGAAGAGAAGGCTCTGGGGAGACCTTAGAGCCCCTTCCAGTCCCTATAGGGGCTCCAGGAGAGATGGGGAGGGACTCTGGATCAGGGAGGGGAGCCATAGGAGGAGGGGGAAGGATTATAAACTGGAAGAGGGGAGACTGAGCTGAGATGTGGGGAAGAACTTGTTTGCTGTGAGGGTGGTGAGAGCCTGGCCCAGGTTGGCCAGAGAAGCTGTGGTTGCCCCATCCCTGGAGGGGTTCAAGGCCAGGTTGGAGGGGGCTTGGAGCAACCTGGTGTGGTGGGAGGTGTCCCTGCCCAGGGCAGGGCAGTAGGAACAAGGTCATCTTCAAGGTCTCTTCCAACCCAAACCATTCTATGATTCTATGAAACTGCTTGAAAGGGCTCAGAAAAAACGTGTGAGAATAACCAGAAAAAAACCATGGTGTTCCACTGGAAACAGGATGGGATTCTCCATTTGGGTACTCACATCAGAGTAAATCTGGGGTACCGCTGGCACCACCAGTGTGTGGCTGTCTTGCAGTGATGTGAGGAGCCTCAGCTGCGGGGCGTGCGGGGCTCAAGCACCACCCAAATTCTCTCCTTTGACCCCATCAGCTTCACTACCTTCTCCTGGCAGCTTTTCTGCTCCCAGCAGTTGGATGTCTCAACATTTGATACTCTGCCAGCTCCCTAAATACAACAAATGTGTTTTGTGGGGGGATGGGGAGAGCAGCATGGCCTCATCAGACATGGGGTTTTATCACACATCTGTCAACACGAAGGGGAACCATTCAGCGCTGAAATCTCCACGTTGTTTTTTTTCCCCTTCAGCAGTTAGATCCTATAAGCAAATGATACTTCCAAAAAGCTTACTGAAGGAAAATATTAAATGCCCTGAAACAGGTTTTAGCTTAGTATCAAGGGAGCCCTGTAAATTGGCTGTCTCGTAGAGGTGACTCTGTACCTACAGGCCTTACACAACTGTAAGAACAACCTTCAGTCCCCAATTCTTGAGGCTGGGGTGCTCTTCCCTCTGTCCCAAGTACTCTCCTGCTGTTGTCCCACTGTGGGGTCTGCTCAGATCCCCACATCAGCCTGTAACAGCATCCCACAGGAAAAAAAAAAAAAAAAGAATTAAAAAAACAACACACAACCCATGGAGCCAAGCAGCTTCAGGGAAGGATGAAACTTATGCAAACAGAGATCTACAAAAAAAAATGAATTAATAAAATATACACTTCCCATGCATTATGAAACACATCTGCCTGCAGAGTGAAATGCCAACTTTAAATTTTACTTTGGCTTGGGAGAGCTGGCCAGGATGAAAATGACTGCATGCGTTGGTGAGCAGCCACCTGCAAATGTTTGCACACACCTTGTTTTTCCCTTCTTTCGGGGTTTTTTTTTTTTTTTTGTGCCTGACTCCATCAGAGGGTTTGTGGAAAGGGTTGGGAGTACACAGCTGATTTATTAATGCCTTGGAGATTTGAATTGACTGGTCTATATTCCAGATGGAAGCACAAAGGAATTAATGCAGTGGCTAAGACTGGTGGCCCATCTAGTTGGGGTGGGTAGTTATTGGGTGGTTTATTGGGTAGTGGTTTAGGAGCGATGCCCTCCTCTCCCTTCTCCCTTTCTCCTTCCCTTTAATGGCGCAGTACATCTTGCTACTGCTGTGTGATTAAAAAGCAGCTGTGAGGCTCCACATCCCACCTCTGCAACCAAAGCAGCTATTTCCAGACAGTGCCCTGAGACTCAAGCATTTCTGGAATAAAAGTATTTTGGCCAACCACACATGTGTCAGAAGCAGAATAACTGCTCCTTGCAGAAGGTTCTTCTTGATCTCTGCCAGTCCCTGCCTTGCAGACAGAGATGGGGCACTTTCTAGCACCCCCACCCACTGTGGTCTTCTTAATATACTTCCATGTCTTTGGAATCCATGTCTGTTACTGATGTCTCTCCTTTAACGATATGATGCGACTCTGTGTTCCGTGTCTCAGCTCCTTGCTGTATAGAAACACACATCCTTTCCTCGGTTTATTTTTGCTGGTTTTATTTTCCACTGAGTCTGCAAAACCCAGGAGAGAACAGTCTATCACCGGGGTTAGAAACCTGCTCTGGATGTATTCCATATCAGATTTTCAAATCAGACCAGGCAAGTGCAGCGAAGTGTATGTGGTACCCACCAGCTGCAGAATTACAGCCCTTCAGTGACTCATTTCCCTGCCCCCCCTGTCCAAGCTCTCCATCTGTAATGGAGAAGAGGTTGAATATTCAACAGCCAGAGGGAAATTGGGAAGATCAGAAATGAATGCTCCCAGCCTCCCCTGGAAGTGGGTGCTGCTGTCACTGGGGCAGTTTCTGCTGCAGCAAGTGCCAGGCAGCTCCTTACGGGAGAACCTTCTGCTTGAGATAAAGCTGGGGTTTGTACTTTCAAAGTCAGTCTTGAAAACTGCATCAATGAAAGAGTAACGGATCTTTCTTGCTTAAATATTTGAACAGCAGTTTGTTAATTTTTGTTACTCTCAACGTGGATTAATTGCTATTTTATTATCAACTTCAGCTTCTATTAGTTTAGGATTTACATCTTAAATGATAGTATCAGACTTCGTCTTGAATAAAACATTTTGTAACCTAGATGAGTTCATTAAATTCTTGAAGGTGAACTGACAGATTAAAGGCAGCGCAAAGATCCTGATGTGTTTTACAATTGTGAGAATACTCATTTGGAGTTTTATAAAACAACAAATTGCACATTTCAGATAGTTCGACTTCAAATAGATTGTGATAAATACTGCTACCTTTTGAAATGTTATCTTCCATTAACAGTTAGTCTTCTGCACCTATCCCCTCCCTCCTCAAAAGCTAATGAGGTGCCATTTTACATTGTTGATCACACAAACAGCAAAGGATATAATGAAGTAACCCTGTGCACGTTGCTCTTTCAACTAATTAACCTTGATTGGTGTGGGATGGCCTCAGCATGGGGGTTTGCAGTGGGATACCTATCATGGCCAACCATGATGATCCGGGGGCAGACCTGGGGGTAACTCACACTCGTGCTGATTCCAGTGAGAGATGCTGGAGATTTATCCAAAGGTGGATGGAAAGCCATGGAAAACCTGCTTGTGTGTTGCATTGGGAGGACTCGGGTTATGCCTGGAGTAACACTGCTATAAGATAATAATATATATGTCTGGAGTGTACCTACTATAATCCCAGGGAGGCATGATCGGACCCGGAGAGTATGCATACTTATCTGCCAGGAGACATGTGATTAGTTAGTCCTAATTCTTCATACCTGATGTGATTAATTGTTATGTACACACAGGCTAATGAGTGTACAGCTGAGTCTCCTTTCTGGCTCAGGTCTGTAGACTTGGTCTTCTCTGCCTGCTCTGAGCAGGCTGGTCCTATGTGGCCACCCCGGGTGACCTGAACTACCAGAAGGTGCTGGAGAGATCCGGTGAGGAGTGCAGGTTTGGGGGTTGCCAAAACAAAGAGAACTTCTGGTGTTGGAACGGACCACTCAGGGCTATTTCTTGGCTTTATCAGGATATCTGGCACCCTGGGCACAGGAGCTGATCTGCAGGGCTTTGTTAGACACTTGCTTTTGCTATAGCACTCTGCTGTAGGTGGAGGATGGAGCCCCAGGAGAGCTTCTGACTCTGCTCCTCTACAGGATATTGTCACCGGGGCCGTGTCCTAGGGATGGGGGCAGAGAGGGTGGGCGAAGGCAGAAGTTTGTGTTCTGAATTTAGAGGGCTAAACAAATAAACACATGTGTGAGAAAATAGCACAGGGCTTAACACAGAGACAGGGCTCTCAGAAGTATTATTGGAGAGGTTCATTTAATCCCGAACAGATTCAAAGGGATAATGGCACAGGAGCAGCTCTCCAGACCTCCTTACCCTTGCCTACTGGAGGTTACGTGGGCTTTTGCGGGATTGATTTATCTGCAGGGCTGGGGGGAATTGGATGATCCAGATGACTAACAATGAGATTTAGGGTCGAATTTATTTCACTTGAGGTAGTTAAATCAGATGCTTTTGTCCCCCGGGCCCTTCTGTCTGAACTTAATCCAAGTGCTAGTGCCGAGCACAAGTTTTTCCTGTTAGGGGATGTTCAGGGACCTTACATGAAGTGGTCTTGGCAAGTCAGACGGGTGGGCGGGCGGAATGAAAAAAAAGCAGCTGGTAGAAGGGGAGGGTGGGGGTCAGCTGTTCCCGCACAGCAGTACGTATGAACTGCTGGAAAAGCTTTTACTGTTGCTGTTAGTGTTAACACGGGCTCCGGGGCTGCACAGGGAAATGTCTCTCGAGGGCATCGTCAAATCAGCACTTCTTTGCATTTGTTTTTACTCCTTGATTTTTTTTTTGCCTTCAAAAAGGCTTCCGAGTAACGCCATCTATTCCGAGGTTAACCACGTGTAATCATTGCACGAGCAGACTGTCTAACTCTGGGTTTTCTTGCAGTGCACAGAGTTGGGTATGCTCCTCCAGTCCCAACCCTGCGCTTCTCTGATGCGGAGAATCTCTACCTTCATAAAAGAAACGCAGAATATTTCTTTGCTGGGGATTTCTTGTAAAAAATTTTGGGTCTTCCCCACCACGTAAGCTACCGATCCAGAAATCAGAGGCAGCTGTAAGCCGTCCCCGTTTAAAAAGAGATGACTAGAGCTCTAAGCCAGCCTGGTGATTTTCCCTGGATTTCTGGGTTTCACAACCCCGGGGAGCAGCTCTGAATCCTTAGCAAAGAGGACAGGGGTGTGCAGTCACCAGCTCCTGATTAAAGATGAGGCAAAGTCGGGGGAAGGAGTGGGAAAGTGGAGGGGAGAGAGGAGGTGGACGGGGAGGGTGGGAGCCAGTGAGAATGGGGGAAGGAGACACATCCCTGACTTTGAGCCGTGTCCACTGGTTTCTGCAGCAAAGAGCAGCTGAGCAGAAAGCCGTGGCTGTGGCAATCCCCCTGCCAGCAGCCCAGGCTCGCTGCCACTGCTGAGCCAGCCTCAAAAACCACAGTAGGAGGACTGAAGTGGGCTGACACGGGGGGGTCTGTGTCCGGGGGGAGCTGCCGTTGTGCCACAGCAGGAGGACTGAAGTGGGCTGACACGGGGGGGTCTGTGTCCGGGGGGAGCTGCCATTGTGCCTCTCTGTGGGCTCTGAAGTTGATACGTTAATTGCATTAATTAGGTGGGCATGCTTTCCATCGCAATTGTGTTTTCAAGGCTATTTAAAGTCTGTTTAAATGTTTGCAGAGCTTTCATGGCCGTTAATTAACAACCAGATGCAAATATGTAGAAGGCAAGAAGGCACATATTTTGGGTGCACACACACACACACGTTCCTACAAGATCCAACAATGTCCTTGCCAACAAACGGTGCTCACAGTGCCTGCCCAAAGGAGCTTATTCCCATGGGCTGCTGGCAATGGAGGGTCTTGCTTTTGGGGAACATGGTCCCCAAGACAGCTGGTGAAAACCGACCTGCAAATCTTTACCCAAGATTACTAAAAGATATAGCCATGGAAATAAAATATGTCTGTGATGTCTTGGGATGTTTCATCAAAGCAGAAAGTGCCGCTGGATTTTACAGAGGGAGGAATGGATGCTCTTCAAGTGAAGTGAACCCACCAGCCCTCCTTGAAGGGGTGGGTACCAGATGTTGCCAAGACTGCTTGGTGCTCCTTCTACTTTTAAAGTTAAGCTTTATAGGAAAGCTAACACTAACCAGAATCTGACCGTAGCAATTAATTTCAGGGCTCACTGCTTAATTAGGTATCGATGGCTAATGTACTCTTCCACTTACTCATATTAGTTGGACCCACCAGAATTGAATAATGTTTTTCCATTAAAAAAGTTCCTCTTCTGCTTACTTCGATCACTTCTGGCTGCTTTGGATAGTCTGTCTGGTGGCTGCAGAAAGCTGCATTTTTTTAATAGTGTAAGAGGATACTGAAATAGGTGGTGGTGGATGCAGTTGCTGCCATGAGGTTACAAACAAGACAAGGAAATCGATGCAGGGGTTTTTCATGGTGGAACATTTCCAGGTTGTTGCTGACCTGTAACCTGGTGGAGCAGAGCTGCTTGTGTGCTGCAGAGTGGGGCCATACGGGGGCACGTTACCTGCTCTTTGCTCCCTAAGAATATTATTCTGTAAGCATCTTTGGGCAAAGGGCACCCTGCAGTTGGCTGTGAATTCCCACATGTGCCTAAAGCTAGACAAATATGGTTATTTTGGGGTTTTTTCTTCTTCCAAACTGAAACATTAGAGAAAAAAAAGCTTTGGGTCAAAGAAAATCCTGTTTCTTTCCATGATTAAAACCTAAACCTTTCAGTGATTAAAACCTAAACAGCTGCCACTGTCTTCTGAAAAGCATTTTTTGTCACCCCCAAGCATCCTGTGCCCCCTTAATAAGAAATTTTGTCTAATTTTGGAATGTTCCTCTTTTTAATTTGAAAATATCAACCCAAAACAAAAAGGAAGAGTTTCCGCTGGTAAACATTGGCCTGAAAAGTTTTAGTTCCAAACATTTCCTCTCGTTTTGCCAGTGCAGCGCAAACCCAAGTAGCACTGGATTCCTTTTGAAAACCTGACTATCATTGAAACGACTGTGACTGGGCAAAACACCCCATTGCTCACTCCAGCAGGACGGGTTGCTGAACCGGTCCCCTTTGATGCGGTGCTTTGGCGAGGATTTGAGCCCTTCTCTGTGCACTCAGCCAGGCTCTCGTGGCCAGGACAGACGGGGAATACGTGTTTCCATGTGCTCCATCCAGTTAGTGATGGTGTTGCTTTTTGTTTGTTGTGCGGGTGTTTATTTTTTGTCAAAATTAGGTTGACGGTTGGACAAGATGATCTTTAAGGTCCCTTCCAATTTAGAAGATTCTGTGATTCTGTGTATTGCCTGTTTGCAATTACAAACACAGAAGCAGGTGCACAAACCCGAAGCTGTATCAGAGCACCCCAGGACACATCCCACCCCCACCCAGCAGAGTATCTACTACTCGAATCTACTACTCTACCTTCTGAGTGTCCTCCCCTTTCCCCAGATTGCTGCTTCCTCTCCTCTTCCAGTTTTCTCAGGCTCTTTCCAGCTAGTGCACCATGGATTTGCACTCCTTTTGGGCAGGGAGCAGCAGCAGAAGCCAATGAAACTCAAACATTTGTTGCTACCTCCAAGGAAGTCATCCGCCCATCTTCCTGCCTCCCTTTCCTATGGCTCTGTCTAAGCTTATACAAAAATCCAGTGGGGATCTGCACTTTAGAAATCACTCCTCTCCCTCATTACTGAGCCAAATTTGGAAGACATCTGAATTTTGCCAAACGCAGATCCTTTTAGTCTACATTAAAATTTTCTTAAACCAACGCTACGCTTGTGGAAGAGCATTTTTGTGCATCTGATTCCTACAACCAGAAAGAGGAAAGGACATAGAAAATGATGCAAGTTGAGGACACGTTCGTCTTCCCATGAGCTGTACCTTGGCTCCTTCCTTGACAGGTTTGGTTAGACATTTTAATCTGGGGTGCTTGTGGCCGCAGGTGAAAAGAGAGCATGTCCAAATAAGAGATACAAGTCTTCCTATGGGGATGCATAACTCATTTCATGCCCATTGCTGTATCCAGCATCCCAGCCGGCTCCTCAGTACCCTGGAGCTCAAGGGTGCTTGTTGCCCTGGCTTTGGCAAAGGGCAGAAGAGCAGGTAGAGCCAGGGAGGCACATTGCCACCCCCAGCAGTGTCCCTGCTTCCCTCTGCCCTTTCTGCTGCGGGCATCGGGTAATGCTCTGGGACCCAAGCTGTCTGCTTATAAAATAACAAAGTTTAATCTTCCTTTTTTCATCTTTTGACTTTCGGTATAAATTACCTCATCTGAGGTGTCACTAGAAATTGATTTGTTATGCTAAATACTTGCCAAATAAATAATGAGCTCCCAAATTAGTCTATATGCAATAAGACAAGGAGTGAATTATTTCTAGTGATTCCTTTTATCATGCAAGGATTAAATTATTTCAGTGCTCTGATTCTCAGGGCTGGGCTGTCTCCGAAAAATGTGCCTGTGACACTTTAAAAACACCAAGCCCCCCTCTATGCTCTTTTATGATATTAAATGTCACCACTTCCCTCATTTTATCACATTATTACAGCCTTTTCTTGCCTGGAAGGAATCAAATTAATGAAAACTGAAAGAATCCAAGGTGTCTGCCCATACATCTCTCATAAAATCATCCTCCACATTACAGAACAAGTTCTGAGGTGATGCCACGAGGCAAAAGACCAAACCAATTTAAATAAGGCTGATTACAGCCTTCCCCCAAAAAAACCAAACCCATAACCCAAACCTGAAAAACATCAATACCTATTTTAAAGGTGCTGAATAAGAGAGCAGAAAAATTATTTAGCAGAAATTCTTTATTTTGTTTGCTCTGCTAAGGCTGGGCAAACCCGTTGCTGAAATGTCTCCTGGTACATTATAAAGAAGTTTGCTCATCTCGTTTCATGGCCACCTTCTAGAGGTTGCTTTTGGACAGCCATCCTCAGGTTGGTAAATTATTCCTACTGTAATCACAGAGCAGAGGACATTGGTAATGGAGTATGAAACTGCTCCCAGGCCAGCCGTGTCTGAAATCCCCCACTGTGCCATCTGCCAGATGTGCAGAGGGCCTTGGTGAAATGAGCTGGGGACATCCAAAGCAGTGTCACACCTGGCACTGTTGGCAGAAGAGCCAACAAGCAAATGAGCTGTGGAAACTGGACAGCCCTGTGGTCCTTAAATGTTATGGGTGGAAGTGTAGCAATGGACTGAGATGTGTTTGGCCTTGAGGACTACAGGAAGAGCTGTGGCTCTTGCTCTCACATGCACCTTCTGAAACAGATGAGATGAGAAGAGATTGCCAACAGTCACTGACACTCAACAGGACACCTTCAGGGATATGAATTCAGGCCTTCAGAGCTTCCTCCCAGTGTCCCTCATTGCTGGACCACAGCTCCCATCTCTCTGGACCAGTAAGAAGTCCAAGGTGTCTCTCTTCTGCAAGCAGAGAGGATTTCTCCACAGTCTCCAGCACTTGGTTCTCCAGTACAACACCTGAGAGACACAGGTCTAAAGGCACCTGGAGAGCTCGAGAGCCACAAGCTGCTTTGGAGGATGGCTCAGAGGACCCAGTTATGATAGTTACACTAAATTACCAGTTTTTCTTCATTTACTGTAAAGAGTCCTAGTGGGACTCTTTTCCTGGACTGAAGGTAGCTTCTGCACATGTTCAACGGAGAAAAGAGAGGCAAAAAACTGAGGAAGGTGGAAAACTTGGAAGAAATCCTTATTCTAAAAGAAGGAGAAAAATCATCACTGTGGGCCAAGCATGACTGCCTGCTTTTGATGCAGATTCCTCTGCTGTAAATTGAGATGGTATTTGGATTGCATTAGGCAGCCTGTATCACTTTTCAAAAAGTGGGATGTGTCCACTAATGCTTGGAGATGCTTATTATTATTTATTGATATATAAAGCTGCTATATAAGTTTTCTTTAAGGGAATGCCAGGCACCATTACTGTAATTTGTTAATGTAACAAAAGTTTCCTATTATACTAATGTCACCTTGCTAAAGCTAAAGCTCTCATGATTTTTTTCTTTGTAATGTCTTGCCACAGAGGGTAGTTCAGCGCAGATGTTCACTTCGGTATGGTCTTAGTGCCACTCACTGAGATTACTTGACTTGTGGGTGACTTGGATGAAGAATTACAATTCAAGCTATTTAAAACAGAGTACTGATGCACAGAGAGTGCCTCGACGATTGTTTAGGAGGTGTCTGAACTCTTTAACTGGCCCCTGGCTCTCAGGTCGAACCCTCAGCCCCATCAGAGGCTACTGCAGGTCTGGGTGCATGTCTGCTCCCAAACGGCTGCTCTTGCAGAGGTTCTTGCCTTTGTGATAAGCCTTTGCCCACTGCTCCACAAAACAGAATGCCTAGGAAGTTACCAAAATTGAGCAATTTTGAATAAGCATCTTCCAGAACCATGGAGCTCTCTAAGGAGTGGTCTGCTGGCTACAGAGCTCTGGGCCAGGGCTGGCTGAAGCATTGCAAGGAGATATCTGTCGCAAAACATTTAAATTTCTTAGCTTGAAGTCCTCATACATAGCCAGAAATAGCTTTGATATAAGGCTGGGCAGTAGGTTGGATAGCTATTTGCTTCCCAGTTCATTCCTCCTGCTATAAGCCAACGATCGGGTGCTCTCCAGCCCTCTACGTAGTATCGCTGTAAAGTAATTGCCTCTTAAATCTTTCTGTGGAATTGATAGTCAAACTGCTGTGGTCACACCCCTTATATTATAAGATTTCCCCTTTGAAACAAGCTCCACTGCTAATTCTGCAAAGCTATTAGCTGTCAGTATATGAAGTGCAGGGGACACTTGGTGCGCCCTGTGTCTGCAGCGTGGAGCACCAACAAGTGGGAAGGTGCCACCACCATTGCTCTGCTCAGCCCTGCAGCAGAATTGGTCCCGAGGGTGGCTTAAGGAGAACACGTAACTATGGATGCCAGAACTGTACTTGTAAATTCTTTCCAGAAGACATGCAGTGGGAATGGTGGTTGTGACAACTGGTAGGTGGCTTCGAGGTCCAGCCACTCAGTGCATCACCCACTGTGCATGTGGGACTGGGACTGTGGCAAACAGAAGTTCATAGTGTCTTATGTATTCACCTGGCCTGGATCTGTGATGGGCTGAGTGGTGTCACCAGGAGCAGGTATGATAGCAGTGGTGAGGGTGCTGTGACCGTGCTGTTTCCTCACCCAAGCAGGGAAATTGTGTGTTCAGGCTTTGCTGCTCCCATAAACGGGAGCATGTGTCCAGAAATGATGAGTCTGGAGGTTTAAAAAGCATGAAAACTACTACAGCCACTTGGAAACTTCAGGCCATGATACATTTTGCAGGCTTTTAAACAGCTTTTTTTTTTATAGTCACAATTTTTTTGTCACTGCAACTGAAAGCGCTAGGCTTACACATTTCTTTCTTTTTTTTTTTTTAGAGAAAATTTTTCCTAAAGTTGGATTTTAGTAGTCCTGCTCAGGGTCAGGATTTCCTTGCAGAAACCAGGTGATGCCCTCCAACCATCTCAATGCACACTGGCCAACAGATCTCTTTATAGAGGCCTGGAGCTGTTTGTACAGGTCTGACCAGGATGTCTTCCCCTGGCAAAGGCCATCTCTGCTGCCATTACTAAGGGAGTGTGGAGAGCAGAGACCCTGGAGAAAGCTGAGTGTCTTCTAGAGACTGAGGGTGGCAGTTGCTTTCAGGCATGATTCAGCTTCCCATTCCTAAACAGATGGTCACCTCAGGGTACGGCTGTCTTGGAGGATGGGTGGCTATGATGGAGGACAGTGGCATACAAAGGGCAAGTGGGAGAAGGGATGGCAGGCAAGAGGCAGCCTTTGCTGACCAGGGTGTCCCTGGACTTCAGGCATCTCCCTGGGGCTTCACCAAGGCAGGAGCTTGTCCCACTTCTTGCACAGCTGCTGGTTGGGTTGGAAGGCGACAGCACTGTCCTCTCTCTGTGGTAAGGCTAATTCCAGTAATATTGGTGAATTGCTTAGTTACCATGGTGATGAGAGCCCTGGGAAAAGCTATCCATGAGCAAACCTATCTCTTCTTTGCCAGTGGGATTTTGTGAAAAACAAGTGGCCAGAGCAATGGGACGGGGCTAGGCCCCATGTCTGGAGTAAGTCACTGTGTTGGCCTTCATCAGGCTCTTGGGAAGCCATAGGCAAGTGCTGATGATCAGAGATGGAGCAGACAAGGGTGGCCACAACCTTGGGGAGCTGCTGAGATGCCTGGGCCCTTGCTTGCTCTCAGATCTGACCCTTCAGTGTAAGCAGCAGTGACTCTCTCTCTAGCACTTTGTGATTTGCTTTGACTCTCCCAGACAACTGAATTTAATACCTAATAGAATATAGTATTATAATGTAATTAATTCCATTCTGCTCCTATTTTGAAATGAGACAGGATTGAGGCAGAAAAATGGGGAGGAGAGGAATAATAGCAACAGGGAGGAAAACAGAGGCTTCCCACTGTGTTCAGTCTGCAGAGGGCCATCTCAAACATAACAAGCAATAAGATTTTTCGCAAACTGAATGTATTAAATCCCCAACTGCCACCTCCAGTTCTAATGGGCAGGAGGAGACTTGCTGGGATTTTGGGAGGGTTTACCAGTGTGCTCAAGAAGGTGCACACTGATGGAGAGGGTGCAGAAATTATGTGTAGGAGTCAGATGGAATTAATTTCTCGCAAAATTGTTTTTAAAACCACCACTATGAGCTGCTTCAGTGAAAGTGTTTTTAGTACATCGGACACTGCACTGCATTATCTTAGGATGTAGCCTGTAGATGCGGAGAAATATATGAAGTCAAGATATGTTTGAACTGTGACTGTCTTCTTTCTGTCACCCTCTGAGGTTTCTAGGAACGGTGCAGGTGAAAAATAACTGATTTCACTGCTTATAATAGGGAATAAGAGTGTGGAGAAACAGCTTCCTGCGCCCATGGGTAGGGGATGAGGCAGCAAGCATTTCTGACACGAACTGCTTCTCCTAACCCAGATTGCCTTTCTCCTTAAACAGAAATTTTGAGGGATTGGTTGTGCCAGTAGCGGTTGGGAAAAGAAGTGCTGGTGGGAACTCCAGGCAGAGAAAACACGGAAGAAGGACACAGGAGGAATAAAGCAGACTGTACTGGCTGTTCTTGTCTTTGCAGTAGCGCTTGTGCTTTTACTTTCCCAAATTTTCAACAAGGACCCAACATGCCCTGAAAAGCCTTTGAAACAAGACTGCACTCCGTGAATATCAAATTCCTTCAAGTTAATGATGTTACAAATTATTTCCATGAAATAAGAAAAAGCGTGTGTTGCCACCAGAAGTTCAAACTCTGAACTTTCCCTGTGGTTTTGGATTTTTTTTCCTCTTTTTTTTTCTCCAAAATTATTCATAATTTTTTGGTTATTTTTGAGGTTCTGGGTTCAAGCAGCTGTGGTATGTTGAAATACCCCAAAGAAGCAAACAAGGAAGAAAACAAGTAGAAAGTTTGGAGTTAAAACCAGGCAGGGAGATGAGAACTGCAAGTAGGAATGTTTTGAATAAGGATGCATCTGTATTTGTGCCCTGTGCACATTTATATTCTTGCTGAGTTTTTATGAAAATGATAAGTTTGCTGCAAATTATGGATAATCGTGAAAATGTACCTGCTGTCACAAAAGAAGCATTCTGCTTCAAAAGGGAACACATTCTCCTTTGAGAGTTTTCTCACTGAAGGCTGAAAATACTTCAGAAAGTTGTACCGATTTATAATGACCGTGGATATTAGACAAAGGGCAAGACTTCGGGTACCACAAAACACATTTACTAAGCGTTCAGCCTAGGACAGAAATTTTTACATGTAACCTTATAATACACCACTTAAACTGGCTTTCTGACTAATTAGCGCTGTCGGAATGGTGTAATGGGGCTTGAGCGCAGCGGGAGATAAATGTGGGTGTGTTCAGGGTTGTTTCTTCTTTGGTAATACAGGTTTAAAATACCAAGATCTCGAAGCTAAATTATAATGGTCAATATCCACAGCTGAAAGGTGTTCCATGTGCAGTAAATTTGCAGAGCTCTTTGGAAAACTCAGCTCAAACTCTAATGGCAAATGATTGAGTGCTTTCTGAAGGATTAATGGACCATTAATGTGCAGGCCATGGTGCAGCCATCATAAGAAGGGCTTCCAGAAAGGACAAGACTGGTTTCAAAATCCCCAGCCTATCACTACGGTTTTCCCAGGCTTCTCAGATATTTCCGTGTTTTCTATCGCTCGCCTCGTTTCATTGGGACAAGTTGTGGTGGGCTGTCCTGGTTCTCCTGACAGGCAAGGATGCTGAGCAGACCTTGGAAAAATTCCTGAGAGGTCCTGGTAAAAAAGATGTAGTCTTGGTGTTGGATGACATCATGCTTGTCATGCTGAAAAATGCTCTTTATAGCCTGTCATCTGGCCTAGAAACCTATTTTTTTTTTAAATTTATTTATTTATTTTTACAATTAAAGCTCTGGTTCCTGTCTGCCTTTGTGGTGGGAGAAGTAGTGACAGCTGGGTTGCATTAACCAGCTTTTCCATCCCTGGGTGCAGAGAAGCAGGATTTCACCTCAGACATCACCCGTAGGCAGAGCTGCAGCACTGTTTATAGATGATGACCTCTGAGGAGTTGGGGAGGGGGAGTTTTCCAGGATGAGTTTCGATCACTGACGGCAGAGCAACTGCATTCAGCAGCGGGAGCAGGGGAGCTGCTTTGCCAGGAAACATTGTGAGACACGAGTACGTGTTTCACCCGAACAGCCCCCCCCCCCCTCTTCTTGATTAGAAATGGTTTCCTGATAAGGAATGCATATTTGGCAATACTGAAATATTCTGTGATTTCATTTCTGGTTTTATAAAATGCGCATTAGCAGGAAAAAGAAGGTGTTGGGAGAATCTCCCAAGATGAAGATGTCATTCCCTTACTTTCAGATTCAAAGATCTGAGATTTTTCTCTTGAAAAATAATTATCATTTTAAAAGTTTCTCCCATTTCATCAGCATCAGTACTCCACATCATCAAAGATCAAAATGAAATGTTTGACTCCAGATTAAATGAAACATGTCATTCAAAATAAAGCTTGTTGGCTCTTTTT
>NW_015090832.1:4519484-4566671 GCF_001431845.1 Calidris pugnax | reverse complement strand
TGAAATCATGCTTGTCATGCTGAAAAATGCTCTTTATAGCCTGTCATCTGGCCTAGAAACCTATTTTTTTTTTAAATTTATTTATTTATTTTTACAATTAAAGCTCTGGTTCCTGTCTGCCTTTGTGGTGGGAGAAGTAGTGACAGCTGGGTTGCATTAACCAGCTTTTCCATCCCTGGGTGCAGAGAAGCAGGATTTCACCTCAGACATCACCCGTAGGCAGAGCTGCAGCACTGTTTATAGATGATGACCTCTGAGGAGTTGGGGAGGGGGAGTTTTTCAGGATGAGTTTCGATCACTGACGGCAGAGCAACTGCATTCAGCAGCGGGAGCAGGGGAGCTGCTTTGCCAGGAAACATTGTGAGACACGAATACGTGTTTCACCCAAACAGCCCCCCCCCCCTTCTTGATTAGAAAAGGTTTCCTGATAAGGAATGCATATTTGGCAATACTGAAATATTCTGTGATTTCATTTCTGGTTTTATAAAATGCGCATTAGCAGGAAAAAGAAGGTGTTGGGAGAATCTCCCAAGATGAAGATGTCATTCCCTTACTTTCAGATTCAAAGATCTGAGATTTTTCTCTTGAAAAATAATTATCATTTTAAAAGTTTCTCCCATTTCATCAGCATCAGTACTCCACATCATCAAAGATCAAAATGAAATGTTTGACTCCAGATTAAATGAAACATGTCCTGCTTTGCCAGGAAACATTGTGAGACACGAATACGTGTTTCACCCAAACAGCCCCCCCCCCCTTCTTGATTAGAAAAGGTTTCCTGATAAGGAATGCATATTTGGCAATACTGAAATATTCTGTGATTTCATTTCTGGTTTTATAAAATGCGCATTAGCAGGAAAAAGAAGGTGTTGGGAGAATCTCCCAAGATGAAGATGTCATTCCCGTATTTTCAGATTCAAAGATCTGAGATTTTTCTCTTGAAAAATAATTATCATTTTAAAAGTTTCTCCCATTTCATCAGCATCAGTACTCCACATCATCAAAGATCAAAATGAAATGTTTGACTCCAGATTAAATGAAACATGTCATTCAAAATAAAGCTTGTTGGCTCTTTTTTTAAAAAAAAAAAAAATTCTCCCTAGACCAGTCTGGATTTCGGTTCCTCAGACCTGCCAATGGTGTGAAGAGGCAGCTCCAGCAGAGAGCCCTCTGCCCTTGCAGGCAGCCTGGCACGTCCTCTTTACAGTGCCCAGACCACAGCAGGGTGATGTGGCCTGGGATCCATCTGAAAAGGATGTTTTTGACAATTCAGGTCATTGAAATCTTCTTTCAGGACAGGATAGAGGGCTGCCGTCTGCTGTGCATCCATCTACATCCATCCACATCCATCCAACTGGTTTAGAGACATTTTTTGTCAGTGTTGGGTTGATGGTTGGACTAGATGATCTAAAAGGTCCCTTCCAACCCAGGCAATTCTATGATTTTAACATCCAACCTGTCCTCATAAGTAGCTGATCACAGGATGACTGGAAACCACATCTTCCATGGTGACATCCAGTGATTTTAAGAAGAAGCTTGGAGGATCTTGCCCTCCTGCCAATGCAAGAGGAGCATACTGAGGTGACCAGGGGAAAGGGGTGTACTTAAGCCTGTCCACACTCCAAGCACTCCTCAAGAACCGCCTTTGCTCCTGGTTTGCTTTCTGGGTGCACTTGGGCACCCTCAATCCAACTGCCAGCGTGAGAAACCTTGTGAGCAGTGAGTAAATTAAGCTTTTCTAAAACGCAGTGTAGACAGTGAGGAGGAGAAAATTATCGGTCCAAAACTCTCTTGCTTTTTATTTGGAGACAGAAAACTTATTCTCATCCAGTTTTGTTTCCCATACTAAGCCAAGCTCTCTTCTTCTGTGTTGCTGCCTTTGCTTTCCATTCACCAATATATATCTCTTTTCTTCCATCTTTTAGTAGCAGGGATGCGCTGTGAAACGTGACCCTGGCTCAGTGGTCTATTACCAAGCCTGCCCAGTGAAACGTATTACAGATAGGAGGGAATAAAGCTAAGAGCAGGACTAAGGTGGATCTGCCTGGATTTATTTCTCTCTTCTGTATCTTGCTTTCTATTTCTTCTGTACCACAACTGCCCAAATCCAGCCAATTTTTTAATGGGTAGACGTCAGTGAGACAGGGTTGCCCCATGAATCAGAGGGAGCTGAAATTCTGCATCACTGAAGACCATTTTCAGAAGCAATCTCATGGACCATGTTTTTTCCCTTCTAATTAAAAGTAGAGACCAGCCACATTTCTGCTGGTAGCTTGTCTAAGACACGTTGCCAAGCCCCAGATGTGAGGCCAGGCCAGAGTGACCCATCATTCTCAGCTGTGTCCTGCACCCCTGCAAGCAGAAAGAAAATGTAAAGGAAAAATGTCACCCTTTTTTGATGCCTTCTTCCATTCTAGGGAGATTCTGATGCACCTCTGTACTGAACATCTCTAAAGAGCCCACGTTCTTGAAAATGACGGCTCTTACCTCTATTTTGTCTTCCTACACAGTGGTTTGGGACAGGAAATACAAATATTTTATGCTGCTAAAATGAGAGGAAGGATGAGACGGTTATGAACTACATTCAGAAACTGCCCGGGCTGTTCCTTTATGCCTTGGAGAAGGATACTTAGAGAACATAATTGTCTGATTTTTACATCCCACATGAGGAAAAGATGACTCTTCTGAAAAGAAATGGGACCTGACATTTTGAGCGCCATTATCTGTGTTTGCCTCAGTATCTTTGTGTCTCACCATTGGCCGTGACTGGGGGACATGGGCAGATGGAAAGTGGAGGTCGGTGCTGGAAGAGGGCTTGCTGATGCTCTCATTAAATAGCACGCACAAATGGCAGTAATTTGAAAAGACCAGCAAAACTGGCTATTAGAGTCACTGGTATGAAGCTGCAGAGCAGCCGCATATGGACAAAAACTTGTGCGTCACCAATGGCTGGAGTTCACACAACTCTATTCTTCAGCCCAGATGCAATGAAAGGTTTGAGCTATTTTCATGTGGCAGCAAATTGGGGGCATTTACTGCATGAACCACAATAACTGGCGCCCATTACCCAGTTTATGGGGTGGACTTCTGCACGCTCATTCAAATTCATCTGCTGGGCAAATTGGGAGCATTCACTGGTTCATGAATCTCCAGATCTGTGAATGCGACCAGCTGGGGATGTCTGTGGGCGTGGGTTCTTTTCTTTTTTAGCTGCAGACATTAGTTTAGCAAAGCATGAACTGAGCCACGATACCAGTCACTACTGTGGAGTCATAAATTGTTTCTCAGAACGCCTCTGGAAACAGGGCATGCCAAATTGCTTTACAGCACATTTGTGATAACAGCGCTGAAGAAAATGCCATTTAAATACAATTTCCCACTAACATAGGAAAGGGATAAGGGAATACATAAAACAAATAATTAACACCTCCTGGATGACTCCAGTTCTGTGTATGGGGGAAGAGGGAAGTAAATAGTGGGAATAGTGGGAAGAGGCCAGCTTTTCCTAGTAATTGTAAAACTTAATTTCTTCTTTAAGGAAAGATCAAAATTGTGTTAAACGGAACGCCAACTGATCTCAATGCGGTTCGAATTGATTTCTGGAAACTAGTGCTGGTGAAGACTGCCAGGGAAAGTCCATCGAGACTGACATCTTCACAGCTGCTCTGGCTGACTGGAGATGGGAATTTCTTTTCTGAAATAACTTTAAAGGTACATATATTATAAAGTGGAAAGAAAACTGCTGTCTTCTAAAGAGGGCAAAACCTTTTGTTAGGTCGATTTAAAAATATTAAGCCAGGCATTTCATTTTTCACTTTTTAAAACTTTTTCTTGAAGCTCCCCAACCCCCAACTTTCCTGGAGCTCAGGCTTTTGTGAGGGGAGCAGGCTTTTGGGAGGTGAAGCCAGGGTTTCTGGCATCCTGCTTACCCTAGAAGCTCTGGTAGATCCAGCTCCAGGACAGTCACAGTCTCCTGGAGAGAACATCCCATGCTGGACAAACTGGGAGTCTGGACCCAGAAACTGGTGTTTGGAGCCAGGTTTCCCAGGCTTCCAGTGATCAGCATGGTTTGCCAAGGAGATACAAACCTGTAAGCCCTGGAAAATACAGCTGCTGAGCTGTTTTTGTTACAGGGGAGTCTGTGCCCCCCTCCAGCTTGACGGTACAGAAAACACGGCAGTTTTCCATTAGAATTTCATCAATGCCTGCATGTTCCTCTGATGTGTCTCAGTGTTGGACAACTGACTTTTCTCGCTGAAAACATGGTCTGCTGGAAAATTCCCAGCCAGCTCTAAAGGTTGCAAATTCTGAACACCCGGAGCAGCAGTATGGAGTTTCCTCAATGAACTCCTTCCCTGGTGTGTGACTCCGTCATGGGCGCTGGAGTTTGTTGTGGACTGAATTGTGTGGACATTTGTCTGGTAAGTCCTGGTCTGGCACCTTCTGTCACGTTGCACATAGACCAACAAACATCAGAAAACAGTGAATTTTCAACCTTACTGACTCCATGGGTTTCGTAGTGGTGGGGGATAAACTGTTGGGTAAAGACCAGACATTCAAATACCTGTTCCTTAACAAGGTCCATCCTTCCAAACAGACACAGAATAGTTATTAAGGAAGTATTTTATTCCCTCAACAGCAAAAGTGATGAGACACACATTTAATACTCTTTCTTATTAATATCACACCTTCGAACAGGCAAATCCTGACAGCTTATTATCGAAGTCACAACCCCTATGACTTAGTGGAAACAAGATGAGTTGAAACAGATCAGAGATGTCTTCCCAGGAGAACAGCTCACCCTTTAAGAAAACCCTTTCTGAAATTCCTGGACCACTTACATCACATGTGTATTTGTAAATGACCCATTGCTATATGACTTGTATCCTTCTTCCTTTGGTTAACACTCTACCCATAGCCCTCCCTGTCATGCAATATCACCTGATACGTGGCACTGCCAAGTATTAGCATCGCAAATACCTTGGAAACCTCAGTCTCACTTCACTGGAGTCTTATAAGGAGATTTGGCATACAAATCCATATTACATTGCAGATTCAACATGTTAATACTCTCTAAGGCTAATTGTTCTTCCTCTATTAGCAGGAACAATATGCCCAGTCCTATGTTAAAGATGAAGCAGAATGTACTTATTTAACGCTTATGCCTAGAGTCCTACAATTTTTTATCTTTGATAGAAATTAAGAGAGATGCAGTCCTCACGTCAGGACATGAATAGAGCACAGCTACTGCCTGTCTTAGAATCTTAGATTCATAGAATGGTTTGGGTTGGAAGGGACCTTAGAGATCATTAGGTTCCAACCACAGGGCCCTGGGCAGGGACACCTCCCACTAGACCAGGTTGCTCCAAGCCCCCTCCAACCTGGCCTTGAACCCCTCCAGGGATGGGGCAGCCACAGCTTCTCTGGGCAACCTGTCTTGTAGCAGAGACATGGCCAGCAGAGCTGTGGCACATGTCCCTGACAGATATGGCCCTTCCCGGAGCTCGTTCTGGCTGGAGGTTCATGGACCTACAGAAACCTCCTCACTCACCTCTAGGAAAGCCTGCACAGCACTGGGTTGGCCAGGCAGAGTGCAATCACAGCAGGGATTAAAGCACCAGCTTCTCTTTTCTCCTGGCAATGACTTCCCTTTTTAGTTCTGTAACAAAGGCTTCTGCTCATCCTGGGCAGGTGCATCGCCCTTCTCCTGAGAATCCCAGTGTGGAAGACCAGGACGAGTGGTCCTTGGCCATTCATTGTCTGTGACTGGAACTGACCTTCCAGCTCAGTACTGGGATAAGAAAGGAATACAAAGGCCCCTGAAATATGTTTAATGTGGTCTAACGCTACCCAGGCTGTGAAGAAGCAGAGCTCCTCTGAGGGCATCTATGTACCCAGTTTACCAAGTCAGAGTCTTCACGTGAGATCTCCTGGTCCTGCAGTGGGGCAGCATTCATTTAAACTGGGAGAGTTATGGTATCTCTATGCCTAGCAGTTATTGGGATAACACAGTTAGTAGAGTAAGGCAAGCCAGAAAGAGAGCTCCCTGTGGCCTTTCAAGCTTCAGACCTGCTGTACCTGTCTGCCCTTTTGCTAAATAAATGCAGTTAACGAGCACACACAGAATGAGAGAATTTCCTGGCATTGATGAGGGTTTCCGTTCACAATGTTGCTCTGGGAATTAGCAATCCAGACCTGACAGAAAATGCAGACGTGACAGAAAACCCATCAGCTGCCTTTATGCTGCTGGATGGGGCAGCTGAGGATGTCCCCAGCTTCCAGGTAAATGAAAGAGGGGAAGAAGAGGAGCTAAAAAAAAATAAAATAAGAAGAGATGGAAAAAAAAACCTGTGTTACCACTATTAGGAGATACTGCCCCTGGAAACCTGCCCTGGCATGGCATGGAGGACCTGAGGCAATGCATGCTGAGGAGAAGGCTCCTAAAGCCCATCAGCATGACCACAATGTCATTTTGATACCCAGGTATGATGCTGCCTCCTGCTACCTGTCCAGAGGCAGCTGCAATGAGTTTGTATCCATGCATGGTGAAGCAAATCCACCCTGTAAAACAAATGACCTGGAGTAGCTGCTTGAACCCCGCTGATGCCAGCTCCTTCCAGGCACCCACGCTCAGGGCTTGAGCCCCACCAGCCACCCAGCTGTCCCCAGAGGCTGCTGCTGTCCTCCCAGCCTGGCCAACTACTGGTCACTGCTGGGTTTCTGCTCAGATTGGGGGGTTTTATCTTTGCAGGCACAGAGAACAGCGGTGAAGATACAGTGGAAAAAAGAGGGGATGCTCAGGCAGCATGTTCAGCCATAAACGCCTGTGGAGAAGAGAGGGGGCTCCTGCTCATGGGGGAGGTAAAGGCTCATGGAGGAGAGCTGATACAAGCTACAGAACAAGATCAAACTGGTTAAGTATAAATTTTAGTTGCAAATGAGGAGATTCCTTGATGTGTGATAAGGAGAACTCTTTAACAGCCTCCCCTGGGGAGCAAGGGGAAAGCCACCGCTTTTAATACAGAGTTTAATAAGCTGGTGTGATGGGAACCAGGGGGAAGAGGACTTGGCAAGCAAGGACACCCCTTCAGTCTCTCTCTTACTACATTCCTACCTCTGCCCCTTCCCTCGATACTCCAGTAGTGGGGTTTCTTTATTTAATTACCACGTTATTAATTAGCATGATAACAATGAAAGCAGGTGCACTGCGGCGGCTGCGTCCCTGGCCCCACCACCCTCTGTTGCACACCTTGGGCAGGTAAGGGATTGCCCGCCCAATCTGACTTCCGTGTCTGAACAGCATTTCTAGGAAGCAAAGGAAAATGATATTCGGGTTAATCCCAGGATCTCAGGTTCTCTTTAGACTGTGAAGTGGTTGTGCTGCGGGAGGGTGAGTTTGAAGGATTGTGCAACAGGGTGGGAACACTCGAGGGGAGCTGGGAAGATTGATGTAACTGCAAGTGGACATGTGCAGCACGCTTCATGTGTCAGGGAAAATACATTTTATAGAACTCATACACAATGTCTGAGTATTTTCTGGGCTACCATGGCTGGCACCTTACTGCAATAGCTGTCGGTAGCTGGTACTTCAGAGGCTGATGAGAAATACCCACCCAGGAGGCATCAGTCCGGCTGAGGGGTCACCTGCAGGTGTGGAGGGCCTAGTGGGGCACTCAGTAATGCTAAGCTCTCCGTTAGAGGGATCACCAAATCCAATTAACTGCTTCTTGCCAGGCATGGTGGGATTGGCAGAAGGTGCAACACCGACACCAGTGTGTGTAGCAGAGATACATCACTTTCCTGGTGAGCAATGCTGTCAGTGAGCCACTCAGTGAGAAAAAACCCTGCTCTGCAGAGGGCTCTGGTGACCTCGACAAGCTGAATATACCAGTTGGCATGCCCCAGGCTCTGAGACAACTGTAAAACACAACAAAAATAACCCGCTGCTTTTGCCTTGCCTTAGGCCACTTTTGGGCTGAATGGCTGACTCAAGGCCCCTCTCTGCTCCTTCAAATAGAGCCATGTTGGGGAAAGCATCGCGTTGGATTGTCCTCACCAGCCACTTGCATTTGCTGTTAATTCTCTGGAAAAAAAATGCTCCCTCTCTGCCTCACCCAGGCTAGGATCCCTGTGTAGAAAAATGTCTTTCTCCTGCACGTTTGTTATATGCAACTGCGTGAAACTTTCAGCCTGTTCAATTAAAGAGCCCGTTTTCCCATTAACTGTCTCCTTAGACAAATGTGAAGTGTATTTAATGTTCACTCAGGATGAAGCCAACATGTTTCTCCTGCTGTTTTACACTTTCTTCTTAGTAGGGATTTGTCGTCTCTGACTGTTCAAATACCTTGAAGTTCCCCAGCACTTACCATCAGGAAAAGGTAACAAGTGTGGTGACAAAGAGTGAGTGCCAGATGAGCCTGGGAAAATGGATTGCTTTAATAGATGTTACTGAGGCCCTTTTGCACCCTGCCTGATGCTGAGCAACCACCCCATCCATCACACTCACTCTGCTGAGCAGCAGCACACCATCCAAGCTTTAACAGACCTTTTCTCCCCTCTTCCTATTTAGGCAGAGTGCTGGACTGGATCCCTCACCTTTCCTGACGGCGAGGCAGTTTAGAAAGGGGAAAACAGGCAACAGATCTTCTGCATCAGCTCAATGTTTTTTATTAACACAGCCTGAGAATCAGCTTTTTCCTGCCACTGGTACCTTGCTGCACATTAATACAATAACCGACAAAGTATCCTCTGAGCCTTTATTTTCTTTTTTTTTTTTTTTCTTGTTTCTTCAGCACTGTTTTTCTATGAATCAAGTAGCTGAAGAAATTGATGTAGATTCTTGCCTGTATGAAAATACTCTGCCCGAAATATGAGTCTCACATTGGGCTGATGTATTAATCCTTCTCTCCTGGACAGCAATAATCACTCTCTGTCGTTTTTCAAGCTGCAATTCAGCACTTCTGCCTTTGCCTCTTCCTGCCTTTCAGCAAGTTTGGTATCGGCCCCAAAATGGGGAAAGGGAAGGGAGGGTGGAGGAGGATGGAGCTCCTCTGGTCCTGATCCTGGTCTTACCTACATTTTTAAGATGCACAAATTGTAACTCAGCATCAGGACTCTCAAGCAAAAGCAGCCTCAGACTCCACAGTGGCTCTGGCCCCTGTTTTCTCATCTTGCTCCTAGACCAGCCTTGTCTAAAAAGCAGAGATGACGGTGTGTTTGTGTGGGACCAGCCTCCCTCAACAGGACCAACCAGGCTTGATGAGACCAGCCTGCCTTGGTGGGACCAGCCAAGGCTTGATGAGACTGAACCTGGCTTGGTGGGACTGACCAGGCTCGTTGGGACCAGCTTGGCTTCTCTGCCTGAGCTCTGGGTGCAAGGGAGCAGTTGTTCCTCTTGGCAAGGACGGAGGCTCTTGGGTGCTTTGCATTAGCAGTGAATAGAGAGCAAGTGAAGTGCAAGCAGCTGGTGTGATGTGCACTGAAGTGCCCCAGTCTTTGCCCCATTCCTGCCTCCAGACCCTTGCAAGCATGAGGACACTGCAGAGTTCCTTTGTTGGAGGCTGAGGTGGTTTTGAGCTGACATGAGAGGAACCTTGGGAGCACTCAGTTGCTTTCTGCTCTGAGATCAGGCCCCAGCTCTTCACTAAACTAAGTCCTGATTTATCCCTGTGGATAAATATCTTCAGCTCAGAAGGATTCCATCACTGTCAAGAGCAAGGCACTTCCCCAACAAGTGGTAATAAAAACCTTTATAGCACTTGCTCAGCATGACAAATCCTCTTCATCCTCTTTCAGTGGTGGCTTTATTGCCTCTTCCCTGTGGGGGCTGTACCAGTCAGCCCGATCACACCGTTGGGGTTGTTGTGGATGGAGTGTTAATGTCCCTGTCCTGGCTATGGCCACAAGGCACGTCTCTGGCATGTCCTGCCATTCCAGCGTAAGCACTACTCTTTCCCAGTCCCTGTTGGTCCATAGATCCAGATATTGGGAAGACTGGGTTCTAAACAGTTCTGGTTTAAACTGAAATGGAAATGAATCTAACAATCAAGTGGGGGCCTTAAGGACAGACCATTTGTTTTCTAAGGTTTCAGCTTGAAATCCTGAGTTCCTGCTCTGTCCTCCATGGATGCTACTAGCTGGAATTAGACCCTGCTGATCTCAGCAGAAAAGGGAATTAGAGCTACAACTCCTGCCAGGATGAAGGGACGTTAACTCTTTTTGTACCCCCAGGATGCAAATCATCTGCCAACGCTTAGCCCCCTCAGAGGAAATTTCTGGCAAGTGCTACCAGTGTCATAAACTTGCAGAAACACCAGGGAGACCCCTAACCATGTCAGCAGCTGAATATCTCAATAGGTTACAGTGGAGTTCCCCTGTCTCCTATGGTACAGTGTCTCCCATGCTATCTGGCATGAACAGCTGACGAGTGTGATGACCCAGAGAAGGGAGGAAGATGTGAAAGAGCTCTTGAAGATTGGCTGTTAACACCTTCATCTCTCTTCAGTTCAGGCACATGGTGTGTGGCACTGAGAGCAATGTTGGAATGGCTTGGAGTCCATGCTGACAGGGTAAGCAGAAAGAAGATAATAAAAAAGAAGCATCTGAGGGACAGCAAAGCTGAATGACATCCAGGTGAAGAGGTTTTGAATACCTGGGGTTGCTAACGCTGTGAACACAAGAGATAAAGGCTACGCAAGAGAGATGCTAGGTCAGACAGACCTGGTTGCCAGGAAGACTGGCTTTTCCATGTGCTCCCATGCCACCCATGATATGGGGGTTCTTTGGGCCCCATGTTTACAGCCCAGCTGGCATCATTACTGTTGAATTCCTTAGGTAAGGTTGAAATCTTAAGGTGGGGAGGTTTTGTGGGTCTTTTTTTTGGTAGAGCTGCCTTCTTCAGACCCCCAGGTCAGGACTCTGGGGACAGCAGCTTTTGCAGAGGCTCTGCTCCTCATCCCTGTGCCCCCAGCAAGGGCTTTGCATTGGAGCTGATGAGGAGGGACAGCTTTCCACAAGGAGATGTGATGGGTGGCCTGTTCTTTCAGCACACAGGAACTGGAGCATCCTCTGCTCTCACACCAGCAGTGAGGTGGGAGGGAGGTATCATGCAGCCAAGCACCAGCTTGCTACCCCTGGCTCTTTCATCACTTCTCCTGTTTCACAACACCTAAATAAGCTTTACCAGCCCCATCTTTTCTTTGTTGGTTTGTTTCTCCATCTTTCCCTGCCCGTGACAGGACCCCAGCAACAGGCAGGGTTGGCAGGGTGGGAGGTTATTTCCCCCACTGCATCCTTCTACAGCAGTCCCAGCTCTCCCTCTCCAGAAACAAGCTCCAGCTCTTCCCTGACCTCGCTGTTTGTTTTTTTTTTCTTCTGTCTCCCTGGTTTTGGCATTCCTTTGCCCGCTGGCTTAGCGCGTGAAGTAGTTGTTGGAGATTTCCCAGTACATGAACTTTACTAAGATTTATGACATCTCTTGAGGTTTTGAAAGACTTCTTCATTGTAAACAGAGTTAAATCCTTCTATGCAAAGAACTATTTAGATTATTAAATAATCCACTGTGGCCAGATACCAGGCTATGCTGCACAGACCTGCAACATCTTCCAGCAGGTGACCTCAGGGTTTTTTACCTTCATGGGCCAGGGTTTCCCTGACCAGCTTTCCCAATGCTTTAAGGGACAGCTGGGAACTTTGGAGTGAAATCACTGATTGAGGTGGGACCCCCAGCTCTGGGGCCCAAGGATCTAGTATTTATTAGCATGATCGAACTTGCCAGCAGCATGTTTCCAAATTTACCCTTGGCAATGGTAGTAGATAGAGAACCATCAACCTCAGGTTAGTCCAACAGTAGAGGTGGCCTAATTAACATTACTTTTGCTTATCTTGCCATCTTAGAAATTATCGTGGAAAACTGCAGATGGTTCTGAGCAGGAGTCAAGAGGCAAAATTAACATAACTTTTGTTACTGGCCTCAACGCAGCATTTTTCCACCAAAGCATCAGCCTGTTTCCGTGTTGGTTCATTTGCTTTTAATGTGTCTGGAGTCACAGGGCCACCAGACAAGGCTTGGAAAATCCCCACCTTCCACTGAGGTTTTTTGTTCACCTACTGAATGTACTAATTTCTGAAGCATTTCTTCACTCAAGTTTTATAAACTTATCAAGTTTCCTAATATTACTGGCTCATCAGTTGGCTGTTTTGGCAATTCCTCTTTCTTATAGCCAAGGTCTACTTCTTTCCACACCTTGTAGCTTTGCTGTCAAGCAACGTTTCCCTCAGAAAGGCTGGGAGTGAAATCAGAAATTCCCTCCCTGAAGCACACACCGATAGCCTGCTGCTGCTCTGCAGCCTGCCAGGGAAGAGAAGAGGGAACTGCAGCCCAGGCACTGAGAAATCTCTGTCAGATGCCTGTCACCCCACAGTTATTTGCTGGAAGCCAGACTTAACTAGTCACTGTCAAGTCAGGGAAGATGTTCCCTGAAGGCTTGATTTAACAGAAACGCAATTTGTCTCATGGGTTGAGGATGACCTACAATTTTGTGTCCAGAGGGAGCTTTGAAACTTGTCCAGGATGCCCAGTTTCACATTTAATGCAGAATATAAATAAGTGGCAGATGCCACCAGCCACAGACGCTGCTCGTCCTTTAATGTTTGGGATGTGATAAAGCCATGTCCCATGTCACATACAGCCACATGCCAACTGTGTACAAACACCTCAGCCCATGTACCACAATTTTTTGGTAGGATTTGACCAAATGCAACGTGTGAAACAATCCTGATGCACTCTCTCAGATAATTTCCTGGTAGGTTCAGCAGCGTGTGAGCAATGTCCATTCAGAGTCAGGGAGTAGTTGTGATAACACAAACCACAGGTCCTGGCCCTGTCCATACAGAGGTGGATTTTACTTGTTGGGGTGAAAAGGGGAGAACATGAAATCTCTAATAATTTTGTCAAGATCTAGAATTCCTTACCAGTAACCGCCAGAGCTATCTGGGACATATAGGACTTCCTGCAGTTTCAAAGGCACCAAACGGCCCCCTCTGACTAAGGAATAACACCCAAAATCATCAGCTTTCCTGCAAGTTGAGGCTTGAGAAATGCCTCTTCACTCAGGTCTGTTGAAATGTTTTAAAACAGTTGATTAAATAGATGCTTAAATGATTAAATAGATGGTTAAAAAAATGGTTAATGGTTAGTAAATGGTTAAATAGATGGTTTCAAATAGTTTTTTGTAATTGCAGCCTTTTAAAAGTCATCATGTTCAAAAAGTAAAAGCAGATATTTTTGCTTAGAAAATATTGAAATACAGTATTTTTATAGTTTCACACTATATTGTGGTAAATGTGGTTGAAAAAGCTGATTGGAAATGTCCCTCTCCCTTGGATGGTTTTGGTTTCAGTAACTGGTATTTACTCAGTGCAAAAGATTTAACGGAAAGCCCTCAGACGGATCCAATCAGATCTGTACTAGACAGTGGGAAAAAAAACTGTTTTGTTTTGGGGTTTTTGTTTGGTTTGGTTTTGTTGTTTGTTTTTTTTTTTACAATGAGTTACTCGTTGAGTTTTGAATATTGCCCATATACAGATTTAGAAGTGCAAGTGAGTCTATGTACATACAGACCTGAGACAACAGACTATTATATCAGAAGGCTGCGCATCTGGTCAGGAACATTTCACACCCAAAATTAAACAAGGAAACAAATAAACAAACAAACAAAAAGTTTCGCTGACCTGGTATTGTGTCAGACATGACCATGCAGGGAGGAGTAGCCTGAAATTGTCAAGTATTTTCTTTTAAGAGCTCTAATGTGGGATCGGAGTTTCATATTCAGGTTTCTGGACTGAATTGAGTAAAAAAGTTCAGATGTTTTAAGTTTTGGGTGTTTAATGATATTTGGTCACCAGTTGAACACTGACTATTGCAGGATGACACTTTGTTTTTATTTTTTCCAGGCTTAAAAAGAGTTAGATAAACCCAAAAAGTCTCTTTTTAAAAAACAGAAACTATGTTTTTTGGAAAAGCTCTACAATTTTTACTGGAGATGGAAAGTGCAAGTTCTGAGATTTTTGTAGAAAATTTTTTTATTATCAGCTACAGTTGAGCACAACTACTATTATTAACTGTTTTTCTTTTTCGACTTATTTATTTGCAGAACACTTCTACCATTTTAGAGTGCTCAAGCATAAGCATTATTTTTTTATGCTGAAATTTAAAAAAAAAAATTCTCATCAGTGCAAATTACTTTGTTCCATCTTTTGAATTTTCTGAACTGCCAGACTTAAGTCTTAGGAAGTCAGTCATTCACACAGCCCTTGCGATATCTAATAAGCAGAAGAACAACATGCAAAAAAAACCCCATGAAGTGAAATCTAAGGAGGGACTGTAAAATAAAGTTCAAAAATTATGTTCGTTTTCCCTTTCCAATTCACTCAGGCGCCTGAGAGCAACAGATCACCCTGCAGGGAAGGGAAAATGCAGTTATCACTCTGCTGTAGCACAGCAAAGGCTGAAAAAAAAAATTGGCCTAGCATAGAAACCAGAATAATTTTCAGAGTGTGTGAGCAGGGTTGTAAGGACACTCCAGCATATGCAGCAGAAGTAAAGTTAAGAAAAAAAGACTTCCCTTTGAAACTTTATAGGCCTTATTGTAAACAGCCAGTGACAAATTTATTTTTAAAATTATTAAAAAAAAAATCCTGTCAGGAATCTCTTAAGTCAGCCAGAATATTTTCCCCCAGATAGCACAGAGTTATCCGTTTTGCTGTGGTTCTGCCTAACTGTGATCCTGTAAGAAATATCCCCAGTTGTTCAATAAATAATAATGTTACAGAATTTAAAATAAGAAACTAGATTATTAAAGTTACAAATCTTTGTGGTCTTTATATCTTTAATAAAACATTTATCCATTAAAAATGGAAACTGTTTCTACCCAACTTGTGCTTTAAATGGGAAAAAAACCCCCGAAATAAATGACCATTGGAAAATTGCCAATATTTCTTTATCCTCCCCAGCCAAGGCTGACAAAAATGCAGTTACGCTGATAAACTGTTCATCATTTACAAAGGTTTAAAAATTTTAACAGCTCTACGTAAATTGAGGACTAGATGTTTAGCCTTGGAGGCATGCAACAGGAAAAAGTAATCTGGGGTGTCCGCGGAGATAAATGTTATAACTTCATAGCCCTTTGCGCATAGTTAATGGAACAGCTTGGCTCGTGTGGAACACAATGCACCCATCAATACGGCATTAAACTTTAATGTACATCATACCAGGAGACCTCGGGGCAGTTGTACCTTGAGCGTTTGCTAGCTGAAGTGATCCTAATGGAATAATAATGCATTATGAAGAGGTTGACAGTAATTTCTAAATTGCAGGATAAATAAAAATACCTTCTATACAAGGTGTGCACGTGCACGGAGGTGTGTGTAAGCATGTATTTCTATATTTGTATATGTATCTATGTGGGTGCAGGTAACTCTGAATCTGAGTTCCCTCAGATCAGGAATGACGTAGCCAGAGAAGCTCATGGCCGTGTCCCTCTAAGATGTGGAAAGAAGGCAGGAATTGCCATCTCCTTGAGTTTATCCACCTGGGGGACATTTTCAAGGAGCCTCTCAAGCCATTTTCAGACTTTGGAAGATCCAGACCAAGCACCATCAATTCTGCATTTATCAGCTCAGAGGCACCTGTGTGTGCTCCCAAGGCACACGTCCTGGTTGGGCTGTTCTCAGAGCTGCCCATCTGTCACATTGGCAGTGTCCCTTTCACTGCAGCAGGACATTGACCTAAGGAAGGACCTCAGCATATGGCTCATGTAATTACACAGGCAATGGGGCAGTTTGGGAAAAATGAAGTATTTCTGGTTTTGTTGCGTACATATGCATGACTGCAAATATTCAAACAGAATCATAGAATGGTCTGAGTTGGAAGGGACCTTGAAGACCATCCAGTCCCACCCCCTGCCCTGGGCAGGGACACCTCCCACCACACCAGGTTGCTCCAAGCCCCCTCCAACCTGCCCTTGAACCCCTCCAGGGATGGGGCAGCCACAGCTTCTCTGGGCAACCTGGGCCAGGCCATCAACAACCTCACAGGAAAGAATTTCTTCCTCGTATCTCATCTCAATCTCCTCTCTTTCAGTTTAAAACAGGCAGGTAAACTCAAGCAAGTCAATTGTCTTCACTGAGGCAACCCAAAAGTCAGTAAGAGAGTCGGGAACTGCCCCATGATGTCCTCCCACCCACCTCCTCCACCAGAAGAGGAGGTGCTCCACTCTTGGCTTTCAGAGCAAAGCCACGCTGACCTAAATCTTTGGAAATATTACCCTCGTTTGAAGAGCTCACTGACGCTCTAATGAAGTCAGTGAGGAGCAGCAGAGACAGAGCACTGTAATGCTTAATGTGAAGAGTTATTGCAGCTTCAGGTTTTTTCATCCATCAGCCTGGAATCCCATTCTTTCTGGGATGAAGATGTGATTGTTAATTATATCTCCTCTAGGGCTTCTCTTTGACAGAAGTCATCACCTACATGGCCCCAGTGTGGAGGGAGGGCTCGACACGCCAATCTGGCTGAAGGTGCCGCTGACACATCCCCGTGTTACTCTTTACTTTTAATGAGTAAGATCCACTGTGAGCGACCTGCCCTTTCAGGCTGCAAGGGAACACTCATCCAACTGTCTGCAGATAATAATTTTGGATGGTTATCAGTCCTGTACACAAAATAGCAGTCTGACCCAAATGAGAACATTTTCCACTGGGTTGAAAGTGTCTTGTTTTCTCCTTCTGAAAAAAAAATGAATAGGGATTTCTTCTTTTTTTTTTTTTTTTTTTTAGCAAAATGTTCAAATATGGGTTTTGAGAGGCTATAAATATTTACAGTCAAGAAGGAACTCTTTTTACCCACAAAATAAAGATTTCAAAACCTGGGAGTGGAAAGAGGAGAAGACAGGTTTTCAATTTTCCAGCTTTGCAGGGAGAAAATATCACAAATAAGTTGAATTTGAAAATGAAAATGAAGTAACATGAGCCTGGCCTTTACCGGTAAGGAACAACATGCCCAGAGGAAAGAAAAATGAACACAGGGAGTGTTCAAAGCCAAAATCAGTTTGTTTTGGCTGCTAGGAGAAGCTGGTGACCTTGCTGCAGCTGCAGTGAGCCAGCAGC
Organism: Calidris pugnax; assembly: GCF_001431845.1. Classification (NCBI taxonomy): domain Eukaryota; kingdom Metazoa; phylum Chordata; class Aves; order Charadriiformes; family Scolopacidae; genus Calidris; species Calidris pugnax. The sequence goes on along the minus strand of NW_015090832.1, from coordinate 4,549,508 downwards.
TGTGGGTGGACTGGGGTTTGCCAGCATTGCACCAGGCTTTGCAGCTTTGCAGCCTGTAGCATCCACCCTGTGGTGGCCTTTATCTGCTGCTCCCACAGCTCCTGTCTGTCCCAATGCCTCCTGGGCAGCTGTGCCTCAGATGTCCACACCTGGAATTTCGTACCTACCCCCCCACTGGCACCCCTGGCTGTGTTTTTGGCAGCAATGAGGTCTCTGCTGAGCTCCCATCCAACCCTTCCTCTCCACCTGCACCCATCCTGGGCACAGTACGGGGTGTCCCATCTTTGCAGCCCAAAATAGGTCTGTTGCAGGTGTGCAAAGAGCACGGCGTCAAGTGTCATTTGGGAAGCTGTGTGTCACCTCACACAGAGCAAAATGAATGGTTAAATGGAGATATTGAAGGTTAAATGTTGCCTGGGAACTGGCAGGATTGCCTCCACATGAAGGGAGGATGAGAGGGGGAGATGAACATGCAAAGGTAGTTATTATTTACTGGGTTTTGTTTCTTGAAGAGTGCTTAAGTGCTCAGCAAGCTTTTGCTGACACTGCTTGACAGAGGCAAACACCCAAGAGCTGAGGGTTCATCCTTGAAAGGAGAGAAAGATTTTGAACTGCTCTTGCGAGGTGTCTGTGTAGGAGCGTGTGTTGCTTGGTCCTTTCTTCTGCATATCCCTCGTGTAAAGCTTCCAGAGGCTGGTGTGCCTTGTGAGCACCTGGGGCTCAGATGCATCCAGCAGAGCGATGGCCATGGAGCACAGCCCACTTGGTGGAGCCCACCAAGTCCACTTGTCCTTCCAGCCAAGCACAGCTGGAAGGACAGCCCTGAGGAGAAGGACTTGGGGGTGTCGGTGGATGAGAATCTCAACATGAGCCAGTAATGTGCACTGGCAGCCCAGAAAGCCCCCCACATCCTGGGCTGCATCCTCAGCAACGTGGCCAGCGGGGCAGGGCAAGGGAGAGGATTCTGCCCCTCTGCTCTGCTCTGAGGAGACCTCACCTGGAATGCTGTGTCCAGCTCTGGGGCCACCAACATCAGAAAGACATGGGCCTGTTGGAAATGGTCCAGAGGAGGCCACAAAGATGCTGGGAGGGCTGGAGCCCCTCTGCTGAGAGTCAGCCTGGAGAAGAGAAGGCTCCAGGGGGACCTTAGAGCCCCTTCCAGTCCCTCAAGGGGCTCCAGGAGAGATGGGGAGGGACTCTGGATCAGGGAGGGGAGCTATAGGACAAGGGGTGACAGTTTTAAACTGATTGAGATGAGATGTGGGGAAGAACTTGTTTGCTGTGAGGGTGTTGAGAGCCTGGCCCAGGTTGCCCAGAGAAGCTGTGGCTGCCCCATCCCTGGAGGGGTTCAAGGGCAGGTTGGAGGGGGCTTGGAGCAACCTGGTGTGGTGGGAGGTGTCCCTGCCCAGGGCAAGGGGGTTGGAACTGGATGGGCTTTAAGGTCCCTTCCAACTTGAATCATTCCAGGATTCTGTGGCAGGAGACTCGAGTGAAACACTCCTGTGCACCAGTGGAACTGATGTATCCCTTTCTACCTTTTTTTACACCAACACAGCGTTATTTCTAGGGTCCACATCGTATGGTCATGACATCTATATCTGGCTTCACTGGAGGAATCTTATAAGTTACTGATTGATTAAAAATAATAAAAATGCAAATGTCCTGAAGAGTACATCTGGAGGAAAACTAACTCAGAGATACTTTTTTATTTTGGTTCACACCCAACCTGTCAGCTGGCAGCTTTGCACTGTTCCCTTTACAGACTTGAACCTTCTTCACAGGGCTTCAGCTGTACTTTTATCCTGAGAAACATGTGATTCATGCCCATATCTGTGATGGTAATCACTGCATTACAGTTGTGAGTGACAGAGGATGATCATGAAGGATGAAGGGTAAGCACTGGAGGAGGATCTGATGGAAGATTCAGGTTTGTGCTATAGCAGAAAAATTCTGGTGGCATCTAATGTTGCAGTGCCTGGCAGCTGCTGGCTTTTTCTTTCACAGCATTTGCCTGCGCAGTGGAAATGGCCATCTACTGTGGCTCAGTGCCTGGCATGGACCAGACACAACACAAACGCAGGTCTCTAAGGAATAATGATGAAATTGTGTTAGTATCAAACATGCTTTTGTCTGATGTTGCAGACATGTCTAGGGAAACTCCAGATTATCCCCAATTGCATTAAGAGTGTAGCCTGTGAAATCAGACTAAAATAGGGGATGTGCATGGTGATAGCAGCATTTTTTAGATATGAAGCTGACTCAGCTCTGTATTTGGGGCAACCGTACAAGAGCTTTAAATGTCTTTGCCCAGATGTTCAACCCAATAAACCAAAGCTGCTGAAACTGTGGTGGAGTCATATTCGATCCCAGCTGAGACCTCCCCTGTGACAGCATCATAGTGACAGCTGGGAAATGGTTAATGACAAATTATTCTTTTTAACACACTGAGGCTGAAATTGCCTCTGCATCAGAAGGAGTGAGCGGGGCGGGCGCCTGGCCTGTGAGGACATGCAACCACAGAGGAAAGTAGGTGTGGCTCCACTTGGAGCGGGAGAAGTGGCAAATTGGGTTTTTTCCCCCAAGATATTATCTCCTTGAAAGATGCTACCCACAGCTGGAAAGCATTTGGCCATGACTGCGGTGCAAGATACTGCATGAAATAGCAGAGTGGAACTGCAGAGCAGAAATGGAGAGCATCTGCGGCAACAGGGCTGGCAGACTGAGGACAGTGCTGGGCCAAAAATAATGTTTATTTCTGTGTAAACACCATGGAAAAGTTAAAGATGATAGCACATATTTGTAACTAAAGTTAAAGCATGTCATGGAGTGCAATTGAGCAAATAAGCATTATAATCTCAGGAGTTTAGATGTAAGGAAAATAGAAAAATATTTCACATCCAGATTATTAAGGACTGTAGTCCTTATACTCCTTACAGCGCAAACTCAGAGAGTTTTAAGGAAGCCATAGTTAGTTTTGTCTCTGTTTCCACATTTGACTGATTTACTCTCAGTGATAGGGGGACACAGATACTACTACTGTGAATGCAGTGAAGAAGAAACCCACGTGTTCGGTTTTTATTCCTGGTCTTCCATTTCTTGGCTTTCTGCTACCAGCCCGGGGGATGCTTACAACAGCTCCAAAATAATTTTTACCTTGAAATGATTCAGTTCAAAATTAGCAGTCGTAACTAACTTTGAAAGGATTAAAATATAAATGCTGTGCAAGAAATGTAGAGCCAGCGCCTATAATAATATGATGCAATATGTTAAGTTCTTAAATTAACTTCTTTTTTTATTAAATTCCCCTTTTTTTTTTTGTTTTTCTTTTTTAATTTATCTTCTAGAGTATTCTCCATCTGTTTTACTCTGCCATGGAGGAACAGAGAGAAGGTACAGCAAACAAACCAGCTATTGTACATAAACACACAAATACACATTTCCCTATTGAGCTTTTCTTGTTGAATAGCTTTGGTCCACTGGGTAGTTCTTTGAATTGTGCTTGAAACTTCATCTTTACAGAGAAAATACAGCAATACAATATCCTCTTTCAAACAGGTTGCCACTTCTCCATGTGCTTAGAGGGGCCGAGGTTGGTCCTTGATGAGATCGGTTCCCCCTCCCCAGCTCAGCTGCTCCCCATGAACACAACGGCTCCTGGTAGGAGGTTTGGTTTATTACTCATCACCTTTTGCCTGAGGCAGACCATTCTAGGGGTAAAGAGTAATGCTAAAAAATGTTACTAAGGCTAGAAACAAAGGAGAAAGTCCAACTGATTTAGTTATAAGGCACTGGTGAGGTTTCACATGCAGGACAGCAGTCAGCACCACTGTGAGGCTGTTAACAAGTTTTTTCAGGTCCCCAACCTCGTTATCACAGGATGCTTGTTAAGGAGTTAACAGACTTGTACATTCTTATAAACTGCAGCTGTGCCTGCAGGAAGCAAGTGCTAACCTGGGAGAGGACACCCTTATCTTTTCTGTAAAATGAGCTTATCCTTGGCTGTGAAGCAGAGGAGATCATCTACAAGGGGCTGGATGGGATGTGTGGAGAAGAGAGCGGTGAGGGATCAGGTATGAGCTGCTGGAGAAGGGGAGGTGAGATGTGGACTACCTCTGGATGGTTCCCCCATGCAGGCAGCTCCTGGTAATTTGGTATTGCAATCGCAGCCCCTCTCTAACTCTGAATTCTAGGAAGCAAATTTTGCCCAATAAAGGGAATCAATAAGCTTCTCTTTGCATGTTCTCACTGCTGTTAACAAAACCGTCACATAAGCAGTTCTTCAAATCTCTTCTAAGATACCACTCTGAAAATATCAACCATGCAGCATTTGATGAAATCAGCACAAAGAAGTCTTTTGTGGTATAACTAGCTGAGGCCCTTTCGCATCTCCAGGTTGGCTGGAGATACCCCACGGAACTTTGCTTTGCCCAAAGCTCTAGGGAGATCCAGGACAGGGGGAAGCAACTGGGGAGCAGTGCACGTGGCTTGGAAACTTGTAGGAGAGGCTGCTGCTGCTGCACCAGCTGCATTAGAAATTTATAAGCAGAGGAAAAACAAGGAATTTGGCTGGTGAAATGAGAAGATTGGCTTGCAGTGGGGCAACCTGGCACCCAGCAGCAGGAAAATAAAGGTCTGGGTAGAAATCTGCAGAGCTTGGATGGGGCGGGCTGGGGAGCAGTCTGTCCTGTGCCTCTGTCGCATACTGAAATAAGCAGAATTGAGCGACTGTGCTCCATGTGTCTACCTCCAGAAAATGTAAACTTCAGCTTCCCGAAAGCAGGTTTCCTCTAGATAAACTATTGTGATACTTTCTCAATCAAAAAAACTATCTTAATGTAAGAATAATTCTAGAAGAGAAACCAAAGGCTAGTTTACATTGCATGCTGCAGTAAAAAAGACTGATAGAGGATGTCACAAAAAAAAAATCATGAAAGGGGAAACACTTCTGAAAAGCCAATAGTTTTTCAGAAAATCTTTCATGTTCTTCTAAAGGTCATTTTTCAACCAAATGATTCTTTGCCTTGTCCTGAGCTTGAAAAATGTAAAGCAACATCTCCCAAGGCCATGCCAGAGAGGCTGGGAAGGAAGGGGAGCGAGTGCATTTTGCTGAAGGGGCTTCCAGCCACAGTGGCTGTGCCTGGGATGACTTTCTGGATGTTTCATGTGCTCAGTCCTTGTCTTGTAGTTCAGTTTTGCCTCTGAATTTCTTGCTGCTACTCCTACTTTTACCTCTGTGGTGTTATGAGTTGGGTAGTTATGCTGGAAGGACCCTGGGCTCAGTGACACTGGCACCTCTTCAGATAGGCATCCCTTGTTGGCTTCACCTACACCAGGGTGACTATGAGTCTGACAGAAGGCTGTAGCTCCTTCAGAAATGGGTCTCAAGCTGATCAAGGTCTGGTTTTGGCCCACAGAGCTGGGAAAGGGGCAACCCTTGTAGGTGCTGAAGAGAAATGAGGGTGGGCAGTGCTTATCCATGAATCTCACAGGAAGTCTTCATCCAGAGGGGTGTTTGGTGGTATAACCCCAAGGCGGAATGTCTCCATGTTACCAGAGAGCATGAGTTGAGCATTGGTTTATCAATGGAGCTGTGGCCATGCTGGGGTGTTGTTAATGCTAAATGCAGTCATAAAGCCCTTCTGCAGCTTCTGGGCACTCTCTCCTCCAGCACGTCATCTTAATGAGTGCTGAGGGACTGGCTGGGCTTTAGGAGCAGAGTGACAACCTGGAGCTGAGCACCCATGGGCTGTAGACACACTCGTGTGGGGGTGTGCTCTGTGCTGCATCCCACTGTCCCCATCCCCAAGTCCTGGCTGTGTTCTCCCAGAAACCTGGATCCTCCCTCCAGTAAGTCAGGTCTGGATGATGGTGCTGTATTTGCTGTCTTCACTTACTGGCCCTCATAACTGTTGCTGCCCTTCAGGGGAGGCTGAACTGTCTTGACAGGCTTCTGAGAAATGAACTTTTGTGCAATGCCAGCTTGTTTACACCTCTAGCCTGAGCCAAGCATCGTGTGCTTTTTAGTCTGGCTATCTAGAGAGATCAGCAGTGAAGTAAGGAATTGTTCCATTACAGAAACTGTGGTTGAAAATGAAATTATTTTTCTAATGGGCCAAATATATACATCAAAATGTTACAGAAAAGACCCAGCAACTGCAGTTTAAAATGACTTGGCAGGGTCTATTGACACATTTGCTTGCCACCTGATTTATCGCCAATGTGGGTTTTATTGCTGGAATGAAAGACCTGCAGCCAAAGTGCTGCTATTTATCCCTGAAGGTTTCTGTCCTGCCTGCTGCCTTACACCCCAGCTGGACCTGGGGATGGAAGAAGGGAAGGACCAATCTGCAAGGAAATATTGGGTTTGCAACCTCTGTGCTTATTTTGGTTTTTTCTCTTTGCAATGCCTGTTGGACACTTGCAGCCAAGAAGGCCAATCCCATCCTGGGCTGCATCAAAAGATGCGTTGCCAGCAGGTCCAGAGAGGTGATTCTTCTGCTTTACTCTGCTCTGGTGAGACCTCACCTGGAAAACTGTACAGGTCTGGAGCCCTCAATATAGGAAGGACATGAACCTGATGGAGCAGGTCCAGAGGAGGGCCACGAGGATGATCAGGGGGATGGAGCACCTCTGCTACGAGGACAGGCTGAGGGAGCTGGGGTTGTTCAGCCTGGAGAAGAGGAGGCTCCGGGGAGACCTAATAGCAGCCTTCCAGTACCTGAAGGGGCCTGTAGTGACAGGATGAGGGGCAATGGCTTTAAGCTGGAGGGGAGCAGATTTAGATTGGAGATGAGGAGAAAGTTCTTCACTGTGAGGGTGGTGGAGCACTGGAAGAGGTTGCCCAGGGAGGTGGTTGAGGCCCCGTCCCTGGAGATATTCAAGGTGAAGCTTGATGAGGCCCTGGGCAACCTGGTCTAGTTGTGGTGTCCCTGCTGACTGTGGAGAGGTCGGACTAGATGACCTTTGGAGGTCCCTTCCAGCCTGGACAATTCTATGATTCTATGACACGCTGACTACAAATCGCCTCAGTGGTGGTACTTGTTGTGTGGAAGACAATGGAAACTGTGAAAAAGAAGGATGGTGTGACCAATGGACTCTCTATAAACTCATGCACACATATACATTATATATATATTTTCTTGAGGACTTAGTTTACAAACTGCGTGTTTGAGGTTTGTAGAGTATTTTCACCTGAGAATTTCAACATGATTTCAGGGATTTCTCTTTTCTTCCTCGGCACGCTAAACCTTTATGACTTGGGTTCGTAGGCCAGGCTGTCCCTCTGCCATCAGCAGCCCATCCCAAGGTGCCGCTTGTGCTCTCCCTCGCTCTCCTTGGTTTCCCAGCCTGTGTCTCTCCATGGCAGCACTTCAGTGGTTTGAAGTATCCCACCGTGTCTCTCTCACCTCAGGGACAACATAGGTCCATGGCTGCAGGCAGACCTCAAATTCCTCCTGACTGGATTAGACCTGGAAGGAAGAAGCAAGGTTCCTTTTACAAAATAGCACATCTAATACTCAAACCTACTATTAATATCTAACTGTAATCTAGCTCAGATCTCAGCTGTCACTCAGGGTGTCCATTCAGGCTATTTCACAGCTGGCATTTCTGCGACAAGAGCCCTTCTCCTCTGCCACAGAACCAGCTCTTCCCCTTGGTTCTTCCTTATCACTGGTGGCTCCTGGCCCCCTTTGGGTTTTTGTTCTCCTGTTGTACTCAGTGACTTTTTCATACACCAACTTTTTCATACACTAGCAAAAATGAAATAGGGACACTTTTTTAAGGTATCTCAAGCAGAAATTACTTGTTATTGAAACCTACCATTTCTAACTGTTTTTCCTTTTGACCAGTCATGTTTCTCCTGACACTTGTGCTTTCATGGAAATATGGTCCAAAAAAAACAGTGTCAACATTCATGACTTCTGTTATGTATTCAACAGTCCCTTTCTCACTGGCAGAAGCTTCCTCCTTTCAGCTAGCTGATATCTTGTATGCTATCAGAAATAGCAATTGGACGAATTCACTCTGAGCACTGTAGTTACTTATTCCTGGCATTTTGCAATGAGTGTGTGACATCTTGATACAAGAAGCAGAGAAAGCAAGTTCTCCCCACGCCTTTCAGACAGGTTAAGACATACTCCTCACTCTCTGTCTCGGGGAGTCCTGTCACTGATCTCTTTGGTAGGACTCCTGGGTTTCTAGGAAGATGTTTTATGGAGTTCTGGGAATGTATAGAGGATTTGGTGGGAGTAGTGGTCAACACCGTGATTGACTCTCCACTTTATTTGTGTTCTTCAGAGGTGAATGCAATGACAAGCAGGGTCTTGTAATAGAAAAGCTTAAGTCATTTTAACTATGATTGGCAGTGATCACTGTCAAACAAACGTGAAGATCCATCTAGAAGATGGACAAACTTTGTCTGCCTTCTAGACATTAATTGGATTAAGCCAAAGATACCTATGAAGTGCCTACATGTTTTAAACAAGTACTTCCTTAATATTCGTCAAACAATTAACTTTACAAATTGCTGCGATGGTGCTGACATGTTTGATGGCTGAGCAAAATGAGGTGGTCTGAGGTGTCATTTTATCAAAGACCTCGAGCTTTGATGGGCATGTGAACAAAGACAAACGATCTTTTTCCCACCAAACCAGTTCAAGCTGAGCTTTGGCGTAAAGACTCAGTTTGTACTTGAGCACAGGGTGATGGCTTCAGCTGCCACTAGGTACTGCCAGCCAGTGTCTGTTTGTTTTCCCACTGAGTAAATCTGAGGAACTTTGTAGATAATAAAGGATAAGAGCAAGTCTGAATTAAGGACCAGTACCCAGAGACTTCTTTAGAAAAGCAAGACTGGAAAACTAGATCAGTCCCCAAGCATGCTCAACCTCGAGTTTGAACATCTAAGAGAACCAGCAGGAGATGTATGGAATTGCACAGCTGTGCTACTGTCATGGCACCGCTTGATTCCATTTTAATAGAGCTGAACAAAATGGGAAGTGCTTCCCTTAAGAAAGTCTCAGTAGCTGTATTTTGGGGAGACTGGGTGATTGAAATCCATTTTGTTTGATCAGAACTTCCTCTTGCCACTTCCCTTCTCTAATGTGCTTAGAATCAATTTCTTACAGGACAAAGAGCAGTGTGGATGCAGAAGTCAGCCCAAATGTTGTCTGCAGTGTTTGACCTAGATTTTTCAAGGGACTTAGCCATACACATGCATGCACAAAATCTAAATTCAGCCAAGTGCTTCACTTGCGTGAGTGGTTGTGCTGGTAAATCAAAAAGCCGCTAATGCAAATGGACAAAGACTTCCCCCCCGCCCCAGCTCCTGATTGGTGCATGGCAGTAGAGGGACCATAGGTGCAAATTGAACATGCAGTTAAACATGCATATTTCACAACTAAACTTCCTTGGAAAACATTAGTCCTGCACACCAATTAGTCAGAGACGAGAATCTAACTTGATCCCAGAAAATATGCTCACTCAGAAAAAAACCCAGAAAATGTTTGTAGATTATATGCATATATTTCTGTTTTGCATGTACAGTTAACTCCAAATGCACATATTTCAGAAAAGTGTCTAGATAGCATCTTTTTAATTAGGCTGGTGGCATTATGGAACGTTTCCTGTTGCAATAAAGTGCTAAGTAGGGAAACAGGAGGAAATCGTAACTGGAGAAAAAAAATACACCTTTGGATTTTTTGTTTGTTTGTTTTTTTTTTCTTGGCCTGACAGGAGTCTGCAGGCAAAAGTCTATGTGCCCAACAGAATCATCTGTGTAAAGAAAGATCCCCTGTGTGCAAACTTTACAAGAGCTGACGTGAATGTGTATGTGAGTTAGAGAGATGTCAGTCTGGCTCTCAAGCTCTGTTGCAGCTGCTGAGTTATGGGCTGGACAGACTGTGGCTTTGTTCCAGACGAGCGGATGGGGTCACAGATCCTGGCATGTTAACCATTAGGACTTCTGCCTGGAGAACACAAAGATGTCAGCAAGAAATGGGGTGGTATTCTCTGTCTAATCATAGAATGGTTTGGGTTAAAAGGAACCTTAAAGATCACCTAGTTCCAATCTCCCTGCCCTGGGCAGGGACACCTCCCACCACACCAGGTTGCTCCAAGCCCCCTCCAACCTGCCCTTGAACCCCTCCAGGGATGGGGCAGCCACAGCTTCTCTGGGCAACCTGGGCCAGGCTCTCACCACCCTCACACCAAAGAAGTTCTTCCCCACATCTCATCTCCATCTCCCCTCTTTCAGTTTAGAACCCTTACTCCTCCTCCTGTGGTTCCCCTCCCTGACCAAGAGTCCCTCCCCAGCTTTCCTGGAGCCCCTTTAGGGACTGGAAGGGGCTCCGAGGTCTCCCTGGAGCCTTCTCTTCTCCAGGCTGAATCCCCCTGACTCTCAGCCTGTCCTCCCAGCAGAGGGGCTCCAGCCCTCCCAGCGTCTCCATGGACTCCCCTGGACCTTTTCCAACAGTTCCATGTCCTTCTTGTGCTGACAGGGAACAAGGAGCACATCTTCAGGGTAGGCACTTATTTGAATAGCTCCAATTCAAAACATTTAGAGGCTTTTGTTGGCAAAAGATCTGTCACAGCTGCCACCTTAACCCTGACTTTTATGACCAGAGGGCAAGCTCTGTGGGTATGAACATCACATCCCACACTGTTGTCAACATGCATTGTTGGCTTTACTATACTCTGGACCTTTCCAAAACTTTGGAAAGCCATTATCCTTGCTGTCAGAGAAGTTCTGCCTCCAGTGGTTGAGCCAACCTCGATTGGGGTAGTAAAATCTTGTGGTGTGGTGGGAGCTTTCTTGGCACTGTTCTGCTCAAGCTCTGGTTGCTGAGACACTTTGAGTTCCTTGGCTGCTTGTTGTGTCTGTCAGCCCTAGTGGATGCTTCTGGCTCTCATCCTCACTGACTCCTGGTCATCATGGACAAACATATCTACAGACTCTCGGACAACACATGTTACTTGGCCAGCTTTTAAGAAGTGGGTGGGAACTGGTAAGAGGAGACCACTCTTGGTATGTCCTCTTTCCTTGGTAACAAGGAGGAAAATGAGTTTGGGCATGCAGGGAGCAGGTTTGTGATCCTTTGGTTTTAAGAATGTGGCGCTTACAGGACTCACTTCACCGGGTTTGCTGCCACCCTCCACCTCTGGCTGCTGACATGAGCACCTGCATCCTCTGTCCAGACTGAAAACATTCATCAGGGATGTAATGAACAAGCTCGTAGTTATAAAACAGTAGGAATATGGGAAAATGAAATCCATTAGAAGTACAAAGTGGGGCTGTTAGTACCTCTCTTGACCTGAGGGGTCTCAGACATGGGTCTGGTGTTCTTATTATGTCACACCTTATACAAAAATAGCGGTTCCTGCCCCAGTGAGCAAGAAGATGTTAGGGAGACAGATGAGCAGAAACATGAGTTAGAACTTCTGACAGCAAAGTGCTGCAGTAGAAGGTTATTTTAGAACTTGCTGCCTCAAGGGAGTTTGGACTTTCTTGCCTTGCAGTCAGCTAAAGATGTTGATGCCAATTTAGTAAGAATTAAACGTATTCTATCAACTTCAGGCATTTCTCTTAAGTTGCTCTAAGATCTATATTTTTTTTCCCCTTCGACTTTCTCTGGGTGCGTGGCTTTTGATACAGCATAAAAAGCAGAAGGTTCAAATCAGACTTACAAATATAACTGTCATTCAGCACTCTCCTTGGCAAAAGCTGTATTAATATATACTGAAGTGTCTCAGTTAGTGATCAAAATTCTTCTTGCATTGCTATGGCAATGCAAAGGAAACTAAATTTCAATATGACAAAATACCTCATCTCTTTACCCAGTCATTATCACTGATGCTGTACAAAAATACAACATTGAAAACAATTAGGTGAGTAGCTACACAAGAACGGGGCAGGTCAGGGGGCCCAGCTCTCCTGAAGAGTGCTGGAGATTTGTTCTTCTCCTACATACTGTGATGTATTTGCTTTGTGTTTTTTTTTTTTTTTAGTTGTTGACTTTTAGAATCCTTAGCTCTTGGACGAGCTTTTGGTTTTGCTTTTTTTTTTTTCCCTCTCCCCACTTACAGCTTAGATTTTACTTAGTGATAATGTGCTTGTAGCTGTGGTGGTTGTAGAGAAAATACAGCAAGGGCACATGCTGAAAGAGGGTGTCCATCCCTTGCCTCATGCTCTCTTTGCTCCCACAAAGCTATGTGTGCCCTCTTTCCTTTACATTATCTAAGGAGCCCTTTCGTGTCTCTTCACTTGTCCCAGTCAGTAATCATTGCTTTTCCAAAATCGCCTAATTCCCACTGGGCTCCGTGTTTATCTGTGGGCTGGAGAGGAGGCAATGTCTGCTGCTTGGTGGCCAAACAGCATTCTTTGGCTTACTCACAGGCTAGAGAACAGCTTTTCAGGCTGTGCTCATTTTAAAATTTGTAATAAAAAGATTTGGATAGAAAACCACTTTTAGAATAAGATAAATACCATGTTTTTTCAGCAGCCCTAAAAAGTGTGGAGCTAGTTTGTTCAGTGCTTGGTTTTGGTAAGTCTACAGCTGCCAAACTGTAATGTTTTTGCAGGTGTTCACAATGACTTGCAAAGCTTGAATCCAGCATTTATACACACCCTTGCAGCAGTGGATGATGTCCAAATCCATGCACTGTCCAATCCTTTAACTCTTCAAAACGGGTCCCAAGATGCTGGGACCAAAACAAAGAAACAAGTCAGAGGGATGGAGCACCTCTCCTATGAAGACAGGCTGAGGGAGCTGGGATTGTTCAGCCTGGAGAAGAGGAGGCTCCGGGGAGACCTTACAGCGGCCTTTCAATACCTGAAGGGTGCCTATAGAAGAGCTGGGGAGGGACTCTTTGCCAGGAAGGGTAACGATAGGACAAGGGGAAACGGTTTTAAATTGGAAGAAAAAAGATTCAGATTAGATCTCAGGAAGAAATTTTTTACTATGAGGGTGGTGAGACACTGGAACAGGTTGCCCAGGGAAGTTGTGGATGCCCCATCCCTGGGAGTGTTCAAGGCCAGGCTGGATGGGGCCTTGAGCAACCTGCTCTAGTGGGAGGTGTCCCTGCCCAGGGCAGGGGGGTTGGAACTAGATGATCTTTGAGGTCCCTTCCAACCCTAACCATTCTATGATTCTATGATAAATCATCTGTGTTCCTCTTGTGGATGAACTCCAACTAAAGGGGACTGCATGTTCCCAGGTACACTGGACTTGATCCGCTATTTTTCACTAATGTTTAAGAATTATTTTTTTTTCTCCTTTGTACCTTAAAGCACTTCTGAAAACTCATACCGATGCCTAGAGTTGTTCACAAACACAAGGCAACGTCTGGAGCTAAAAGAAATTCTTATGGCAGAATTGGCCAGAGATGCATGAAAGTGAAGATGTTTTCCATTCTAGGGTTCTTTATCTACCTACAATCAAGGACTTTGTATAGCTTTCCTTTCAGAGTTAGTCTGTGTTTTCTATGATAGTTGCAAAGATGAAATTTAGTACTGCATTATTTCATCTTAATTGGAAGAAAAACAAACATGAAATACAGACAAACGGATGCTGTCCAATTCTACCCTGTAACCAAATTTGCTTTCAGAGTAAATGACAGTGATGAGAAAAAATAGCATGTAAAAAAAGAAAGTGCACAGATTAAGTCTGAATTCTATGGCTATGTTTTCCCAGTAATGGAGACTTGTGGTGCTTTCAACCCTGTCTCCACTGAAATCCATTAGGACTAGTGCATAATCTCTCGTCCCCCTTTATAACTTGCGTGTTGTCACTGCTTTTCAAACCCATCACTCCTAAGAATGTCTCTCAGGGCAGGGCGCACAGCTCTAATAACCGGAGCTGCACGTGAAGGCAATCCATTGTCAGGCAGCTGCTCTCGAATATGCTACAGAGGATAGTATTGCAAAAATGTCACAATCCATCCTCCTGATAATACATTCCCTGTGAGCGATACCAAGGCAGAGCAGAGAGAGGCGTTCATACGGCAGAGACAGCCCAGAGCCATGACGTGAATTTGCGAGTAGCTTTGTGTGTCAATGTGACAAAGTTGCTTTCCCCAGTTCTTTTTACTCTCCCACCCCTGCTCAGAACAAAGGTTTGAGTAGACACATTAGAAACCACCCAGAGCAGAACTGCCACCCTTGAGTTACGATCAGTCAATGTGCCAAACTGTCCCCCTCCATTAGAGCTACACCACAAAAGTGTATCCTTGTGCCTTGGACATGAGCAACTTGTCCCAGCTCTCAGGTTGCTTGAAAGTGGATTATCTTTACCTCATGCACAGCTGACCAAGGTGATTCCCCAGTTCCAGATCAGGCAGGCCCTGAAATGACACTGGTTGAAAGTACATGTGCCACCCTTGTTCTCATGTCCTTCGTTGGGTCATAACCATGGTTGGAGTTAGGAGACCAGATGAGCCTTTGACCACTTTTACTGGTACAACTGTTCTCATCTCCTTGCAAAGCCTACTCAGTGTTTGGCCATTGCTGTCTTCCAAAATGGGCTGAATTGGATTCCAGAGGCAAAGCATTGCTCCAACTCACCCTGCATGGACCTGGATTAACTGCCAAGACCAATGTCACTTGGGGAAACTCAATCTTCCATCAGCATGTCATGCTATATTCATAGAATCATACAATCATCTGGGTGGGAAGGGTCAGTTCAGATCATCAAGTCCAACCACCAACCTAACACTGACAAAAACTACCACTAACCCATGTCCCTTAGCACCACATCTACCTGTTTTTTAAATACCTCCAGTGATGGCAGTTCCGTCACTGCCCTGGGCAGCCTCTTCCAATACTTAGTAACTCTTTCAGAGAAGAAATTAAAAACAAAATTAAAAACAAAAGTAAGCAGATAAAGAACAAAGATGCATTTTGTTGCCAAAAAAAAAATCAGAATTATTGGCTAAATATTTACTTGCCTTAAGATCTAAGCAGCTTGTGACAATGCGAGACTTGATGCCTTGTTATTTTACACTCAGCAAAACCACATGAAAGCTATTAATTGATTAGACTTCCATTGTGCTTTGTTCAAATACTAGTTGTGGGCAAACAAAGCCCTTTAGTACTCCTGCAGTCCACCTGTCTAGTTTATGAAAGGACAGCTTATCCAAGGTCTGTGAAGCTGAACCACATCATCCTCTGATGTGGTTTCTCAGCCTCTCCCCAAATCATGAAGGTTGGTACCTGAGGGACTTGGGTTTTTTTAGTCTGGAGAAGAGAAGACCAAAGGGGGGATCTGATCAGCGCCCATAAATACTTAAAGGCTGGGTGTCAGGAGGATGGGGCTGGTCTTGTTTCAGTGGTGCCCAGTGACAGGTCAAGAGGGAACAGGCACAAACTTGAACATAGGAAGTTCAATTTAAACATGAGGAGGAACTTCTCTCCTGTGAGGGTGGCAGAGCCCTGGAAGAGGCTGCCCAGAGAGGTGGTGGAGTATCTGTCTCTGGAGACATTCAAAACCCACTTGGACACGTTCCTGTGTGACCTGCTTTAGGTGGACCTGCTTGGGCAGTGGGTTGGACTGTATGATCTCCAGAGGTCCCTTCCAACACCATATCATTCTGTGATTCTACCTGCTCCATCCCTGAAGGCTGAGAGCCGTCCATGCCAATGCAATGGCCCCTGTCTCCGGCCATCCCCAGCTCCTCTACTTTGAGCAACACCTGTGGCTTCTTGTGGCTTTGTCTCAGCACACAGCAGATCTCAGAACACTTCTGCTGTCTGCTGGTTGTGATACCTAGGT
The DNA here is from genome assembly GCF_001431845.1 of Calidris pugnax. NCBI lineage: Eukaryota > Metazoa > Chordata > Aves > Charadriiformes > Scolopacidae > Calidris > Calidris pugnax. The sequence continues at coordinate 4,533,744 of NW_015090832.1, read as the reverse complement.
TGGCACTATTGTTAGTTGAGCTTCAGAGAGAGACTTCGGTGAGCAGTTTCAGTTTTTAAATGGAAATTGGTTCTCTAGTGTGGAATTCCCAAGGCTCCTCTGACCAAAGGAAACAATATGAATACAACCTCATTAAAGACTAATGCATGTTTCCAGGCATCGACAAACATCCAGGCAGCTCCTAGCGGGCCACAGGGGAGAAGCGTATGGAGCACTATAAAAGCTTTATGAATGACAAACTTGCTAAATTGCTGTTTAAACAAGGAAGCAAATGGGAAGACCATCTGCATCAGATTGAAACTACTCATAATCCTGTCACTTGTGCCAGTGTGGCATGTTTAAGCTCTTGTGTTGGCACGTGCCCAAGAGACACAAAAATTTGTAGCTTTTACAGCAACACTCTGCACCCCCCCCCTTAAAAGGATCTAAGTGCCCTTTTGCCATTTCTCTTGGGTTTCTGATGGAGCAGGTAGCTTTCCCACTTCTTGCAGCCCAGGGTGAGGCCTCCCCTGTGCCTTGGGCTCTGCGTGCTGGGGAACCACACTGGGAACCCCCAGACTCTCCGTTTCTGCTCGCTCTCTCCCACCTACTCGTGGTCCTTCTCTTCCTCATCCCCCCTTTGTCAGACATCTCACAGCCTCACACTTCATCCTCAGCAGACCTCCACCAGGCCAGTGGTGCTGTGGTACTCACTTTACCGATGAGAAAGTGAGGCATTAAAATGATTTGTGCTGAGACAGGAGATGAGCATGCATCAGCAAAGGGCTGATCCCAGCTTTGCCTCTTGTTGGACTAGGGTGGCCCTCCGTCCCTCATCCCTCAGCCCTGGGGTTGTGTACCAGCCACAGGCTCCTTTCCCCTCATGGCAATTAGTACAAACTTGAAAGAGAGTCGAGGGAAAGCCAAACCACCAGCCCAGCATTCCTCATGTAGATCTTTATCTTGTCTCTTTACAAGGAGCTTTGAAATAAAAATAAAACAAGTTACTGATAATTAGCTCTGAAGACACACAGGCAATTGTGCTTTATCGTGTACAAGCTCTTTGATAATAGGCCAGGCCTTGTGCCATGAATTGCTAATTAATTCTTTCTTAGCAAAATGTTTTGCTTAATTAAAGGGTGTACTGATTTATAAACACGTCCCCAAATATTATTCACTTTGCATCTGCTGAAAAGAGCGCAGGCTGTTCCTGCGCTTTAACATTTCTTTTCAAATTATTCCATTATACTCAGCTACGCTCTTTTCAACACTGATTGTGACAGATTCAGAAATTATTAAATCATAAATACAAAGAGAAAAAGCTAGTGATACACACATAATGAGAAACGTTCTCACAGCCCCCAAAATATTTCAAATAGTGACAAAACCAGAAAGAGGGAGGGAGGAGAAATGAAGCTCCTGGCCGGGCTCTGCTCTTCCTCATGCTGGAGTAAATCATGAGGCAGTTCCCCAGAGCTCAGCCTGATGTAAAGCAGAGGAAGGATCTCTCTCACTTCTCCTGAAAGATCACTGCTGCTTAAATCAGGTCCTCCCTGATCATCTGCTGCCTTTCATGGTGCTGTCATGGGGTGAGCTCTGCAGCAAATTCAGTCATGGGGCTGTCTGTTCACAGTCCAGGACTTGCTTTTTGGCAAGTTCTTCTCAATAGCTGTTGTTAAGGCCTTTTTCTTCTGCAGTTGCACCCTCCTAGTGGGTGCTATCTCTGCTGTGATGCAGAAGAATGGCAAAGCAGGGAGAATGCAAGGTTGGTGTCCCATAGGAGTCGGTACAGACCTGTCCCCAGGGTCCTGGTGGCTTTAACCTGGGGCTGATGACAGCAGCAGCTTGGTCACGAGGCTGTAGCCCAACTTACAGTGTTTGGAGTGCCTGAAAGACCACACCTGGAGGAGGGAGAGTAGATCGATGGGACCCTGTAAAGGTTCCAGGACCAGGCAGTTGGCTCAGAGGAGGTGTGGGGAACGTGGTGGGACATGGGGAGGAGGAAGGTTTGATGTGAGAGTGGAGCTGCATTCGGCAGGTTCAATCCAGAGGGTCTTAGGACACTGTCGGTTTCCAGGGAGCTTGGCTGTGCAGGGCAGCCCAGGCCAACACAGAATAGAGAGGGGGAAGCTGACCCAGAATAGGATTGCCAATGAGCTCAGCTCCAAGGTGGTACCATTTTTCAGTGGCTCAAGGGATGCTTGGCTGAACACATATGGGTGATAGGAGCCGTTTGCTTTTCCTGAAGCACATGTGCAAGTAACTCCCCAGGAGGACTTTATCCTGCTGTGCCCCATTACTGGGATGAGCTACAGCATTGCCATGAGTTATGGCATAGCATTGCCATAAGCTTGCCCTGTTCTGGAGGGCTTCCCTGAGCAGCCACCACCAGCAGGGACAGGACAGCGGGCTCAGTGCACCTCCAGTGTGACCCAGCCTAGCCATTCCCTCAGAGGAGAGCACCTTTCACCCTTGGGCCACTGTGGCACCACCCTGAAGAGGGTCTGATCCCCTTCAGTTGTGCTTTGGGATGTATAAATATCCAAAGGACAGGAGTCAAGAGGATGGGGTCAGGCTCTTCTCAGTGATGCCCAGGGACAGGACAAAGGGCAATGGGCACAAACTGGAATGCAGGATGTTCCATCTCAACATGAGGAGGAACTTCTTCACTGTGAGGGTGGCAGAGCCCTGGAACAGGTTGCCCAGAGAGGTGGTGGAGTCTCCTCTAGAGATATTCCAAACCCACCTGGATGCGTTCCTGTCCAACCTGCTCTGGTGACCCTGCTCTGGCAGAGGGTTGGACTAGATGATCTCCAGAGGTCTCTTCCAACCCCTGCAATTCTGTGATTCTGTGTGCAGCAATGCCAGAGGTCTCTGCAGGGGCTCCTGGTGCCATCCCTCCCCCCCACTCCATAAGGTCACCCAGCTCTGCTCCAGACACAACCCCTCAGCTCCTGGGGTGAGCCACCACCATGCACACCTCTGTCTCCTCTATTTGCATGTGTCAGCCATAGCACGTAGAGTTTCTATTTACTCGTGGAAAGTTAGTGATTTACTTTCCACCCTGTTTACCTTATATTTTGTGCTGTGTTACTGCCTGCTGCATAAATCTACTCCAGAGTACCCGAGGAGCATTTGATGAAACAACGCCCTCTGAAATGCATAGGTTATAGTTGTCAGCAGCTGTAAGTCTGTCAGCATTCAAGTGCAAATTCATTTTCACCCAGCATTCATTAATCAGCCCAAATACCTCCTTTTTTTTTGTCTCTTCCCTCCTCCTCATCACCAATATATCATGTGGCAAGTTGGTTGTTACACATCTTCACTGTCAGAGTGGGGTGAAAGAGTCAAAAACCATGCATATGCTTATAGGAAAGTCATTTGGGGTGAGGTTTTGTTGAAAGCTCGTTACTCTAATGAAGTGGATGGGGAGAATCAGTTTTGAACACTCCCAAGCCATTTGATGGACTTAGCCCAAAAGCAGAGGAAACCGGCTGGTTGAAGTGATTCTGGTGTCACAGCAGGTGAGATGCAGCTCTTCTCCATGAGGCTTCCTATTGAGACTTTGAGTTTCACCAGACATGGAATGAAATGAGACACGTGTGATCCATGAGCACAAGTGGTTGCAGAGGAAAGGGAGAATTCCCACACGCCCCGAGGAGCCGGGCTTCTGGTTGCCTGTGTGGCAGCAGCAAGACAGCACGTACACCCAGCCCCGAGGCCAGCAGGCTATGGTAATCAAGTCTGAACTCCTCCTTTACTCAGAACTGGGTTTCCCCTCATGATCACGGCACTTAGTACCCTGTTTGTTTGCTCTACAGCATCTCTTTTACACGGCTTGCCATCCCTGCCTGGGAATTTCGTACCGTGGAGAATCTCTTGCCTTCCCAGGTTAAGTTGCTCCAACTGTTAATTACCCTGGCTGTTAGAAATGTGTGCCCTATTTCTAGTCTGAACGTTGGCTGCCTACAGAGACATTATGTATGCTGAGCACTGGATAACACATACTTCTCTGAATATATTTGCAACTTGATAGTATTGCTCTGGTTACTTCTCACACTTAGCCTCTGATCCCTGGCTGGGGTGGATCAGAATTGTTCTGCAGAGTCTGGGCAGCCGTGCCAGCTGACATGCCTGGATTTGGCCCCTGCTTAGCTGCAAGATATAGTTGCTTATGACTAAAATACCCAGTGTTTTTTTTTTTTTTTTAAATAAGGAGAATAAAAGGTTAAGCTGCTGTGGATATTCATATTTAATCTGTTCCAATTACAATATGCATATTACTTTTCAAAAAAGGATTTGAGACTTCTCCCACAGACTTAAATGTGTCCGCATGAAATATCAGTGTTTTAGGCTAGGATTTTCAAAAGTACCTTAAGGAAATGAGGCGCCCACTTCTTATTGACTCTCATTGACTTCCCTGATTGCTTTTGAAAAATCCCTCCCTTAATCATCATTATTATACCATAAGAAATGGTCTCCCGCATTATCACTGACACATCCTGGATATTGCCAGTTCTCACAGCTGCCGTGTCTAACCCATAAATATAGTAAAATAAACCAAAACACTGGAGTTACTCAATGGACAAGTGCTCAGCATGTCACTGATAGTGACAACCAAGCAATGTTGAAGTCCTGGCAAGGTCCTTGCACTTAAGGCAGCACCTTGGGCACAGCATCTGCACTGGGAAAGTGCAGCCCAGGAGACCTCAGCTGGACATCTTCCCTTTAGGCAGCCCTGGTCTCTCCAAGGTCTGTGCCCTGCCAGTGGAGAGAGCACACGTCTGAGGGATGATTTAGGAGCCAAAATACAGTGCAGGGACTTGCTTTCCATACAAACCAGTGGGCACAGGGCCCCAGGTGAAGTTCAGATCCCCCCTGGTGTTTTGCAAGACTCACACTCAGCCTGATCAAACACCCAAAGTTGCTCGTTTCTGTTCCCTGGCTGGAACTGCCCGACTCTGTTCATGTGCCAGCAGCAAGCAGGGCTCCCAGAGCCACCTGTCCCTGCAGGCATGGTCTAGTGAGACACCAGGATGGTCTTCAGAAGCATTTGAGAGTCAGAAGGTGGAAGGTGTAGGGAGGCATTCACGAGGCTGCTTGTTGTTGGCATCATAAAAATTTGCTGTAGTCCCTTTTCCACCATCTGAGGTCTTTTCCCAATGCACTGAACTGGAAACTTTTCCACATCCAGCTTGACCACTTCAGACTCAACTTTTCCACATCCAGCTTGACCACTTCAGTTGTCCTTCCAGGACAACTCCCTACCCCAATGCTAGAATTTTTGTCCAAGATCTCAAACAGGGCACTATCTCCACATGCTTCTGAGAAGCCACACAGACAATACCATGCTTGAAAGGTCTTCTGCATTGACAGGGATTACATCGAGAGGAACATACCCTGGCAGAAATCCCCAAAACATGGACCTTTGCCTTTTTCACCCATCAAAAATCCTCACAAAACCACTCTTTTCGTTTGCTCTCATGTCTAACAACAGAGTGTATTGCTTAAGGCTATGGGCAGAGTAAGCAAATCTGGGCTGATCTTGCAGACTGGTGACTCTTGCTTATGCAAAGGATCTCTTTGCCTTCTGTAGTACCAATTGTGACGAAAATCTGCAGAGCCTGTTGGGGCCAGAAAAATAAAGTATCAGCCTCTCAATATCTGTGCTCCTTCACAGCAGGGTTTCAGGGAGCAATCAGGCTGTAAGTACAACAAGTTTTGCTTCTTTTTGCTTTCAGACAGCACCAAATCTTCAGCCATTGATGATAAGCAAAGGTTCGTTAGGAAGAGGAAGGAAGAAGTGGGATTAGTGAGAAATGCAGAAATCCCAGTTCGACTGCTCAGAGGCCTCTATGGATTAATAGATTAATTTATCTTGCGGGGCATTAATTGAAGAATGTGCTGAGGTTAAGGACAAGGTCAGCTCTTCACAGTGTAATGTCTCCTACATAATTCACTTACCAAACCATCAAGACAATCTGTGCAGAGTAATAATGAAGGATGGACGTTCTGCTCCCAGGATCTCAGGGAACATAACCTTGTATTACAGATAACTTCAAGTGAAAGTTGTAGGAAGGTAGCTGGCAGATGTTTTATTAGATGAGACATTTAGCACTATCTCATACTTCTTTAAGGTCTGCAGTTCCAGATCATGTCTGGATAACATGATGTTATCCAGCTTCTGCCCCAGCACAGGGTGTTTGGTCCCTCTGCTGTAACAGTATTTAGCTTGAGCTCACAGCCCTCCTGCCAGGGAGTTGGCAATCTCACCTTTCAGCCCTGTGAGGAGCCAATCAATAAAAAACAGCTTGGGAATTGTTGCCGTGCTTTGTTATTCCACTAGACTGACTCAGAAAGGGTTGCTGGCTGGCTGAGGCAACCCCCCCGCAAACCGTGCTGGGAAGAAGTACTTGGCTGGGGTTTGTTTGCTGGTGGGGGAAGGATGGAGAGAACAAGCTGTGATTGCAGGGGCTGTGGCACTGCTAGTGTGACAGCCTTTTAGGGTCTCCCAAGCAGAGTGAGCCGGGGGAGATGGCACCATCACCACCACTGGGGATTCACCCTGCAGCCTCTCCAACCCACCCCAGGCTGGGGCAGATGCCTGACCACACAGCTGAGGGACAGAAGCAGCATGAGAAGTAAAAAAGGATGAGCAGGTGAGCCAGGTGAGGCTTTTGTCTCTCTGTCCTTGTGCTTGCAAAGGATAAACACCGCGCAGGTGTGATAAGTGGAGTGGTAGGACGAGGAGTAATGGTTTTAAACTGGAAGAGAGGAGATTTAGATGAGCTATTAGGAAGAAATTCTTTGGTGTGAGGGTGGTGAGACCCCGGCCCAGGTTGCCCAGAGAAACTGTGGCTGCCCCATCCCTGGAGGGGTTCAAGGGCAGGTTGGAGGGGGCTTGGAGCAACCTGGTGTGGTGGGAGGTGTCCCTGCCCAGGGCAGGGGGTGGAACTAGGTGGGATTTAAGCTCCCTTCCAACCCAAACCATTCTATGTTTCTATGGCTGCCAGTATTTGCTGCTAAGCAGCTACCCCTGGTGTCTCTGGTGGTACCTCCCCATCCTCTGCTTGCACAAAGCTGGCCCAGCTCAGGATTTGAGGAGTTTGCCTGCTCGTGGTTATTTGTTTATCAGGCAGGAGGAATCTGCCTCCCTGCTGCTGGTGATGGCTCTTTCTGCACACGTATGCAGTGATCACAACAAGCAGGGTGGGAGATTAACAGTGACTGTTAAAGCTGTACCAGACCCCTCAATATATCAACACAACACAGAAGGCAGAACTTGTGTCCAGTTTCATACATCATATATAACTTGTTGATCTTCAGAAACATTTAAGCCACATGCACAAGTCTTTAAATACTGGAAGTATTTTCCTATGAGATTAATTAAATATTAGAGCAGGGGTGCAATATCGCATACCCATCCTCGGAGAGACTTAAAAAAACCTTCAAAAATCTGATCTCCCTGGTTCCCTCAGTTTTGGCCCAGAGATCTCCAAAGGTTCATATAAACCTAAGTTTTTCTCAAAGCCACAAAAGCCAGGTCCACAGCATGGCAGAGAAGCAGAGCAGGTCGGAGAGACTGAATTGGATGACTGTGCCCTGTGAGTTGTTCATCTCCAGAGCTTCCCCACAGAAAGAGTTTAAAAAACTGGTGCTGCTGTTGGGTTTTGTGTTCTTCAGAGCTCCCATGGCGGATATCCAGGTAATGAATCCAAGGAACCCTGCTCCATTAATGAGCCCTAAGAAGATCAAAGATGATGAAGTGTCTGTTTTACAGTTCTTAAAAGCTTAAGAAAAATGAAAACACACACAAGGAACTCATATGAGGCCAATTTTACTGAAGATGGAAAACCAGACTCAAAGGTGAGACTTTGTGCCAGACTTAAATGCTTCTTTGTGACCACATTTCATCTTCCTTCTTTAGATGCATTATGACAAAATCTAATTATAGCGTTGCACAACTTCACTCAGATAGTGTTCTTTTGAAACAGCACAGCCAATATTTGGTTTAATCCACTGTTTTTGTTTGATTATCTTGTTTGTTTGCTATTTCAGGTCTTATTACCTACATGCTGTTTAGATTAGTGTTGACCTATCTCCAAGTTTCTGAAAGTGACATAATTAAGTCTTTGGATTGTCAGAGGATCCATCCCACTTATCAAAGAGGTGCAGGTGGTCTGGGAGTGGTTCATGAGTAGGGTTGGGCAGCTCTCCGGAAACACAGCTGCTTTTCTTTGAGGTGGGATGGGTACAGAGTGAGCCATCAGAGCACTCCAAAAACATTCCTTCAGCTACTTTTACTGGAGTAGACACTGAAGTTACTGAAGAACACCCACTGAAGAACACCTGTATTAGCATAGCTTGGCTACTGGACATGTAGAATGGCCATAGGAATAAAGAAGCTATACCTGACTTGCTCAGGAACTGCAGTGTGCTGAGGTTGTACCAGCACCTTTTGTGCTGCCTTTCATCCTTCTCTTAAAAACCTTAAAAAATAATCTTCCAAGCTTTCTTTTCAGCCAAAAGTTGATTGAGCTTGCAAAACTGTTGTACCAAGTCTGTCAGTCTGCTGTGTTTCTCCATCTCTGCAGCTGTACGAGGTCTTTTTGAGAGCTTGCTTTTGTCTGTGTTGGCCTCGATGCACTTAGAGATGATAGAAATGTCACAGTAGCACTGCTGGCATCCACCCGTGACCTCTGTATTTAACATCTTGCCCCTGAGTGCATCAGAGGTTAGTTCTCAGCCACTACTTTAGATTTTGCAGCACAGAGGATATTTGTGGACAATTTGTGCAACATTCTTTTCCTGCACTACAACTCTAAGAACTTGGTACACTGGATCCACTGCCATGGCAAGAATAACTTAGTGCATTTCCTTTAGCTCTGAAACAGATTAGGTTCCTGCATGGGCTTCTGCACTGCAGGACTTCCAGCCCCTGAGACCCTGAGAGAGCCTGGCACTGCCCAGCCCTGGGTCTCTGAGTGCTCCCAGGTCCTACTTTTGATAGACTTCTCCCTGATGGGAGGTGGGACTTGTACTTCTCTGGCAGCAACGTGCTCATCTAATCAAAGCTCACCCTTTCTTAAAACATCATCTGTGTGCCTACTGCCCTGTTCTCCTGGGATGCCTGCCAGCAAACACAAGCAGCACATACCAACAGAGTTGCCCTTTCAGTTAGCAGCTTATGAAGCACCTGCTTCATCTGAAATATCAAGTGTAGCATGGTTTGCTTTGGTTGCTTTGGGTTTTTTTGAGATTTTTTTTTTTAAGTACTGTGGAGTGTTTCTTGTCTTGACACCAGGTTCTTTGGGGTAGCTCAGGGTCTGCTTCTGCCCTTCAGCATTTGTCTCCTGACCTCGGAGTCCTCTTGGCTCAGCTCGCCTTTTCCACCCTGGGGTGGCTCCGTGGCTGAAAGTTTATCCCTGCTCCAGAGTTGCTCTTCTCTTTTTTTTTTTTTTCCTGCCTAAAGCTGTGCTGCAACTTCATGCCTTCACTCGTACAAACCCACAGAAAACCTCGGCCGTGCTCAGTGGTGCCCATGAGTACTGGTGGGCACTGGGCTTTGGGTAGGCAGTAGTGGACTGCACGATAAGCTGATGCTTGGAAGATGAGCAGCCCAGGGCCTGGGAGAGCCTGTCTCTCTCCTGCCCATCAAGAGAGGACAGGCTACAGAAGACCCCTCCAGCAGTTTTTAAGGAACATGTTTTCCTTGGTAGTGTTTTTCTTTCCCATACTTTTCCTCAACTATTTCCTTACTCTCACAGGTTATTTTTTTCAAGTGATTTCTGTTTCCAGTTTTTGAAAACAAAGTTCCCTTTCCCTTTTTAAGATTTTTCTGCTTTCAGAGGAAATTCAAAACAGTGTGCAAGGAGGAAAAAAATCCTTTATGACCCACTCTACTCAGAGAGGATACTGCAGGCCAGTATGTTTTCTGTCCTCTGCTGCTTCTCCTGCCTTGCTGCATGGATTTTCTGTTGTTTTCCTTTCTCTTTGCCAGCTGACACCCTTCCCCAAAGCAACGTGGGCCTTGTGCCCTTTCCAAGGGCTTCAATACAGTCATTGTGCACAGTTGAAATGATCAGCAAGTGAATAGTCAATGCTGCTGACATTGAAGGTGGTGGCTCAGATGAAGAACAGAGCTGAGGGAGGTTTTCGGCAGGTTCAAGCTGTTGGCACAACATTGCTCTGTTCCCATTTGAAAGACTCTCACTGGGGCTATGACATTTCCCAGTCGCATGTTGGGCTTGCACTTATGTAGACATAAGTTTGAAACACGGGGTAGATACACCTTGATGTCTATGTCATGTACTGCATTGCCTTGAAAGTGTGGAAATGAAGGATGTGACAGCAGCTCATCTACCATTCAGTCAGTCTTGGAAGAAGGAAGGGACTGTTCCCATGACCTGCTACCCTTCTGGAGGGCCACAGGAATTACCAGCACAAAAAGCTGGCACTGTGATGCAGACTGGACCTTCTTAAGAGGTCCTACAAAGCAGGTATACAGAGTAGTAATCTAAGATCAACATAAAGCTTGTGCATATGCATTGCTGATCTTCATCTGACCTGGCTTGGTAGTGACCATGAGCATTACCTTCAGTCCTTCTGTGGCTTGTGAGTTCAAGTGACTTAGGACATTGCTGAGGGCAACTAAATGCTTATTAGAACTACTGAATCCACCAGGCAGCAAGGCATTCAGTCAGTGCTGAGTGTCCATCTTCTTATTCTTCTGAATGAAGAATGAAGTCCCCCAGAATTTCCTGTGGCTTGGACCTTTATTCAGGACACTAGGAGCAACAGTCCTACAAGACTGGTTGATCTTTCTGGCCCGATGAGCTGCGTACCAACAGCTTTATAAGGGTGAGAGCCACAAGATGTATGTCACCTTTCTCAGGAGACCAAAGTGAAGGGGATGCCTGTGACTGGTTTACACCCACAGGTAACAACATCTCAGAGGAACCTTCGTGCACCACAGTGGAACAGGACTGACCAGATACTGAGCAAGGAGCAGAGTGTGTCTCTCTGGAAATCTATTTTGATCATATAAAGGGAAGAAGGTGATTCTACCCCTCTACTCTGCTCTGGTGAGACACCACCTGGAGTCCTGAGTCCAGCTCTGGAGTCTTCAGCACAGGAAGGACATGGGCCTGTTTGAACAGGTCCAGAGGAGGCCATGAAAATGCTCAGAGGGCTGGAGCACCTCTCTTGTAAATAGAGGCTGAGACAGTTGGGGTTGTTCAGCCCAGAAAAGAGACAGCTCCGGGGAGACCTTATAGCAGCCTTCCAATAGGTAAAGGGGGCCTACAGGAGAGATGAGGAGGAAGTCTTTATGAGGGAGTGTAGCAATAGTGCGAGGGGTAATGGTTTTAAACTGAAAGAAGGCAGATTTATATAAGATCTCAGGGAGAACTTCTTTGCTGTGAGAGTGGTGAGAGCCTGGCCCAGGTTGCCCAGAGAAGCTGTGGCTGCCCCATCCCTGGAGGGGTTCAAGGCCAGGCTGGATGGGGCTTGGAGCAACCTGGTGTGGTGGGAGGTGTCCCTGCCCAGGGCAGAGGACTGGGACTGGATAGTTTTTAAGGTCTCTTCCAACCCAAACCATTCTAAGATTCTATGATTCTATAAAAACCACCCCTGGTGCTTCACTCTGGGTTTTCCAGCAGCTGTAGCACTGGTGCAGGCCTGTTGGTGGTCAGGCAACAATACAGAAGTAGAATCCATGATGCTCAAGAGCCACATGCAAGTGAGAAGCTGGGCCAGGTCTTACCCAAGTGCTAATTCTGTGATAAGAAATTTCATGGTCTTGCACAACCCCTGTCAGGATGCATGAATTTCTCTGAAAAGCAAGCTGCTAGCTAACTGGTTATAGTGATTAAAAAAAGAGGTCAGTGCCTCTTAATGCAAATAAGTGCACATTAGTCACCTTAATCCTACTGGGCCTCAGACAGCAAATTCAAGAACTCCCCATTTGTGCTATTTTTAGAAGTACAGTGATTTCAAAACACTCTCCTCATGCTTTTTAGACCTGAACCATGATTTTCAAGTGCTTGGAGTTGTCAGTGCTGCTATTAGCCAGGCAAGAGAGAGGTGCATGGGAGAGAAGAGATGAGAAAGGAGCAAAATTCATCACGGACATTTGTGATGCAAATGACCACCTGCAAATAGATCAAAGTTCCGGCATGTCTCATGAAACTAGAATGTGTTTCGTAACGTGTCAGGAACATTTCAGGCAGCCTTTTGCCAATGGCAGGTCTTATAATTAGGGGTTATCCAGGTTCTCCGCTCACTGCTCTGTTCTGGCTGGCATCACGCCCACAGGGCAGCTCTATCAACTCCTGACTTCAAAGGGACAAGAGTTACCTGTTATTTCAGTATCAATGAGACATTAACTGATGTCAATGAAAGGTCAGTTCCAGCCTGTAAGTGAAATCCTGCTATTAATGCTTTTGTTACGTTTAGTTGTTTTAATTTTTTGACTAAAATTGTTTAGAAGATAATTAAGTCCCATCGGTGCCTGGAGTGCTTAGTAAGAGAGGAGAGTTCAAACGCTACCAAATCTATCTTCCTCTCTCCTTTAAATTCAGAGAAAGAATTGTAATGAAAATGCATCAACCTGTATTCTCCAGTACCGTGCACTAAAATAGTGCCTTTTTACCCTCCTCCCTGCAAGAGACCAAACAGCTTTTGCAAAAAATCCTCCTGCCTGTTTCACAGCTGGGGACTGAACTCTCGGATTCTGGCCCCCGATGGCAGGATGGATTCCCCGGTGCTGAGCACCAGATTGTTGTCCCTACAAAGTCACTAAGGTCTTCCAGAAACCCAGCTTGCATTTGGAGCTCGTGACTCTTGGAAGCCACCCATTAGGGAGAGAAGGAACAGGTATTGTACAATTCAATGAATAGACTAGTTCGGGTGGCTGCAGAGGCAAGACAAAAGTACCACTGATACTAATATTTAAATTTCACAAGACATTTTTCAGAGTTTTCCAGTACAGCTCATTATAGCTTTAACAAATATATGCAATGCATATAAGGCAATTCATCTCAGCGCCGCAATAGCTGTTACCCACATTCTGCTTTCTCTCTTATTAACTTGTTACCCTGTGTTTGTAATAAATAGAAAATTGTTCAGCTCAGTATTTGCCTTCCCCAATATCACTCACTGACTAATCTTTTGATTTTTCACTCCCTCTTACCTCCCAGATTGTTAGATCTGATAATTCATCTGATAAAATACTGTCCGTTTCATTAATCCAGCAGACACAGGGAAGTGAAGTGGTGAATTCAGAAAGAGAGGATAGGTTTCAGTAATCCAGTAGATGCGTGATAACAAATTCATGAAGCTGACCGCAAATTTAGGTGAGAAGAATATTAATTATATCAGAGAGCGAACAGTACTTTAGTAGTTTCAAAGTGATGGTTTGAGACCATGAACTTTAACTCTCTGAGGATACCTTTGCAACCCTTTTATAAGCTAAAAAACCCTGGGGAGTGCAGAACTGGAAGCAGGTAAAAGGATAGAGGGTGAGCAATGATTTGCTTAAAAAAAACAAACAAAAAAAAAAAAACCACCTAAACCAAATAATCTTAAAATCAGTATGTAGGGGGTTCATTCTGATAACGTATGGAGATAACGTATAATGCAGAGTAGTATTGATAGAGTCTTGCTTAGAAAACTCAAAGGCTAGGCATTTACTTCATAAAAATAACAACTTTAATCCGAGTTGTGTATGCTGTCATTGCCTCTCCTCCCCGACAAAACAGGAACAATGGAAGAGTCCCAGAAAAACATACCCATTCTGCAGGAGGGTGCCGTAACAGCATTTTTTTTTTTTTTTTGCTTTGTTTGGAAATGTGTATGATATCCATCATAGAAGATAACACAGGGATCTAGGCAGGAACAGGATGGATGGGAGTGCTTGGGTAGTGTAGGAGCTCCTTTGAAGAGCTCACAGGACAACCAGATAAAGAAACGCTGTGTAGCTGAAGGCTTTATCTGATTGCTTATAATCAGATGTGTGTGACGGCTGTCGGATGGGGAGGAAAAGACCTTTGCCAGCAAGTCATGATCCCTCTTCTAATAGAGACCAAGAAAGTCAGAACTTCTGAGGAAACTGCTGGGGGAGCTTCCACTTGGAGTCAAGCACTTGAAAATGGACTGTTTTCCTGATGATCGGGACAAGAATTGACAGAGGCAGACATACAGTGCAATTCTGTGTCCTTCCTTCCTTCCTTCCTTCCTTCCTTCCTTCCTTCCTTCCTTCCTTCCTTCCTTCCTTCCTTCC
>NW_015090832.1:4481823-4518922 GCF_001431845.1 Calidris pugnax | reverse complement strand
AGGCCCTGGAGATGCTGGGAGGGCTGGAGCCCCTCTGCTGGGAGGGGGGGCTGAGAGAGTTGGGGGGTTCAGCCTGGAGAAGAGAAGGCTCCGGGGAGACCTTGGAGCCCCTTCCAGTCCCTCAAGGGGCTCCAGGAAAGCTGGGGAGGGACTCTGGATGAGGGAGGGGAGCCAGAGGAGGAGGGGGAAGGGTTTGACCCTGCAAGAGGGGAGATGGAGCTGAGCTGTGGGGAAGAACTTGTTTGGTGGGAGGGTGGTGAGATCCTGGCCCAGGTTGCCCCAGAGAAGCTGTGGCTGCCCCATCCCTGGAGGGGTTCAAGGGCAGGTTGGAGGGGGCTTGGAGCAACGTGGTGTGGTGGGAGGTGTCCCTGCCCAGGGCAGGGGGTGGCACTGGGTGGTCTTTAAGGTCCCTTCCCACCCAAACCATTCTGAGATTCTCTGATAAGCTGAGGTTGTGTAAATTCCCCAGTCCCCAGGGTTCTTGTGGGTTGATGGCTGGGTTTTAAGGGATATGAAATGTGAAGGGAGGAGACCTTGGTGGAGATCGAGTTTTGGCAGAGCAGAGCCTGTGCTCCAAGGCGGGTTTGATGGTGGGGCTGAGGGATGAGCAGGGATGCTGCCATCCACAAGACTGGTTTTGGGAATGAGGCGTCTCACCTCGATGCAGATAGCAAATTCTGCAGGAGATTTGGCCTCGGGATCCTGGGTTTTGCTGTGGCAGCCCAGGCAGGACCTGACAGAGGAGCTGAACCAGAGACTCCTCTGCAAGGAATTGCCTCGGATTTGGGTTGGCTCTTCCTCTCCCATCACCCAGGGACTTGGAGCTGCCACCACACGGGGTGTGCTGAGATATTTGGCCAAGTCTGGCTGGAAAATGTCATCCTGCTGTGCTTAAAAAGCATCAGCCCTTTGCAAATCTCTTCTTCCTATCTCTGCTGTCCTGATTGCTGCATCTCCGTGGTTGCCTTGTGCCGTTTTCAAAGTGCTGACAAAAATGCCTTCAGTGCAGGGCTGGTGGGTGGATGGAGCTGCCGCCTGCGTGGGTGTATCTGACATGTCACCGCTGAGCGCTTGTGACACCTGCTGCTGCCCTGCCAAGGCATTTTGGCAGTTCCTAACAAGTAGCTGCAGCTTCTGCCTCGTAGCCTGCAGGTGGAAAGAGCCTGAAAGCAGGGAACGGGATGGGGCAGGAGGATGGAGAAGGTGCTCCAAGAAGGCCTTGCCTTTGGAAGCACTTCATCCCCAGCAGTGTCCTTCTGAGCTTGAGAAGGATGTGCAGAAGAGGGGAGAGAATCAAACTGTGGTGGCTCAGGGGCTGTGGGGTGTCCACACACCAACAAACGAGGTCCTGGTGGTGGGGCTGGGATCTACCCACTCCCCAGCAGGAGAATTCCTCTTGCCTGGCAGCAAGGAGAAGCCCCTGGCCCTCAGGACCTCCAGGAACCTGGTTGTTTCCAGCCAGCTGTGAAAAAAATTGATAAGTGTAGTCTGTGGGGATGGGCACAGGAGGACCTGCCCGAAAAGAGCATGACCTCAGCGGTTTGCAGACCTTGGGAAGCCTCACAGATTCCCGGGGAACCCTGATTCCTGGCTTTTTGTGCTGTGTTCTGGAGCTGGTAAAGGCTTTGGGGCAGTTCTGTGGCCACAAGCGGGAAGCTGGAGTTTCTCAGAGCTGTTGCCTTCCTTCCTTCCTTCCTTCCTTCCTTCCTTCCTTCCTTCCCTTCCTTCCCTTCCTTCCCTTCCTTCCCTTCCTTCCTTTCCTTCCTTTCCTTCCTTCCTTCCTTTTCTTTTTAATTTTGGAAAACTGGGTGAAGCTGGAGAAAATATGATCTGTTTAATAACATGCTAATAATCTGGCCCACTAGCACAGAGAAATGGAAAAATGTGCTCAAATGGTGGACTTAACAGGGAAAAAAAATATGGCATTTTTCTTTATTATAATAAAGAGTGGAGCACATAACCTATTGTGCAATTTAATAGCACTATTAAACGAACAGGACTAAATGTTTGCAGGGAATCTGAATGTGCTGCAGAATGACTGAGGCCCAAGTGGCTGCAGAATTTCTGATTAATCAACAGAATAAAAAAGGAAAAACTATTTCCCCATATGTGGCTGCATTAGTGGAGCGTTGCCAATTTGAAGACAAATTGGAGGCACGAGGGGGTTGTGCTCTGTAGGTATGTATTCTGTGGAATTAAGCAATCTGACTATTTACAGAGGCTGACTTGACCCTAAAGAATGCACTAGAAATTGCCACATCAAGGAAGATGCCTTCTAAACATGCCAGGATGGTGCAGCATTGTAAGGTGTGTGCAACAAATAAACTAAGGGTCAGGCATAAATACAGCTCAGGCAACACCCACTGTGTGCTTTTGCTGTGAGAAAGAGTTTCTCAATGCAAATGATTATCGATTTTCTGGCAATCTTGTAGAAACTGCAATGAATTAGGGCACATGCAGTAAATGTGGAGGTCAGTGCATAATCACAGCTTTCAAAAGACACTTCCTGAGTCCTTGTTTGCTGATGATAGGCTAAAGATCGCTGATAATGTTGTACAGTTTCCAACCCTTAGGTTTAAAGACCAGAAGTGAAGTGTAGCTGACAAATGGGAGGAATAAAGCTTGAGCGAATCTTGTCCAGGGTCTGCTTGCTGGGAAACATCTCATCAGGATAATCCAGCCACCTGGAAGAAGAGTGGCAACATCTATACTTCTAAACACGTACAGAAGAAAATGTTTCTGCCAGATTTTAAGCATGAGCTCCCGTGACATAGAATGGTTTGGGTTGGAAGAGATTTTAAGATCATCGAGTTCCACCCGCTGCCCTGGGCACCTCCCACCAACCCAGCAACCAGGTTTCTCAAAGAGCCATCCAACCTGGCCTTGAACCCTTCCAGGGACAGGGCAGCCACAGCTTCTCTGGGCAACCTGGGCCAGGCTCTCACCACCCTCACAGCAAAGAATTTCTTCCGTAGATCTCATCTCAATCTCCCCTCTTTCAGTCCCAAACCCTTCCTCCTCATCCTATTGCTCCACTCCCTCATCAAGAGTCCTTTCTGAGAAGACCTGGGCAATGCTAGATGGACTATGACTTTATTTAGCCAAATCTTGCAACCCTCCAGAGATGGGGATTTCTTCTGTGCTGACACTACATCATCCTCCTGGCAAAAATGTTTTCCCTAATGTCAGTTCCTCACCTCCCAATTTGAAATTTGATGTCTTCATAATAATCAATGTATATAACGTGTTGTGATATGATTTAATTATGGTATTCCTTCTTGGTCTCTGATAAAACCCTTGGTTTCATTGCTTATAACACTGGCCGTTGTAGCCTATGTAGGTTTTTGTTTCTCTTGGTGTCAGGGGGACATGGCCGAGGTCTCTGCTCAGCAAAGCTTCAGAGGACTAAAGGCTCCAGTGAGCATGTGGGAGCTGATAATTTTCAAAGGCTTGTAAAATGTCACCACTGTATTTCTTTCACAGCATTCACATTTTGTTGAAATTCCTAAAATTCCTGGTTTTGTTCCTAAAAACAGCCCTCTCAAAACGGATGCCGGTGCTCAAACATTTCAGCCCAGATCAAAGTTTTTGGCAAATTATAAACATTTTACCCAGAAAGTGGGGAGTTTGGCAGTTTAGAAAATATCTATTGCTTTTGCATGCCTGGTCCTTCCCAGATGTGATGCTGGGTACCTGGTTCAGAGGTAGCACGGCCAGAGGTGTGGAAGAAATAGCTGGGACAGCCAGAAATGCTGTTATTCAAAGCCTGAGAGGTATTTACTTGTGGATGAGTTATCAAAGTGCTTGTTTTCTCTAAAGAGAAATGACTGTTCCCAGTTGGAAATGTCACAGGTGGGAGGTGAATTTAACCATCCAGCTCCCATCAAAGTCAGTGTGTGTCACCTGGTAGAAGTCCCCCTGCCATGGTTTGTGAAGCTGAAACGTTATCACAACCTCCTGCAGGAGCGGAGACTGAACGAGCTGATGCTAAAAATAAATATCTGAAGTTTCTGCGATCAGGTAAATGAGGACAGTATTTCCTGAAGTTTGGCAGCTCCGTGATCTGATGTGCTGGTGGATGTCAGAGACTCAGGGGGGGCTCCCGAAGCAGTTCTCTGAAAATCTGAGTCTTGGGTACCTGTGGTGCATTGGCAAGCAAAGATTGAAGAAAACATAGCAGACAGGTGGGCTGTCAGGAGCCTCCTAGAAGAGAAAATCATGATAGATCGACATAGACCGCTATGCACTACAGCAGAACAGCAGGGAAGAGGAAAAAGATATTATTTATTTTTTTTAAAAAATCTATCAATAAAATCTATGTGGAAGCCCCCCAAACTCAAGGTTCCCTAAAAGCTTCTTTTTGAATCATTTTCCCTTTTTAGCTGTTTGATACATATCCATATTTACTGGTTTCCACAGTCCATAAACAGAAATGGGAAAAATACTGAGATGCCAGCTATTTCCATGAAATGCTGAACATAAGAAATAACCAGCAAAAATGTGCCCTTATATTTCAGGACCTGTCTGAGGCTTGTTTTGTGAGCATTTGCGGAGATGGACAAAGGCTCAGAACTTATTTTAGCCCCTTCCTGTTCTCATTAGCCATGCAAATCCGCCAGATGACTGCTAAATGCATCCAAAGGATGCTTTTCCTGAGCCCTCTCTGCGGGTCTCCTGGCAGCCTGCGCTCCTGTAATAAACAATAGTTCCCTACGGTTCCAAAAACACGGGTTTATGAAGCTGCAGGGAAAGGTCTGTTTGGCTGCGTGACCAAAGGGACCCCACCGTGTTGCTGAATCCCAGCCCTGACCTGTGCTGGTGCTGCCACAAAGCCCATGACGGCAGCAGAAGAGAACTTTTGGCTTCAGAAAGCACTATTTTTGTCTCTTGCACTCAAAACAGGCGGGTGTTCTCACCACCTCAGTGTTGGTCACAATACAGGGCCATGAAGATATGTCCCAACGAGCCAGAGTGTTTGCTGGGAGCAGCTCTGCCCTCACCAGGTGCTGGATGCAAGTGGGTGTCCCAGTTGCCCCAGGTGGACTATTCTGGTGTCTGGGTTGCCCTGGGTCCCTCTTGTCTTGCATTTCATATGCTGGGAGCATATATCTGCAGTGGCCTACGGGAAGTATGTTGAACAAAACTCTTCTCTGGTCTTCATTGCCAAATCTGGCTCAGCTGCAGGGCTGGGGTTGAGTCAGTACAGCCACCACTGCCTGCCTCCTGTCTGGGACCTGCTGAGGACACCTGCCTCTGCCAAAATCCTGCTGCATACATCTTTAAAACCTCTTCCAACTCTAACCATTCTATGATTCTATGTGAGTGGGAGGGCCAACTGTCCAGGAGGGATCTGTAGGCATCTCCTCTGGGCACATCCAACTCCAAACCACAGCTTGGGACCATAGAGACAGAGCTTTAATGGCAGATGCCACCAGCAGAAGACATCAGCATCATTGTGTGACACCCCAGGAAGGGAGTGATATCCTGTGATGTGATATCTCTAAGGAGCTTCTGTGTTTCCAGAGGCTTCAATGATGCCCATCTACATCTGCCCCTGCCTTGCCGAGCAGGTCCCAGGGGAGAGCCCAGCTTTTGCCTTTCCAGCACCAGCTGTAATTACTGCTCTCTCCCTGCCCTCTGCCATCAGATGACATTTCTCCACTCCCACCTAACCCATTCACCATGCAACCTTCTCGTTTCAGAGCAGATAAAAGTACCGGTTCACATCAAGCAATTGTGGTGTTTGCTTTATACTTATTAAAAACCACTTTATTACGATGTTAACCTCCGGCCCCTTGGAGTTGCCTGACACCAGCTGTCTCGGGAAGCAAAGGCCCCACGTCAACAAAAATGTGACACACACACCCTCCCCCCAGAGCAAGAGCAATGCTGTGCTTTATTAATAAAAGCTTAGAGAATGGTATAATTCTCCCACCCACCCTGCCAGAAATTTAGCACCACAACACTTCACTTGCCACAAGAGACAGACACGGTATCTTCTAATTGATAGAATATCTATTGAAAACCTATTTAGACACTTCAATGGGAGCACAGGAACACCGTGCCAATCTGTGGAGGTGGCGAGCACATCAGAAACTTTAATACTTACCATATGCACAAGAAAACACCATTTGCGGAGATATCTTCCTAGTTTCATCCATCTGCCTGACCAAGCTATTCCTTTTTGTCTCTTATTTATGGCTGTAATTTTGATGCCACAGTTACTGTACACGATCTGCTGTATATTTCTCTTATTTGCTTTGAAATTGCTCTTTTCAGCTCGTATCTGAAGTCATTTATTTGCCCACAAAATAACCAGGCTCTGAACTATTTCCCGGCAACTAGTTTTGCAGTGCTTAAGATTTTTTTCTCTGTAATGGTGTATATACATCCTTTATTATCGCATTTAAATGCTTATTAACAATTCATGGAATCTTAAATGGCTGAAAAAACAGATTCTTGAGCTAAACATTTCTAGAGAATATCTTAGCCCAGAGCTCTTCTCTGCAAGCAGAGGCTTCGCAGTGGAGGAGAGCATGGCTTGAAGTTGGTATTTCCAGGGTAATTGCATTTTTTAATTAACAACATATTTAATCAATGTAAAAAAGAAAGTGACACAGCTGCTCAGGGGCTGCTGTAACAGGCTAAAAATAATTTTGCATCGTATATACTTTGATTTTACCAGCCTTCATATTATGGTCACCAGAGACTTCAGAGATGAGCATCCTGATTGGAAAACAAGAAGCTCCTGTGCTCATTGCCTTCATCACATCTATGGGCTGCTCTGAGTCCTCGCTCAGCAAATTACAGTCATATTGATGCTTTGCTTGGACTTAACAGCACATGAACACCCTCAGGACATGCTTTCTCCCTCGTGTAATCATCTCCACGGCACAGACAAGAATGACCAAGGCAGGGAAAGGCAGTGACAACCCCTGCGATGACACCCCAAGGATCCCTGTGAGCAGGAGGGTGCCCGGAGGGACGGATTTGGGATGAGCTCCCCATTGCAGGGCACTGAGAAACGTTCCTTTTCTGCTCAATTTCACAGAGATCAAGTGTCTGAGTAAATAGTGGGAAGGCAACTGTTTGCAGGTTAAAATGTTCATTTTCTGCAGGGGACTCAGAAAGTCCCCAGTGCATGTTTGTGCACCAGTTGAGTTAATAAATATTTAGAAATTTCTAAGTATTTAGAACTTGGGAGGTATTTAACCCTAAGAAGCTACCTGCGATGGCTTCTGCCAACCACCTCGCCTCTGGACAAGGCCTTGGTTGGTGGCAATGCACAGGGGGCGAGGGCCTCTGCTTTTCAGTCAGTTTTTACTCCAGATAATTTAACTGTCAGAAGCAAAAAGAAGAATTTGAAGTTATCTGTACACTCATTGACCCTTAAGTGTGCAGCCCTTAAATTTTAAGTACTTCCCAAGCAAAAGCTGAACCTTTCAAAGAAATAGCAGCTTCTCTAGAAGCTTGTTTCTTCCCCAAATGGCAGGAGTGAGATGATGCGATTCAGAGGCCTCTGGGGCTCTGACACTTAATTGTCCTCCCATTGAAAAGCCGATCAATTTGGAGCCTCTCCCTGGGGGACTTCCTTTTATCTCGATCTCTTATTTCTTTCCTTGTAGCACACGATTTCACACACGTCCCTCCCAGCACGGTGAGTTCAGGAAATGCATTTGTCTCCGGCTCCATCAGACCGTTGTGTGCCGCTGATGTGTGAGCAGCAGCTCCGGTGGTTTGATAACCAAGGATGAATCTGTGAGCAGGGAAAACCCACATTTACTTCCACTGGCTGTCGTGGAATGCAAACTACTTTACTTCTCCACTGCGTCCATAATACCCTCTGTCGAGGGATGCTCTACAGCGATGCAGTACAAGAAAAGAAGGAAGATTTTTTGGTGTCATTCTCTTAAGGAGGAGGGTAGGTTCCCGCCAGACTGGCCAGAAGAGATGGTTTATCATCATCTGGTGTCAGTTCCTGTGTATGACAGAAAATAGCACAAGGAAAAAACACTAACAGTGTTTCTGCATGCCACTATGGGAGTGGTGGGTCACCCTGGAGAGGAGACACATCGGGGAGCAGGATGGGCAAAAAGAAGTGCAGTGGCAGGGAGAAGGATGCTACAACCTTCAGGGCTGCCAGGAGCCCATCCCGAGGTCTGGAAGCAGAAGTGGGGTGGAAACGCTGTCACTGGAAGTCATTGGTGTGGGCAGACCCAAGCTGGGAAAGCTGGTGAGATTGACTTGCTGGCCTCCCGGGGGCCAGTCCTTGGTGGGCTTCCAATTCAGTGCTTTTGATGATCCTGGATAGTCTGAGGCAATCAGTTGTCCTGTGTCTTTGTATTTCAGCCAGTAAAAGAGAAGTGGTGAAGAATGCCCTCATGGACTCCTGACACCTCTCTGTCCATCATTTGGGCACAATGTGCTGACACCTCTCTGTCCATCATTTGGGCACATCCCCATGTTGAACATCCATCACTGTTGGCACACATACGTGGTACCAAAGCTACAGTGAGGGCTGTGTGCAGGGAGGTGGGGGCATGTGCTTTCTGCTGAGCTGTTCTCCAAAGGGGCTCATGTCCTGATGGGTTTGGTGTTACCCTCTGCATCTTGAGCACCAGCAAGTGCTGCCACACCAACATCAATAGTGCTGGTTCAGATCAGGCAATGGCTACTATATCCGAGTCTAAGTGGCTTGGGCAATGATAGATGTGGCCACCAAGATGAGCATGAATAGCCTAGAAAGGGGACAGAGCAATGGGGTGCTGATTATGCCAGAGCTGATTCATGAATGAAGTCTAATTTTACCAACACAGTTTCATTTGGACTTTGGACAATTTGGACAATTACCTTGAGGCAATTTGTTCTGAAAGAGATATCAGATACCTTAAATGGCAAATAGTCTTACGTTGATTAGAGGAGAAAATGGTTCAAGTCTCACAGCCGGGAATGGAGGAGCTACCAAGCTTTTCACTTGCAGAGGCAGATTCTCTTCTCCTTGTAAGTCTTGTGATGAGACAGTGGTATCCACCTACCTGCTCCCTGGCACCACAAGCCAGGTTACAGCTGTGCTTGGAGAAGGGTCCTCGGGTACAGGCAGCCAAGCTGCCAGAAGTGGGAAGGGGCTGCAGATGTGGCTGGTGTGCTTGGGGACCTAAGAACAGTCAATGTCCCCAGCTCAAAGTGAGCCTTCCCTCCAGACATCCCATGGTACCTGGTGCCAGTCCAAAGGGTGGCTGGGAAGGGAAAACAGAAGCTCCCAAGTGACATCACAGCACCACTTCAGAGCCAAAATACTTTTATTTGTGGGCTAGAATAGCTCAGACTTTGAATATTCAGCAAAAATAAGTTTTTTAGTGCAAATGGTTTGTAACAGTAGTCATGTCAGTGGCAGAGACAGGAACACGTAATAAAAATGTGAAACCAGGTTATTGTTTGGCTTCAGCAAATATGATAGAATTGTCATCACAGCACTTGTCATACTGAAACTGAAGCTTCAGTGTGGCCCTTCTCCTAGGCTGACCCCTAGGACCCATGGAGGTGCTGGAACCAGTACTTCGTGGGCTGTTATTGACAGGCTGTTTCCACATTG
The DNA here is from genome assembly GCF_001431845.1 of Calidris pugnax. Lineage (NCBI taxonomy): Eukaryota > Metazoa > Chordata > Aves > Charadriiformes > Scolopacidae > Calidris > Calidris pugnax. The sequence continues at coordinate 4,509,330 of NW_015090832.1, read as the reverse complement.
AGCCGTCAGTCTGACTGTAACCATCCCCTTTCCCTCCCAAAGTCACCATTCAGGGATTCCAGCTGGGTCCACATTTGTTTGTTTGCACAACAGCCAGCCCAGGGAAGTCCTGACCCATGGTGGGAACTTCTCGTTGAGGAACCAGTATAAGTAATAAACAGTAAGAAAGACTGGTGCTTGGCAGTCAGTGCAAACTCTCTCTTCAGGCTGTCAGTGAGAACCCCCAAAACCTCGCTTCTTGCTTTTGTCTTCTGTAGATACCACTTGTCATGTAATGGGTCTTTCATCTCAATAGGACTTTTATCTTCAGACATGTCAGATCTTTAAAGAACTGGAAAACACTAACAGGCAGGGAGAAACTTTATTCTAATTTACTAGATGTAAGAGTAAGAGGAGGATGCAGCCATTTTAATGAGCAGAGACTTGTCTTCAGACGAGGGCTCCTGCTCCTAAAGGCTCACTGGGTTCTTCTCAGTGCCACGGTCCACTCTCAAATCAAGACTTGTCATAGTGATTCACACTGAGGGGGAGTGACCAGGATGTGCTGTATTAATATCACTGCATATGTTGGTGCTTTTGATTGTTTTGATGTTGATATTCTGCACTAAACTGTAATCAAGAAGCCTGTAATGAAGGAGGCTGCATAACTGTGGCCTCCCAATGGCCAGTGCTGCTGTTCCATACTAATGAGCTGCAGCAATACGCATCATTTAGAGTCATTAACAGCAACAGGGAGGTCATGGTTGTGCTGCAAAGGAAGCTGTGTATGTAGGAAGCTCTTGTTCCTTTTTCAAAGACCAACTTCTAGAAGACTGTTGATGACTGTTGTTTGTTTACCCAAAAAGTAACAGAACAGCCTCTTTTATGTAGCCATATGCCATGTGGCATGAAGGATCCTTAACCAAAAATAGAAGGAAATTATAATTTCCTGCTTTGTTCTGAATTGGAAGTGAGGAAGCATCTTAGCCCCAAGCCCAAGAGCCAACTTCAGTTGTGGTGTTCCTTCAGCTTTGCCAGAATCAGCCCATTGTGGTGCCTGGCTGCTCACAGTGGGGAATCACAAATACTGTCAGTGTGTTTATCTCAGAAACAGTCTCCTTTTGGAGAAACAGAGTCAGCTCTGAACACTGGGAGATATTTTTCTGTCTTGTGTTAGACCCCAATGATATGAGTTATAGCTCTGCTTAAGCCTTGGGATAAAAAGAATGAGAAGGAAAAAAAAAAGAGATTTTTCTGAATTTTGTTCACTCTGAAAAATTTGAGCATTGAATAAGGAGACACTGTACTAGCATTGTAACTGGAGATGTTGGTTTAACTCCTAGCTCTTTTCATAATCATAGGCAAGTTATTTATGACACTACTGAGTCTTTTCATATTTATTGCTCTGTTTGAAGTCCCATCATCTGGAGTCAAGTGAATGTCCCAGCTTTCATTTTTGTAATATTTTAGTCTCTGTCATTGCACAAAATGCTTGAAATGTAACTGTAAATGGAGGTTAGGAGGATAGTAGGCTAATAAAAAAAAAAACCTGCAAATGTATGCGAAGAAGAACCAAAACCATATTGTAATATTTAAGTCACTCGTAATTTGAAGGGGAGAATGAACTGATTCATGATTTTAGGATGCTCGGGATTGGCAAAAGCATAATTAATCTCTTGTCTCCTTTATGCCTCTGCAAAATGGTATTAATAAGGCAGCATTTATACATTGTAGATGGTAAGTGCTTCAGGGCTCTGCCTAGCTCTCAACAGGCCATCATGTAGAGCCTAATGGAGAAGGGTCCTCATAGTCTTCAATTAGGCCTTAATACAACATGAATGACAAGCCCCATTTTTATTGCCAGTTTCAGTCTGCTCTTCACTTGCCGTTTCAGTGACAGAAACACGAATGAACATCTACATTTTACGGCAGCAAACAACCAATTTTTAAATACTACGAGGTAGTCATTTTAATAAGTCAAGTTCCTCAAAGCAAAATTATCATAATGAGTGAGGAACGAGGGGAGTGTAATTGGATTGATGTGAAATGCAGAAAACTAATTAATTTTCTCTGCAAGGTCTGGGAAAGGTTACAGAGAGGCAATACAGATCATCATAGAGGATGCTAAATGCTGTAAATATTTAAATGGCTCACAGAAATCACTGATGTATTCCAGAACATGATTTTAGCTTTGAAGGGACAGCAATGTGTCTCACCAGTTCCTTACAAAGGGCATCCCAGCTTACAGAGTTGCGGACCGGAGCTATTTGGGACTTTGTGGTGAACCACATGCAATAAAGAGCGGGGATGGGAATGAGTATTGGCCATGGTCTACAGAGCATTTCACTGCCAGGCTCCAATCTTGTCCAGGTCAGCAGAGATGGGAAGTCATTACCGGCTGATGGCTGTTCAATGGCCTGTGTGAAATGAGGAGGTGGTTCTGGTCCAGTTCCCTTGTGACCAAGTGTCCTTAACATCAAAGCCACCTCCTGCGCTGGCAGGGCCTGGCTCGTCAGCCTGCACCCTGCGAAGAGGAGATGGGGCATCAGATGTGGATGGCTGCAGAGGGGCCACCAATACAGCATGGGAAGCTGATGGGTTTGGCTGGTTTTGATACCAACAGCTTCGTTCGTTCACGCAGACATGGCCAGTGCTGTGGCTGAGCTGCTCCAGGGACCTATTGAAAACTAGTCTGTATTGCACAGCACCTGCATGAACACAGCACTCCCACTCCCACTGATTTCCCAGGAGCCGCACTGCCAGATCAGCCTAAATTTCAGCTGTAGCAGATGGGTCCCCTATTCCTGCCAGGATGGCCTGGTGGTCATCACATGCCAAGCTCTGGCATCTCATGACACCTGCCAGAGCCATCTGGAAAGTTGGATATGGACCAGTGATGGGTTTTCTGATACCAGCACCATCAGGGCCCAGGAAGACTTTGCTCCTCACACAGTCTTGCAGATGCTTCTGTTGCTCTCTGGGAGGTGGTATGGTGTCTTTCCTGGAGAACACTGGCTTTCTCCTAGCTGGCTGTAACTCATTGAGAAATTGGTACATGGTGCCCACAGGTGTTTGATATCTTGTGTTTCACAGTCTGCAAGCCCTATGGAACACAAGCAGGGGAGAGAAAGGCTGGCCACAAGGGCACGTGGTGACTCTTTGGGCCTTATGGATAAGGGTGGTGGGCAGAGGCAGGTGTTGAACATGGTTTGGTCTGTCAGGAGCAGCAGCTGAGACATTTCTCCCTGGACCATCTGTAACTGTTCACTCCAGCTTCATTTAGCCACTCTGTGGGAATATTTACACCAAGTTCTTCAGTGCCTGATGTGTCCATGGTCTGTCCAGGACTGGAAGCAGTATGGGCTGAGCAGACTGGTTAGGAATTCAGCCACTCATCCTCCCGCTGCCAAAATCTCCCTTTGAATGCAGCCCTCAGGACCTGCTGACCAGTTCTCTACTTCCATACTGATGCCTCTGTTGACCTTCCAAATCTGAACGTGGCTTTAGTGCCTGAGGCACAGAGGGGTCAGCCAGAAAATGTCTCTGGGCTTCTCTACATACACTGAAATTTGCACTGTGGGAGATGTTGGAGAGTTCTAACCTGTCAGGGTGAAAGAAATTGTGTACAAGCTTTTTGTCACCAGTCAAGAGGAATTCCAGAGACATAATGACACCCAGAGCTCCTTGTCCTCTGTGTCACATGTCACATCCTGGTCCCATCACTTGGAGATATATGCCTTGGTGCTTGTGAGCAAGTGAGTGTGAGTGTGTAAGTGCATAAAATCAACTTGCCGAGAGATTTTGTAACCAAACATTTCCATCAAACCACACATTGTGTTTTGTTACACTAGATTTCCTTCAAAGAGAGGTGTTCACAGTGTTAAATTCATGTGGCTTCATTAAGAGAATTACAAGGCACTTGAAACCTTCCAGTTTCAGAATGACTTTGGAGCATCTGTTTTCATTCATTTAATCTCTCCATCCCATAAGGGATTCAGCATTCAGAGCTGACCCGATCTCATTGGAAGAAGAGTTGTGTTTGAGTTCTGTGATGCTGCTGAAGTTGGATTCATTAGCCAGTTTCCTACCAGATTTTTCAGAAAGTTCCTATGGTGTCTGAAGGATTATTACCATCCCTTGGTCTCAGGGGAAGAAGAAATAAATGACTGCATATTCCCCTTTTGATTCAAACTCAAAGAGTGACAGAGGCATGAAAAAAAGTGTAGGTCCAGGAAATTCTTCAGTAGCATCTTAATAGCTCTGCATCGAAAGTTAAGCCTAGTGTACCACAGGGAGCCCATCTGGGGAGGAAGAGGAGAGTTAGGACTGCCAGATCCTCTTCTGGAAAAAAAGTCCTTGTGCTTGTGCCTTAATGGGAAGTGAGAGGGAATATGTGACTGTCAGCCCGGTTTTCCAGGGTGATGGTTTTAAAGGTAACTTAGTGTTTTATGCCAGAGATTTGTACCTCTGAATACCTTTGGCATCTTCCTCCCATCACATCTCTTCCTTTCCATGCCTGCACAACCCCTGTTGTTGATCTCAGTCCACACCTAGCAATACTAAACGATTTTAGTTTAGTACTAAACCACTTGTTTTACAGTGTCCTCAGTGTCTCCTACTCTTCTGCGGTCCAGTGCCTTCATTTCACTTATGGGATCATTGCTGTGGCATCTTGGTCCAGCAACATAGGACACTTTCTGCTACCAACATGCCAGTGGTCTGGGATGAGGAGCAGTGCATCCTTCTCGCGTGTGCAGGTTATGCAGAGGGACCCAGCAGCCCCATCTCCCTGTAGCCTCACACAATTCCACTATCAGAGCTCCTTCTGTCCCAAAAGCTCCTATTCTTCCAATCTTACCTTTCCTCTTCCTCGATTTGTGCCAGGATTATCTGAGCATGGGTTATCCGATGACTCAGCGCGAGTACTTCTGCAAAGGTGCAGGTTATCTGAGGTGCTGGATGTACGTATGAACATCTACATCCTTGTCCTTTGTTAGAAAGCTCTCAAATTAACTCTCAAATCGAGCTAGTCTGAAATCCTGTTTTCTATAGCTTAGCCTCCTCTCCCCCCCAAAGAATTGCTCACAGGTGGATTCTCAAACACATGCAGTGAGCAATTGAATGCATGTGGTATTTTCAGCTCTGCATGACGACAAATCCAAAATGAAAAGAATGAAAAAATCTTACACCCTCCAGTAATTAAAAAGATGAGTAAGAGTCCCTAGAGAAGGATGATTTATTTGCCTAAAGCCTTGCTTTTCTCTCCTTACCATTATTATAAATATTTTCTGTTTCATTACAGTTGAAATTTTTATCATGATTATTTAATGATGATCTAAAAAGATTCAATAACTAACTTTAAAAAAAAAAAGCTAAGAATTTTGCCAATATCCATTCAGGATTAACACAGAAATTGTCTGCAGTACTACTTCACCTATGTCAACAAAGAAGTGTTTTAGTGCTATATTGTATCTTGCATAATAGGTCTCTTAAGCAATGCAATGACATTATGTCACATAAGAATGTCTTTAATGGCAAGCATTATGTATTTTTATAAAATACTTAAAGACACTAAAATTTCTGTGTTTTAAATCCTGGATCCAGTAAGCAGCTGTCCTGAACTAAATATTGAAATCTGTGACTACTGAGTGTCCTCAGGCTGCGTGAGACACACCTGACTCATCAACTTTCCAGTATGTGTGTCCCAAGCATCCTACTTCCCCCTGCTCTTTGGGGCTACTGCCTGCCTGCTTCATCTCCCCCAAGATATCTTCTTGTTTTGTGGGTAAAGATGACTCCAACAGAGAAGGTAAAACACCCCTAGGACAAATAAGCAACACACTTGCTCATGACCAGCCTGAGGAGAGGGGAGGATGTTGATGGGTCATCCATCATATCTCAGTTTCTCACTTGAGAAATTAAGCTTTTCACTGCATAAGAAGGTGATAATGGTCAGTGAGATTGATGCTCTAGTAAAAGATGAAAACGAAAACTAGGTGATGAAAACTTGTAATTAAAGATGGGGAACCTCACCATTTGGAGTTTCTTCTTGGAGCTGAAAAGCATTGAAAACATACTTTCTTTCTGAAAGACTGGCTTGAAAACTAAATCTTTCCTTATGGTTCCCTTGCTCCCATAAAGGGTCTTGTGAGAGCAGCTGCCATCCTCCCTATCTGAACAGCCACATCCCTCATCTGTCCAAACCCACAAACCCTGGGCCAGAATAGGTTCTTCAAAATTCCATTGGAGAGACTGACTTGGGTCCCCTTGAACCTCCCCAAGCCTTCAGGAGAACCACAGGATGCAGGTGAAAACGAAGTTCAAAGTCTTCAGCTGCCCATTCCTGTCCATTCCTCAAAGCAAATCCTGGGCTGTTTGTGCTGTAACCAGCCTGAATAATTAAACCCTTCACCCAAGAGCCAGAGAGAAAAGCGCTTGAGAGTGGTGAGGAGTGTCCTCAGTCTTCCCTGCAGGCAATACAAAGGAAAGAGACGTGAGCATTGGAGACTCTGTTGTATTTGGGAGTTAAACTCATATCTGAGCCCATGAAAAACCAACACCGTGAGTACTTTCTAAAACCCAGGACAAGCCACAACACAGTTTGGTTCCTCTGGGGCTCCAGGATGCATTAGAAGGACCTGGCAGAGCCGTGTTTGCAGATGCTGCACAGCTACGCAGCCCCCGTGCTTCCTCCGGAGCCATTCGTGCTTGCCTTAATTCAGGGGAACATATTCCAACTGCAGTGGTGTCAAAATGTCTCATTTCAACGTGAAACGCATGCATTTTGCAGCTTAAAATAGATACTTGAGGAAGGCACTCTTTAGATTTTAAAAGCCAACAGCTAATCTTCCCTCTCCTTCCCCAGGCAGCATGCCCTTATGGCCAAGGTTTCATCCATCCCAGCAACTTTCGGTGCTTGCTGGGTTGTAGAAATCCTACAGGAACATCACCCCTGGGGTGCATGTCTGCTCCCCAAACCAGGCAAACCTCCTGCTCTTTGCAAGAGTCCTGAGCGTTGCACCCTCCAGGCTCACCCCATCTCTCTCCCCTCTGCCCCTCCAGCCCCATCCCCCCACCCCTTTCCCAGGAAGGTCCTCCTGGCCCCGGCGTTCAGCAGGACAAGGCAGATGGACAATTTTTGCACCTTTCCCAGCAAAAGAGTGCAGTGCCTACAGAGCAAAATGTGAACAAACAACAAGGATGTGCCCTTGTCACGGCGGATAATTTCAGAGACTTCTTGTTCAGCTCTGATTCGGAACGAAGCCAAGTTTGAGGCTGCTGAAATCCCCCGTGAATTCAGTCTCCCATCCTCTGCACAGCCCCGAGGCTGGCACAACTCGCAAAGAAAGCAATGGAATTTTAAAATGCAGTCAGTCATCCCTCGCATTAAGCTGCTTTTCCTTCCTGCTTCTGCAAGGGTTTCCCCCAGGTTTCACAGGACAAATAAGAAATTAATTTCTAACGGCTAAAACCTAGCAGAACTTGCTTCCCCTACTTTTCAGACCCAGGTTTAAAACCTCTTCTTTTCTCCAGCTCTTGACTTTTCTGTGTCCTTTCTGACTGGTTACCTAAATTCCTCAGGGAAGCCAGATGCATGGGGCCAAATCAACTAAAGAAGAAACAACCCTTGTCTCCAGCAGAGTTAGAGAAGCTGTGAATTTGGCTACATCTGTTAGTTCAGCCAAGGCCTTGACTTTCACAGAAACACAGCCATATTTATACTTGTATTAGAATGTATAATTATTATGCATTTCACCTAATGATGTTATTTTTATGAATCTTGATTTATATCAGACTCTACAGTGCTGGAAACTGCAAGTGTCCATAGCAAGGCGCAATCATGACTCTGAAGAGACATGCTGGCAGTGGGAGAGGAAAAGGATAAAAAGGATGACTAGATGGGAAAACATAAGGAAGGACAGAAGTGAGGACGGACAAGCAGGAGCTGCTGGAGGGATGCTGCGTGGTACTTGGTAGCAGGCAGAAAATCAAGGTGTAAAGACAGCCTGGGCAAAGCCTTATAAGAAGGCTTCAGCATCCTGAGGTACCTGTGCAACCTGCTCTATGTGGACCTGCTCTGGCAGGGAGTTGGACTAGATGATCTCCAGAGGTCCCTTCCAACCCCATAGCATTCTGTGATTCTGTGTGTGTTGGGTGTTTCCGTTTCTGTTCTGCCTCATTAAGTGTCTCTCTGGAAAAGCGCACCAGCGCAATGAGAAGGTCTGGAAGGAGAAACCTTAAATATGAGGGCAGGGAAAAAAACATCAGCAAACCAGCCTTGACCCATGTGGCTGTGGGCACAGCTTTAGTAGAGGTGTGTTTTTTCGCAAGTCCACCTTGTGATGGACTAAAACAAGGGAGGGGATGACCGTGCAAGCAGCTGAGAGGGTGCTACTGCCCGACGGTGCTGGAAAAGGACTGTGCAGTGATTCCTGGGAGAGGGGCAGCGACAAGATGCTCGGGCTCATTGGGGACACAGCTTTGGGCAGGACAATGTCACTGGCCATGCCCTGCAGGTTCATGCCCTCTCTGGGAAATCAGACAGGTCTTTTGCATCAGGTTCCCGTTGGCTGGAGCCCCTTCTCCTTCCCTGCACCTCTGAGCGGGATGAGAGGTGAAAATGCAGGAGAAATGAAGGGGCTTAGTCAGGAGGGAAATGAGAGAGGAGAAGATATTAAGAGAAAAAAAGATAGCTGCCAGAGACAGGTCTAGGGCAGGGATCCAGGCTCATCCCCTGTGCTGGGGTGGAGGGGCTGAGGGGAAGCGGTGGTACACGCTACGTGGGCAGGGATAAACTCCAGCTAGCTTAATTGGCCAAAATGCCAAGAAGTTAGTAAATTTTTAAAAATCCTTGTCAGTCAGGTTGATGCCAGCAGTGGCCTCTGTGCAATTTGTCTGACATCATTTTACATTTATGAATCAGAGTCATGAAAGTAACAACTCTTTGTGTGCTAACAAATAACGGAGAAGAGCACACAGAGAACCTAAATTAAAGCAAATGCATCCTTGGAGGCTTGTGAGCGACTCCAGCTTATCATCCAGGCTGGCAGTGCGTTTCCAGGAACAGGAGATATTGTTTGCTCTGGGACAAGGCTGTGGAGCAGCAACATCTTGCTCCGGAGGTGGAGCAGAAACCACAAAATGCTGGTGAACTCCCACTGTCACATCTCGGCTCAGGCTGATCCGAAGCACAAGGGGAATGTCCCCCTCTGAGCGTGGTTGCCCTGGGAGAGACACACAATTGATTGCCCCAGGACTAGGCCATGTAGAGTTAACGCTGGCAGCTTGTTCATAATTTAGCACGTTTATGGAAAAGCCTTAAAAGATTAAAAAAGCCTTTATTTTGCTATATATTTGTCAATTCTTAAACAGCATACTCTATGATGCTATTGAGCCATTCCGAGTCCACCTTTTTGGAAGTTATCAAAAATTAAAATTCAAGGTTGAAGGTCGTATTCACTGTAATGTGTGTATAAGAAATCTGAGTTTTAATACGTTCCCAGGCTGCTCACCACCTATGTAAGTGCAAAAATGATATCAAGAGAGGGCTTATTCAAAGGTACTTATCTTGCTTTCTCAGTGTTACAGGCTGAAATTTTTTGAAGTACCTGAATTTTCTCTTGTTGTTTTTCAGCTCCTGAAATTGGGTTAAATCCTGCCTTTACTGTGCTTTCCTCTGTGGAAAATATCTGTCCACCTACTGCTCAACGTTGAACTGACTTCTCAGCTTCTTGTCCCAAGTCACAGGTGACGGGACAAGAGGAAATGGCCTCAAGTTGCACCAGGGGAGGTTCAGAGTGGATATTAGGAAAATTGTTTACGTGGAAAGTGTTATTAGCCCTGGAATGGGCTGCCCAGGGAAGGGGTTGAGGCACCATCCCTGGAGGTTCATATAGTTCTTAGAGACATGGTTTACTGATGTTTTTTTTTTAATCAGAGTTAGGTTGATGGTTGGACTAGATGGTCTTAAAGGTCCCTTCCAGCCTGGACAATTCTATGATTCTATGTTGTCCCTCACAGGTGCACAATTTCTCATGCACACACTGTATTTTTAAAAATGGTGGAAAAAAAGCATTCACTCTGATAAGCAAAGTGTGTTTCACATGCCAGCCAAAGATCTCTCTTTAAGGTCTCTCTTCAAACCCCCCAGGTCCAGCACCCACGCCGGGGGTCTGGGTGAGGCATCCAAGTGTTTGCAGATGGTCCCACCTACTTCCAGAGCCCCGGAGCAGCCCAGGCTGATGCAGGGACACTGGCCACTGCTGGCTTCATAGAATCATAGAATTTCCCAGGCCGGAAGGGACCTCCAAAGGCCATCTAGTCCGACCCCCCCGCAGTCAGCAGGGACACCCCCAACTAGACCAGGTTGCCCAGGGCCTCATCGAGCCTCTCCTTGAATATCTCCAGGGATGGGGCCTCAACCACCTCCCTGGGCAACCTGTTCCAGTGCTCCACCACCCTCACAGTGAAGAACCCTCTCCTCATCTCCAGTCTCAATCTGTTCCCCTCCAGCTTGAAGCCATTGCCCCTCGTCCTGTCACTACAGGCCTTTCTAAACAGGCTCTCCCCAGCCTTCCTGTAGCCCCCTTCAGGTACTGGAAGGCTGCTATTAGGTCTCCCCGGAGCCTCCTCTTCTCCAGGCTGAACAACCCCAGCTCCCTCAGCCTGTCCTCGTAGCAGAGGTGCTCCAACCCCCTGATCATCCTTGTGGCCCTCCTCTGGACCCTCTCCATCAGGTCTATATCCTTCTTATATTGAGGGCTCAATTGAGGGCTTCTGTCTCTGGGGCTTGTGAAGGGCTGAACGAGGCGCAGTCAGTCCCCTGGGTGCCCGTGTAGGCCTATGCTGTACCACGCTGCATGCGTGCAAGGGGGTGAAGCGAGGTTGCGTGGCACATATGAGTGCACACAACATCCATATGTGAGCAGCCATGCACTTCAAAGCCCACGCAAGCGTGAGAGAGCAGAGCTGGGCTCCCAGCAGCAGAGCCACGAAGGGTTTTGAACGAATTACCGGGAGGTGGATTAGGAAGCAGGGAAGAAGTGACCAAATCCACAGCATAACCACGGCACGTGAATTGCAGCAGCGTGTGCTTTTCTTATTAATGTGTTTCTTTTGATTGCGCTAAGCAGACAGGGAAAAAAAGGCATGATGATCACAGATAATCGGTGCAGTCGCACTGAACCAGCATCAGCAATAAGAAACCACGGGCTTGTGTCTGTGCCCGGCACAGCTTGTGATGTGCCCTCCTGCTCCTGCAGGTCCCCACCACCCTGCCCCACATCACTCCAGGCTGTACCACAAGGTCTGCATCACTCCAGAACCGCTGCTTTGAAACTTTTCTCGTGAAATCACCTCCACGTGGGTGTACTGGGGACCATTCTAACTCATAAGGGGAACCGATACGCGTTACCAAGTTGAGTGTCGCTGGTGCCTCCCAGCTGTTCCATTGGTATGCCGGCAATGCATCACCCCTGTTTTTTCCTATTTATAATTTAACCAATGCCAAAGGGTTATTTTCATCAAATGCAAAAAATGGACACTTATAAAAATGCATAGGTTTTAAATTGCTCAGCAGTTGGAGTAGTTATAAGAACTAGCCCAGGGAATAAATGGCTGCTTCTCACATTAGGCACGTATGCCATTTCAACACGGGCTGGAAACCGAATGGGATTCATTTCTGTTCCCAGCGCACACAACTGTTTCTCTGCTGTTACTTCAAGCTTCAATGTCTCTCTTAATGCTTTATTATCACTGTTAAAACTCCATAGTTTAGAATGTGCTCAGTGTAAATCTGTCACGTTACATTTAAGCACCAATTGGTTATGTTTTAATGGCATTAATCTTTACCTTCTTGCTATGTCTAAGCCAGAATAATGAAAGGAGATAATTCCCCTCTTTCTCAGCCACTGAATCCTGAAAATGAAAATATGACTCCAATGCCGCAGGTAAATTTGTTTTGCCTGCTATTCCATATGCCCCTTTCCCACCAGAAAGGCTGACCCTGCTCAGCCCTCCAGGGCCATGGGATACACAAGGGGTCATGAGCCCTAGGAGGTGACAGCCCCAGAAATGCTGCTTTGCATCTTACTGAGATCTTCTTCTATCACTGCTCATCATTAAACCCATCCTCTTGCTTCTGCACATCTGACCCAGTGCAGGGCTTGCAGCAAATGGGAGATTGTGGCTGTAAGGGAAGTGGTGGAAAGACACAGGCCCATAGCCAAGAACAGTTTCTGACAGGATTACTGTCCGTGGTAAAGACTGGGACTGGGACCAGGACACCTTGGTGCTGGTATTATACAAGCATGGGGAGAAGACAGGGATCTCAGCAGCTTTCATCTCAACTGCAGCGCAACCAGCAGGTCTGATCCTGACTGCAGCTCATCAGCAGACCTTTCATGTCCATCAGTCATGGACATGACATGGACAACCACTGCTGAGATTTCCTGGGGAATTTTAGTTTGGAAATCACCCCACAGTCCAAGTGTTCTCAGGACAGAACCTCTTAAAATATGGTCCAAGGCAGCTCACATGATATAACACTGCAACAGAAAATGCTAACGAGCTCCAAATTGTGTCAGGAAAATCAATGTTCATCCTCTAGACAGTACTGGTTTTATTGGATAACTTTCTTCTTGGCTTAGCTATCATTCCAGAGTCCTACAAAAGGAGAGAGAAAGAGAAGGAAAATAAGAAAGGAAGCGCCGTGTATGATAAACAAGCTGAATCTTAAGTCCAACATAAAACTTGTGTGGTTAGAACAGGCATTAAATATAGCAGATTATAAAATAGGAAGATGAAGTCCAGACACAGTAAAACAGGAGGGAGAACACAGGAAATATCTGCCCTTAAAATGTTTTGTTGCACAAATATGTTTTGTTAAACAAAAGCCAATCCTTCATCTTTCCAGGTTTCTGGTGTAGAAGGCCAGTTTCCAAAAGCCTCTTGCTGACGTGTAGGTCATCAGAAACCAAAGCCTGCTGGCCCCTTCAGCATTAGCATTAGCTTGGTGAGCAGGGGACTCAGTGGCTTAGATGTAGGTCCTCCCCTTTCTCCATGCATGGCTGGGGTTGCACTGCAATGCTCCTCAATTTAGGGAGACAGAACTTTAAGTTCTCTCTGCCCTTCCACATTTGTGGGGGCTGAACCAAGGAGCAGGGATGTCTTTTGTCCTTTGACCATCCCTGGAGAATTCCAGCCTGGGCTTTCCTCAGGAGACTCTCCTTCAGTCCATATGGGACGATCTTTATGTTGCTTCAATGTCCCTGCAGGGGATTCTCTCCCTGGTCCCACGATGACCCATTCCTGCTCTAAGGGTCTTTATACCACAAGCAGGGTGTGCACCTCAGCTTTGTCCAAACTGATCTCCCAGCCCTAAACCATAACTTTATACATCAAAGCAGAAAGGAGAGCCTCCTCCTTCATCCCATTTCACCCTCCCTGTAGCGAAGAATAAGTCTGTCATTTACTGTTTCTTTCAAAGGTTATGTTTTTGCAGCCTCTCATCCACAAGAAATTCCATATTTTGAGGTCTTTTAAACCTTAATTTCTTTCCAAATATGTTTTTTCTAATACTTTGCTTGGTTTCTTCTTGAGTGGGTGGCAGGCACATAATAAATGACAAATATCCCTAGTCATCCCCATGACAAAACTGCCAAGTCTTCTCCCTCTGAGTGTCACAAGCGATGAGCAACCTTCTTAATTAGCAGCTCCAACCGCATCCAAATGAATTATTATAAAACACCTTTTGTGTATTCACAATGCACATAAGATCTGTTCACAACATTATCAATATTTATCACAATGGAGGATTGCACAGAAATGGAAAAGGAGAAAGCCCAGCGTGGAGTATCTGATGGCTGCCACACTCCACGTGCTCAGAGTTCTTCTTTAATAAATCCTTCAGATCTCATCTCACAGGAGACCTTTCCACTGACAAGTTTAACATAGGAATGACCTCGATAACAACTCTCCTTTCAGCTGCTTCTTAAAACTTAAGCTTAAATTAATAAGGTTCAATGAATAACAGGAGCTGTGTAAAAATGTTGCTGTCAAATCATAAGAAATAGTGCAAGCCTTTATGCTATTCTGTGGTCAGAGCCAAAACCTTCAAATCAAACTCCACCCCCAAATTTGGAGGCTGCTGAAGCTTGGACTTTGCCTTTAAACTCTCTTTGCCTTGACAACTGCTGAAGCTTGGACTTTGCCTTTAAACTCGCTTTGCCTTGACAAACACCACCATTTTTGACACTGAGATTGGGAGGGAGTTAAATCCAAACAGTACACAAAGCTGACCCATTTGTTTCCAGTAAACAAACTATGATTTTCAGAGATTTGTGATGGATTTTCCTGCGAAGGGACCAAATTCTTTGGAAATGGGGCCTTTGGTTAATGTCAGTCTCAGATGTGGTGTGGAATAACCAGTTGCTCAACATAGTAAGTGTTCATTTTCTGCAAATTCACTAATACATGTGAAAGACCTGAAGTTCCCATTTCTATCTGAAGTTATTTGCCTCACATGCATGTTTCCAATGACATCTATAAATTCAGTGCAACTATTAATGTTTTAAAACAAGATTACATCTGCACAGGCCAATAAAGGATAGTTTCTCTAGGGTGCTGGGCAGGACCATGGATCAGGCATATCTTTCCAGCTGCTTGGAGACTGATTGTCTAATGAAAGCTTTCTCTTTTATTCTCGATTCCCTTAATTTGTTTTTATAATAGCAAAAAACCCCAAACAAACTGACCCCTTTGAAACGCACTTTTACCAAGAACTGAAAATTCACGAAAGAGATTGTATAGAAAGTCATGAAAATTGGAAGGAATATTTGCTAAGGGACTAGAGATGGATATGCCATCGCAGCACTATTGTGTGAAACTGTGATCCCCAGGTTGCCACGTCCCTGTGTCAGCCACATGAAAATGATGTGGCAGTATCGTTTGGAAGACTGCTCCTCTGCCAACTGGTACACCAGCTCAGTTTTGCAGGAGGATGAGGAAGGTTCTGGTTTGACGTAAGCACCATGCATAATTCCACAGCTGAACTTTGCAGAGAGAACGTAATTCTCAACCCGTATGTGGACTGAATATTGGGAAAGCAGCTTTGTCAATAAGCTGACTCAAATTCCCATCTCTAAACATGTGGAGATCTTGAAATACCTCACTGCATGTGAATCTGTCTTCTAAAGTTTGCTAATCTTTTAAGTGCTTTGGTTTATTTAACTCCTTTCTGGAAGGAGGACAAAATGTTGCTCAGCTTTACCCCTCAAAAACTAGGTTTTGGGTCTCCTTCAGTCATCTAACTTCTCCCTAGCATCAGAGGAGACAGAGGCTGGTACCTCAGAAGTGAGATCCACAGGATCTTAGGCTTGAGACATGAGTTGCCCTCTGAAGGTGCATGATTTTCATCTCTATCATTTTTCATTGACTAGGAGAATGGGGGAACTTCATTACTATGGTCTGCTGAGGACCCATGAGCAACTTCTAAAGAGACAGGGAAAAGGAGCTGGGAAATGCCAGCCCACAGTCAACTAATTAACATAGCCCCGTGGGGTCTCAGCTTGCCCTGGCAACGTTTAGGGGTCTGCAGAGAGAGGCTGGAAGCCACAGCTCTATGCCGTTGATGTTCTGGGGAAGGAGTCCAGCGTTAGGACCCCCAGGACTGCAGTCACTTAGCCCTCCTTGTTTTGCATGTGGCATATTAACGGCTTCTTCCTATAATTTACTGATGCATCCTTTTTTCTCTCAAAGAGAATAAAAAAATGGTAAAATGACTTTGAAAGTCAGGTTATTCCTGTGCTTTAACACCTTCCAACAGATGTTGTTCTTACCCAAAGCAGAGTTCCTTGAATTATTAATGGTTTCCAACAGCTCAGCTTGAAATAATTTAGCATTTGAAAGAGAAAAGTCACTCTCATTATTTCAAGTGCAGAAACATTTTGGTTATTAGAAGTATTCTCCTTAAAAAAAAAATATCTGTACATTTTGTATCTTTTTCTCCAGATGCCAGCAGGAGCACCAGATCTAGGGAAACTTTTGTGCTTGTTGAAGGTTAATTGATAAAATACAATGGAAGAGAGACGACTGCATATTCCGTCTAAAATTGAGAAGCTCTTACCTGATCTTTTGGTAGCTTTAACTTTACCGGTTTTATAGTATTTGCAAATGGAGACAATTAAATTCATTCTGAGGCTTGAAGTGGCCAAATTATTCATTGCAATCAAACTTCTCAAGGGATGTTGAAAACTAACAGCCTGTTTGGTGTTGCCCCGTGGGTGGCTGCTGGGAGGTGGCAGCCTGCTTCTAACACCAGCCACTGCTCCTCTGAGCTGGTGTTGGAATTTCTGTGTTCAAATCTGACAACTGACAATACTGCAATGAGGACTGGAATATGTTCTCAGGGCTGTTGTGCTCTCAAAACCAACACTGATTTCTGGAATAATAAAACAGGTTGGGCCAGATGTGTCCGGTTTTGGGTCTGTTATGACAGGACATAGAGGTGGTGGAGCAGGTCCAGAGAAGGGCAACAGAGCTGGTGAGGGGTCTGGAGCAAGTGTTTCATGAGGAGAGGCTGAGGGAGCTGGGGGTGTTCAGCCTGGAGAAAAGGAGGCTGAGGGGAGACCTTCTCGCTCTCTCCAACTCCCTGAAAGGAGGGTGTAGCCAGGGTGGGGTCGGTCTCTTCTCCCAAGGAACAGGTGATGGGACAAGAGGAAATGGCCTCAAGTTGTGCCAGGGGAGGTTTAGGATGGATATTAGAAAATATTGCTTCACCAAAAGGGTTGTCAAGCATTTTTATCAAATTCTGATATTACACCAGAAGTGAGGGGAATAAAACACTTATTACTGTTACTACCCACCACTGTAAACAGGGTTGTGCCCCTGCCTGTGGTTTGGTTACCAATGTTCCTCCATCAGTCTCCGTGGGTGGGCACAGCATGCACACTCCTTGCACACTCACAAGGGCAGGGGGAGGGGGGGAACAGGGGACAGAAGGAAACAAATCATAAATCTACAGAGCTTCTCTTGCACCCTCTACCTGGATTAGCTCCCTGGTGGAAGCAGGGGAGATCAGATGTACGAGTTGGCCATCGGTCTACGTGTGGAACACAACCCTACAGGTGTGCAAAGGAGACAGTCTGAGTGTGTGTGCCTGTGTGTGCATCGCAGCCCTCCACATGCACCGATATACAGGCACTTATATATTGATCTTCTCCTGAAGATCTCATAAACACTATTTCAAATGAATAACTTCGAGTTGCACATGGTTTTCTGATGACTCTTCAGAATTATGACCCAATTTATGCTTTCTGTAATGATCAGCACAATAAGGCAGTAAAGCTGTTGTTGCTGAGTATACCAAATTTATATTTTATCACTGCAATATAATCAATACAATAAGAAACCAATACATGCACGTAGGCATTGCGTAGGTTGAAGAACTTTATGAGTTAGTATTGTCTTCTCATAGTCTTTGCAGGGACACAGAGTCCCTTCTCCCTTAGTTTACTTTGGGACTGAAGGAGGTTTATGTAGTTATTAGCTATTCCTACTGCTGTTACATGATAAATATCCCTTCCACTGCTGCTGAGATCTCAGCCAACATGCTTCACAGTAATAAGAAAACATTTTCTTTACTAGTCTTTTTTATATTCAGAGCAAAACCATCAAGTAAATAAAGTTTTGTTGCTCCCAAAGAAATGTAAAATACAATGTGCTACTGTATTTCACCCAGATTATTTAACAGTTCCTTGCATGCACTGCAAAAAGGAGCCACTGAAATGGCTAATAATGCTTTGCATTGCTTCAAATGCTGCCAACGAAAGATCTGAAAACACTTTGAAAGTGTTCATTATTTCACTCACACCACTCTGCAAAATATGCTTATAAACATGATATACATACAGACATGACATACACACACTGTCATTTGTGTGTATTACCACACACACGTATATTTCTGTTTCCAGATGAGAAAAAAAAATGTCCTTAGATGGTTAAATATTATTTTTCAATGTAAAAGAATGAGATAAAGGGAAAGCCAGACCCAGGACTTCTGATTCCCATTTACATTGCTTTAATCAGGGAAAAACTCAGCCCTTGCTGAATTAGCCAGCACAGGAATCATTAACTCTTTGCAGATAAACATTTTTAATACAATTTCTGTTCCCTGACTGGGGAGGTTTAAGCAGGGCTTCTCTTTCATTAGCACCACTGGCAGCAGAGATATTTTGGCAGCTTTGATCTCTGCTGAAGAGCAGCCTTGGAGGGTGACGGTGTACTCGGGTCAAAATCACTAATTGTGCCCAGCCTGGTGGGAAGGAGAAGTCTGATCCAGCAGACACTTCTCCTTTTGGTAGGGATGCCTTTTCTTCAGGCAGGATGGAGCCAGCGATCACTTCAGTGATGTACAGCAGAGCTCTACCAAAATCTCCTCTCATCACTGCCAGTTTTTACTGCCTGCCCTGGTCTCCAGGCACCTGTCAATATGCTTGTCCCTAGCAGATCCCTGTATTGCCTTCTGTAATGTGCACCCTGGAAAGAAAAAGCTTTTAAATTCCCACAATAAAAGGTTCTTTAATTCCAGCGAAGCTTTTATAGTCGCTAGATTCCTGGCTTTCTTCTTTCTGTAAAATACCAATTTTTCTTCTTAGATTTGTTGCTCTTTCTTCCCTGTTAAATTGTGTGTGCTCCCCCTTTCCAGTTAATATAATAATTTAGATGAGCAGTGGTTAGCATAATTCTAGGCGCTGAAATACGTGCTGCTTAAAGCTGTGTTTTAGGAGAATTCTATTTCTGAGAGCAATGTAGCGTGTAAAGCTCTCTGACTATCTGAAATTGCATAAAGTGAGACCCAGATAGTAGTCCAGAGGGATACTTCTTTGCAAGAGGTTATTTTATGGGGTATCTGAGAGTCCAGATAGGAATATTGCCAGGGCTTCTCAGAGGCTGGGCAAAGCAGACCAAGCCCGAGAGTAAGAAGCGATGAGGTTTACTGTGCAGTTAGAAATCCCACATTTATACTGGTTCAGGTCTGGACTGATGCAGTGATGAACTGGACCACTAGTCCTTTGCGCTTCACGAGATTGACGTACACAGGCAGCGTGGAGCTGGCTTTGAAAAAATCATGAGGTTTAAAATAAAAATAATCTATTTATTTGCCTCCAGCTCTCTGGGCCTTTTCAATACACACAACTTGCATTTTTCAAGTTCTCTCTGCAATAAGAAAGCCAACTAGTTACTCTTCATTAAATATTAAGGTTGGTATAATTGACTAATCCCAGGAATCCAGTATCTGGGGCTTTATGTGAACCTCTCATCTTGCGACAGAGCTGTGCTCTTACCGAGATTTTCATACCAGGGCTGGAAAGTACGTCTCAGGGATGGATGAGTGCAACTCCCCCACAGATGCTAAAAGCCACAGTGTTCCAGGGATGAAAGGAAGAGTCCTTGACTGAAGTGTCTTGGAGACATATATTTGTGTAGCCATCCAAAGCAGCACTCCTGGAGCTGTGGGAAAGCCCTTTGGAGGACACTGTGCATAGGGAGATGGTAGTTTGAGACCAACTGAAAGGACGCCCAGCCCTCCTTTCTGAACATGAAGAGTTTTCTTTGTGTTCCTTGGCTGATCTCAGCCTTTCCTTACCCAAATAACTGTGCTGTGTTTGTGCAAAGCTGTGTGGAGTCAGGCATGAACATCCCTCAGTTGTTCCCAGGGAAAGGGAACAGGAAAGTGGACTCAATTAGTGTTCAAAAAACCTGCCTGTGATACTTGGTTTTGTCACAGCCTTCTGGTGTGCGAGAAACTCTTTCTAGGTGTCAGTATCCTAGCTGTAAAGTGGAAAATAAAATAAAAGTTACAGTCAATCTCTCCATTTGAATGGCATTAATAGATGAAAGCTTCACTCTAATACCAGAGATTTTCTCCAATGTTATACTGATGAAATATCTGGACATATAATAGAAGGCACACAGCGTGTGCATCAGTAGCTGTAGATAGGTCTAAATGATATAGATGCACATACTAATTTTAACCATACTTGCTTTTCTCCTCGTTAAAACATGCCAGTCATTAGATCAAGGAATAAGGCAGTAGTACCATGCAGCCCGGAAGGTCAGCCTGCCATTATTTAAAAAAAAAAAAAAGAGTTGTGAATCAACAGTCTGGAGGAGAAACCTCATTCATTCAGTCTGTTCATTCAATAGCTAAGAGAGAGGGATGAAATTTCAGAAATTGGGAATGATTCATGAACCGAAAAAAGAATTAAGTTTGCTGAAATGATAGGAGAAGGGGGGAAGCTAGAGATTTAAGTCACCAAACATGACTCACTGGATAAATTAATCCCAATATATAATTTCAATCTTCTATAACAGCAAAGAAAAGCTGTACAAATTGGTGGAATCATTCAATGGAAGCAAATCATCATAGGATTTTTTTGTTTGCTTGGAGCATTTTTGCAAACCTTTTTCCCTCTTTCTAATCTTGAGCTGGTCAAACTGGGTCCTGAGGTAATAATTTGGCAATTCCGTTTCCCTGCCCTCATTCACTGCCAGTTTTGTAGAACATTTTTATCATCTAGCAAGCAGCCACAGATATAAGTGCTGGTCGTTTCCATTCTCCGTACCATCCGCTTCAGAGGAACAGAGAATACCTTGATGGGCAGTCATGGGATAACAAAACCACACCACAAATTTAGGGGTCAGTCTTTCTGTACAGGTAATTGAGACATCTAATGCAGCTCCCATAGCTCTGTGGAACCTGGCTTTCACCAATGACCATGACAGTAGTCAAGGTGTGACGATGTGTAAGCTCAATATACCATCCCAAGAGCTGACAATTAGTGGCTGAAGTCCGTGGTACCACAGCAACCCCCTTACCTGGGCTCAAATTACCTAGATAAGACCCAGCTCAGGAAACTCTGCTTGAATGTGGTGATGTCTCTGTGGGGAACAATATAAACTTGACTTCAGTTTCCATTCCCAAGTTCTAATATCACTCTGGTCATGAGAACGTGAAAGGCAGGCTTTCAGGGAGAGACAGTATTTTTCATTTTGCCAGCGGATATCCTTGCTTAAAAGGACACACTTCCAGACACATATGCCTTTTTTAAGGTCAGAAGCAGAAGCTGCAAGTTTCAAGTAAAATCTCAGTGTCCCTGAGTATGGGAAATTTATAACTCAGTTATTCTCCCATCCTCTACCTTTCTGTATCCTTTTAAAAACTCTTCCAAACTTGTGCATCTACTGACGGCTGATGTACATGCCTTCTGCAGATGAAATATGAGCTGCAGAAAAATGTACATGCAACAAAAAAATCCCCTTTTTCCTACTGAATATCCTTCACTCTCACATTGCTGAGAAAGAGCTAAAAGTGGCTTATGGTCTTCCTAGACTAAACAGAATCACAGAACCACAGAATGATATGGGGTTAGAAGGGACCTCTGGAGATCATCCAGTCCAACCCCCTGCCAGAGAGGTCCACCCAGAGCAGGTTGCACAGGAACGTTTCTAGGCAGGGTTTGAATGTCTCCAGAGAAGGAGACTCCACCACCTCCCTGGGCAGCCTGTTCCAGGGCTCTGCCACCCTCACAGGAAAGAAGTTCCTCCTCATGTTTAGATGGAACTTTCTACATTCAAGTTTGTGCCCATTCCCTCTTGTCCTGTCCCTGGGCACCACTGAAAAAAGCCTGGCCCCATCCTCCTGACACCCACCCTTTCAGTATTTATAGGCGTTGATCAGATCCCCCCTCAGTTTTCTCTTCTCCAGACTAAAAAGACCCAAGTCCCTCAGCCTTGCCTTGTGAGAGAGATGCTCCAGGCCCCTCACCATCTTTGTTGCCCTCTGCTGTCCCCTCTCCAGCAGTTCCCTGTCCTTCTTGATGTGGGGAGCCCAGAACTGGACCCAGTGCTCCAGATGGGGCTTCCCCAGGGGCAGAGCAGAGGGGGAGGGTGACCTCCCTCGACCAACTGGCCACACTCCTCTTGATGCACCCCAGGACCTTATGGTGCCTTAACAGTGCCTTAACCTTAACAGTGTTTTGCTTCTGTGGTACAACTGTCAAAAGTCCTTCCTCGATGGACTTGTCTCAGTGTACCAGCTAGCAATCACAGCAAACACGTTGGTGCTTGTGTAAGAGATGGATAGGGGTACATACTGGGCAATGTGATCATGTTGGGGAGCCCCTAGCTGTTGCCAATGTCAACAAACTCTCACCTCCTCAAACCAAGCATTTGAAAGAGAAAGTCTGGTGGCTTTTCCTCTAAAAGACCCCAAAACATAAGGCAGTGGATTTTCTACTGTTAGTCTTGTATCCAATTTTTTTTCTCTATGCTAAGAGATTGACCTGAGAGAGCAGGATCCTAATTGCTCAGAGATAAAGTAATTGAGTGGTCTCTTGGGGTCTATTCGGTACAACAAACTTCAATAGAGTTGACAAATGTCGATCCATAACATAGGATTAATAGGGCTGTGCTTGGCTTCCCTTTCAGTTTTCCATTTGCTCCTTTGGTCTAACACTGTGATTGCTTTGGGAAAACTGACAAATCTTTGCAGTTAATGAGGCCCTCTAGTAATTTATCAAGCAGGGTTTCTAAAATAAAAAGGGCACAAAGAACAAAACACTGTTTCGGTTCTAAAGGAAGGAGAAATCCTTCTCTCCAGATCCTGGAGAGCCTGGGAGACTTTGCCCCTCACAGATTCACAGATTCGACAGAGTTGGAAGGGACCTCTAAAGATCATCTAGTCCAACTCCCCTGCTAAGCAGGACTGCCCAGAGCACATCACTCAGGACTGCATCAAGGCAGGTCTTGAAAATCTCCAGAGAAGGGGACTCCACTCCCTCCCTGGGCAGCCTGTTCCAGGGCTCTGGCACCCTCACCGTAAAGAAGTTCTTCCTCATTTTTGAGTGGAACTTCCTATGTTCCAGCTTGCGCCCATTGCCCCTCAGTGGTTTCCTATTGCTGGAAACCACTGAAAAGAGTCCAGCTCCATCACCCTTCAACATCCTTTAGGAACTTGTAAACATAGATGAGGTCACCCCTCAGTCTTTTCGAGGCTAAAGAGCCCCAGCTCTTTGAGCCTTTCCTCGTAAGGGAGGTGCTCTAATCCCTTAATCCTCTTAGTTGCCCTGCATTGGACTCTTTCCAGTAGTTCCCTGTCCCTCTTGAACTGGGGAGCCCAGAACTGGACACAGGATTCCAGTTGTGGCCTTACCAGTGCAGAGCAGAGGGGGAGAATGACCTCCCTTGTCCTTCTGGCCACACTTCTTATGCAATCCAGGATTCCATTGCCCCTCTTGGCAACAAAGGCACGTTGCTGGCTCATGGAGATCGTGCCATCCACCAGGACTCCCAGAGCCTTTTCCTCTGTAGTACTTCCCAGAAGATCCACCCCTAAACATCTTGTTTGTCCATTCACTGGTCCCCAAAACTGGAGGGGCAGAGGAGAACACGACTTGTGCTCCTGAACCCTTGACTAGCTGTCCTAGAGCCCTGAAATCTTTTTTCATTGCCCTCAGACTACTCCTCACCAGTTCATCATGTGACTACTCATCAGACATCATCAGACTACTCCTTACAGCTCACCTGTAAGACCAAGAGGGGGTAATAATCTGAGGGCCATACCTAGCCAGGAAGCTTCCTGGTAATATCCTTAACACAGGTCCCTGGGAGGCAGCAGACCTCCGTTTGGGAAGGGTCTGGTCTGCATATGGGACCCTCAGTTCCCCTCAGAAGGGAACCACCTATAACTATTGCCTTCCTTTTTTTCTTCACAGAGGCAGTCTTAATACATGGAGCTGGCTGCTTCTGCAGGTCCCTGGATGAGCCACTATCAGTATCTTCGATCCCCTCTTCTTTCCAAGGCTTGTACCTGTTCTGTACAAGCACCTGAGAAGGCAGGGGGGTCTGGAGGGGACTCTCTTGCTGCTTCCACTCCCCCCCATCCTCTTGTACTTCCCCTCCTCCTGCCTGGTGGCAAGAGGACAAGGGGTCCTTTTCCCCTCGTGGGGCCTTCCCCTGCTCCTTTTTCCCTAAGGATGACAGGGTGCTGCAAATGGTCTTTAGTCTTTCTACTCCCTCTTTAAGCTCAGCCACGAGGCTGAGCAGATCGTGGACCTGCTCTCAGTGCCTGCAGGCGCTGTCTTTGCTGTCCTCCTGTGAGAGCAACAGACATTCCACATGGCCCACCGCCTGGACGGCTGTGTGTTGCTGTGGCAGGTCGGTTTGGCAGGCTCTGTTCCTTTTGACTGTGGCTGCAGAACGAGCGGTGACCATCTTGGGTGTTTTGGTTCTCTCCAGCCCGCTCCGCCTGACCTCCCCTCACACTCACCTGTCGCGCACAGCCAGCCCACAAGACCATGACCACCACCACCCTTGGGATCATCAAGTCCAACCATCTACCCTACTCTACAAAGTTCTCCCCTACATCATATCCCCCAGCACAACATCTAAAACAAGTTCTCCCCTACACCATATCCCCCAGCACAACATCTAAAACAGCTCTCAAACACATCCAGGGATGGTGACTCCACCCCCTCCCTGGGCAGCCTGTTCCAATGCCCAACTACTCTTTCTGTGAAAAACCCTTTCCTAATGTTCAGTCTAAACCTCCCCTGTTGGAGCTTGAAGCCATCCCCTCTTGTTCTGTCATTAATTACCTGCAAGAAGAGACCAGCACCAACCTCTCTACAGTGTCCTTTCAACTAGTTGTAGAGAGTGATGAGGTCTCCCCTCAGCCTCCTCTTCCTCATACTAAACAGCCCCAGCTCCTTCAGCCGCTCTTCATACGATTTGTTTTCCAGCCCCCTCACCAGCTCCGTTGCCCTCCTCTGCACCCGCTCCAGCACCTCGATATCTCTCTTGTATTGAGGTGCCCAAAACTGGACACAGTACTCAAGGTGTGGCCTCACCAGTGCTGAGTACAGGGGGACAATCACCTCCCTACTTCTGCTGGTCACGCTATTTCTGATACAAGCCAGGATGAGCTCGGAAACCCCTCTGTGCAGCACAATCCAACCCTCTCCCCGGGCGCATCTTGGTTCTTGTCGCCGGTGTTGCCGCTGCCTCTGCCTCTGCCTCCACAAGCTGGGAGCTGGAGTAACTCTTTTTCCCTAAAATTCTGGCATTCTGACTCTTTTCTGTGGATGTCACGGGCAGCCTCCCATCCATGAGCTGAGTGGTACATGTCATTGCTAAGCGCTCAAAACCTGCATGCACGACAGTTTGGGAGTTTGCTTTTAGACACTTGGCTTTCAATCTCTCTGTGATATGTGCGATTGACAGATTTGCAGAAAGGTCTTTTGTAGGGATGGGGAGGAACTACCATCAACACTCCAGCAGATAGCCTTGGTCCCAAGCGTGCCCTGCTCCATTCAGCTGCGGTGCCACAGCACGTGTCACTATCGAGACTCAGCGAGGTGGTTTCCCTGGAGTATCCCTGGGACAGAGGTTCTGAGGAGCAGCTGTTATTAGCATGCAAAAGAAAGCATTAGGAATGCTTAATTTTATCATCAAGTGTTTAATCTGGGCCTGGGCTCGGCGGCAGCAAAGCCTGAACTCCTTGCTGCTGGGAATTGGACTTCCCATCTTGGCTCAACAAGCCCCACTGCGCTAACTCCGTCAGCACACTGCAATGCAATTCTGAACTGGCAGCTTTCAAAACTCTTTATTTCCTGGAAAATGTCAACACTTCTGCAGAAATTCCAATTTTTCCTCAGCTTGATTTAAAATAAAGCTCCTAAATGGGAACATGGAAGAGCCAAATTGCCGTTGCCGGTAATAGCTCTGCTCTGAGTGACGTGGAGGGTCCACAACTGATCGGCGGGTTTCTGTTGCTATTGTGACAGCCGTACATCTGTCAATCATCCCCTTTATTTTTAGTAAAGCTCTTGGTTTTCTTTCTTAGCACAGCAGCCTTCACATTAATGCAGAATGAGATCAATTTTACCTATAGTCTTGATAGGAAACAACTGCCATTAAGCTATAGAAATAGCTAATCCTTCTATATTAGCAGCGACTTAAGCACGTTGCCCAATCTCTGAACCTGTATCTTAATGTAAGCTGGGGGGCACTTGGCAGGAAAAAGTCTGGTGCAGTTGGCAAGCTTTTCTTCTCAATATGGCCCTTTTCTTCTCAAGGGCCATATTTGTACTATATGAAATGGGGTGGCAGAAAGGATCTATATCCTAATGTCCAGAAGATATTTGGGAAACTCCCCAGAGGTATTGTCCGTGTTCAGGTCTGTACTTCTGCCCCAGGTGCTGGTGGAAAAGAAGGAGCAAGTGGGTCTGGTGTCTGCTGGAAACTGGACTTTGCCCCTCACAGCCCATGTTTTACCCCTGTTTTACACTTCTTAGAGATGATCACCAGTAGATGTCTTTCTGGATGGTGTTGCTCAGGGTTGGTGCTGCTTAGCTTCGCAGGAAGCGCTGTGTTGTCTCCAAGGTGCAGTTAAGAACGTGAGCTCACCAAGCTAGTGAAGCATGCAGGGCACCCTTGATACCTTTCATCTTTCTGAACATAAAAGTGACCCCCAGACTGATGCTTTGTCCTGCGTTCAGGTGCTCATGAGGTTTCACCCATGTGGGTACAACATCAACTCTCCAGTTGCCCGAGTCTAAGCTCAACTACTATAATACATCTTTGGAAACCAGTCTTAGATGGAGCCATCCCACTCCCCCAGGTTGGGAGAGCAGCTCCCCTCTGCTCAGCAGCAAGTTGACACTTGTCCAGCCCCTCTGAGCTGGCAGCCAGCAAATGTGAGGTTATTTCTGCAGCTACCTGGATGCCCAGGGCCACCCAGGGTCCCTGCTCTCTCCTCCTGCCTACCCAGGGGGTAGTCCTGGCTCCCACCCCAGCTGCCCAAACCCTTATCACACCAGCAGCATGGCTGGCAGTGGGAAAATACGTAGATCCACAACTAAATGGAAACATTCCCTTGATTTTAAGATTCTGTGGGGGCTGAACCGAAACAGTATGCTGGGTGCCTTGCTGCCGTGCTGAGCTGAGTGGATGCAGAACAAAGTACAAATCCCCAATTTTAATGTATTTCACCTCTCACAAATGTACTTTGTCATATTCTAGGGACTTTTTTGCCCTCCTAGTGCTTCCTTCCTGGTGTGTGTGCTTTTCTTTCTCACATATCTCTCTCTCTAATGCCAATCTCAGATTTATTTTTTCTTTTTCTTCCTCACAAAATTCCACATTTCAGCCTGCAGACCCATGAAGCAACATTTGCACCTACACTCTGGTACACTTCATATCTTACTCCCAGCTGTGTGAAAACATAAAAGCCCTTGCCCTGTAGTAAACGGTCCCTGGAAACAGCTCCATGTTCGTCATTTGAAGAAGTGACCCATTTTGGAGCGGGTTTTGCCAGAGTTAAGAACTGCTGTTGAGGAAAGCAGGCAGTGTAAGATGTCTCTGGGGAGGTGTAAAAGGGGAGAGGTTCTAAAAGCACTTGCTGTGATTAACATCTGGAAGGTCAGGATGCCCCTAGTCAAAAAAAAAAAAAAAAAAAAAAAAAAC
>NW_015090832.1:4435508-4481678 GCF_001431845.1 Calidris pugnax | reverse complement strand
CTTTAAAATTTCCCTTTTGGTTTTTTTTTTTTTTTTGGAAGACCTCTCTTTTCTGATTGGCTGTCCTGTGCCAAACTACTTTTGAATTAAAAAAAAAACAAAAAACAAGCAAACCAAAGCCAACCTCCCAAAATAATAAGTAGCGAGGGAAAGATGCCCCCCAACAAAAAAAAAAAAAAAAAAAAAAAAAAATCACCTTTTGACTGATGGATGAATCTTGTTCCTTGTGTTCGTGCCACCTTACCCCTGGGATGTTCTGGCCAAGCCCTGCCACAAAGCCCAGCTCTGGGCGCGCTCCCGCTGTTAAAATGAGAAACATGCTGTAAATAGTGCAATGGCTGGACCCGCTGGGGACCGGCGTGTTAACGTGATTGCTTTGGAAGGCTGCAAATTAACGACCCAGCACAGCTGGCTCCCTCCCAGTGCAGAGCCAAACTGGGGGACTGGGGAGGTCACGTAAGGCTGAGTCTGGGCATTGACAGCAGGGATGGGGCAGATGCAGTGCTTGCTGTAGCAGCTCTTTAATGAGCAGGCTAAAGATGCAAAGTTGTAGTATCATTTGTAGGAGGGGAAAAAAAAACCAAGAAAGGATTATTTAGTCAATCATCTTGTCTGCTGTGGTTAGGCTGTGGTTTAGATGCAGAAAACCGCGTTGCTGGAGGACTTATTCTGTGTCTCACATCTGACTTGTAAAATCTGCTGGTAAATCTTTACATCAGAATCCGGACTGAGAAGCTGCTTGTTTTAATCACGGGATTTCACCAGAACATCTGACTCCTTTGTAAGTCCAGAAGTGTATTTACATATTTGTCCCCTGCAATGGATTTACAAATCCCATAAAACAGCAGAAAATCCTCCAACAGATTTATAAACTGAGAGGAACCTGAAACAAAAAACCCAGACTTGGCGAAGCGTCGCTCCTCGTTTGTCAGGATGCAAAGGGCTGATTTCTGACAATTATGATTTCCCTCCATCACCAATCATCAGAGCATCGAGCAGGCAGGGGATGCCACTGCCTTCAGAGCCTGGTTTTCAGAGCATTAACCAAGTGATGTTAAAGACTTTCAAGCAGATGCCTCAAAATTGAGGCCCTTTTCCTATTTGTTCGTGGTTACCCTGAAAACATCAACCCCATGATCTATAAGTAAAATAATCAAAATAGACTTAATTGTTTAAACTGAGGAGCATATGCATAAAAAAAGCCACTGCCTTCTCTTTGCACATCTACTAAATCAAGTATTTGAAACATAATCTTTAGTTTTGCTGTGAGTCCTGCAATATTTATTGTTTGGGTTTTTTTCTCACAGTTCCTTGTGATGATGTATAAATTTGAGTTTGCCTGTTGCTGGGAACAGCTTGGGGCAGGCTCACCAGAAGCAAAGTTGAATGTGAATGAGAAGGAATAAGTTTTTTTCCATGTACTTTTGAGGTCATACAAGTTTTTAAGACTTAATTTTTAAAATCCTTATGTTTTTAATTTCCTCCCTTAGTGATGCTTACGCTTCCTGCGGCATCTTTCCCAGTTGCAGAGTAGCAATGCCATGCCCTCCAGAGCAATGTTACTTTACTGGGTCTAACATCTCAAAAACAATTTAAAACCATCGCTTGGATCTCATGTGCAGAGAGGAGACAACAGAGTGGTCAGAGGTGAACCCCGAGAAGCCTGAAGCCGGTTAATGCTCATGAGTGTGGGATCCCAGGGGTGCTAAACCACAGCCCCTTCCAGGGGTTAAAGCTGCCTTTCTGCAAAATCCCTCCTGTGACCACAGAGAGATCATTTACTGTCAGTCTTGGGCGTAATTGCTGTTGTCGTGTCCTCATCTTAGTAAAAACACTGCAGAGGAAGTAGAATTCATATATATGCATAGATATTCATTTCTCGTAAATGGTTCCTGAGGCTGAGGTGGAGCCTGCAAGCATGGCCAGGAGCAAGGAGAGGGGGAAACACACAGTTTGGGCACAAAGCTGGGAGGCATTTGCCAGGGAAACTGTCTGCGGCTCCTAGAGCCTCCCTGGCTTACTTTTTCCTTCATCATTATCAGCAAAACACTACTTTTGGGGCAAAAGGTGATAGGGAAGAGCAGATCTTTACCCCTGAGTAGTACCTTATCCCAGCACTCAGTCCAATAATAATAATTATTGGTCCAATAACTTGGGCTGTTATGTTCAAACTGGTCATTATCACAAGGTCTGTGTTTGAAAGAGTGGAATGTCCCTTTCAGAGCAGTACCAGCAAGTGTCAGGAAAGCTTTGCTGAAATAATTCATCTCTGAAAATACCCTAAATGCAGCTAACAAGCAAGCAGATTGCTTCCCTTGATGGGAGCGAGAAAATGGGACACTCTGGTCCAGCCAGCTCGGCTGCTGGAAAAGGGCTATTACTGGGGGAGCCAGTGAGTCCATTTCCATTTTCATTAAGCTGAATAAAATGCAAATAAAAACGCCATTAGAAGAAAATAGAATACAGTGTTTCAGATTTATAAATTTCATCTCTTTCCCATAATCGGACTGCACTGCTTGCAACCTGGAGAGCATTAGGGAAGGAAAATTATCTTTATCAATCCTTTCGTAACAAATGTGGCTCACGGGGCATTCTTGCTCGTGATTTCTCCTGCGCAGGAACTGTCAGGGTGGGGGGACAAGCTGAAAGCTGCAGGTTCATTTCTTCTCCTGAATTTAGTCAGAAAGTGTTTCTTTTCCTCTCTGACATTGGTCTCAGGACTTGAGTAGAGGTCTTTACTGCTTGAGTCTCTTCAAATACCTGCCCTTCACAGCTCAATGGTCTGGGGAGCAGAAAAACTCAACATAGTTCAGGCGCCATGGCAGAGATGTGGGCGTGAGGAACTTTGACAAGAGGTGTCCGTATCATGTTAAGCTAACCAGACAGGTAACCACAACACGCTGTGCAGCATAAGCGTTTGCTGCTGGGTCTGGTTAAGCCATGGAAGAGTCATATGGGCAGGAGTCTTGGAATTTCCAGAAGATGTGTGAGTCTGTAGAGAAGCTAAAGCTGAGGTGGCTGTGAGGGTGGAGAGGCTGGCAAGTTTTGGAGGCTGGTTCATCCTAACATCCTTTCCTTCCATCAGTTAAGTGGAGCCAAAAATACAGCTCATCACAGCTGGTCCTGTGACTCAGAGTTTTGCATTTGATAACCCCTTAACGTCTCTCTCTCCGGTCCTATGTCGTGTCTTCTGCATTAGGAGGAGATGGTGTTTCTGCCTTGACACCAATAGGGTGTAAAAGTTTTTTGTGCGCGTACGAAGGGGTTAAATTCTTTTTTCATTAAAGATAAAGCTTCTGAGAAGATAAATGCCAGAATATAGCTCTTGTGAGTGAAAGTGACTTCAGCCACCACTATCCTTAATAAATATGCATTGCAAAATCATCTTAGCTTCCTCTGATTCACATCAGGGAGTTTAAATTTGCCATTACTGGGAACCTGACTTGTCAAAATCCCATCTGTAATTATAAACCTGCACAAGGGGATGGGGAAATGGTGGGAGAAGGAATGAACCCATTAGTATTTGGCTGCAAAATGTGTTGTGTTTTCAGAATAATTTAAAAGGTTGAAACAGGCAGTAGGTAACAGCACAAAGTGTCACTTCAGACCTGCCAATAAATTTGTGCAGCAATACACCCTGACCACCCTGCTGAAGCCTGATTTTATACTCTATCCTGGCACAGCCAGCACCTGGGACTCCAAAGTAAACACAATTACCTGGGCAATAGCCCTGAACTTCTTCAAGTCTGATTTTCTGCCTTTCCCAGCCAGACACAGCAAAGCGCTGCAGGAGGAGGAAGGGAAGGAGGGAGGGAAGTGTGAGGAGCCGGTGCCTTGGGCAGGGGGTTACCAACCTACCACAAATCCCACCATTGGTTCAAAGACACCAAGCTGCATTTCTTTTTTAAAGCCTTTTTGGAAGTTCTGAAAACAGGGCTTTTCAGCGCAGCCCCAGACGCAGCCCCAGAGCAGAGGCTTCATGGAAAATGCTCTGCCGAGGAAGGATTTCCTCAGGGTTTGCATCACACCTGGGGAGATTTCACGGGGAGTCAGGCAGCAAGATTAAAACAAGTCAAGCTAAATGGAAAGGAGATGGATGGGAAGAGAAAGGAGCTCTCAGATACGATGCGTGGGTGCTACAGTGGGAGGGAGAATCAGCTCAAACATCCCCTCCCAAGTGCACGGCAACATTTTGCTATGACAGGATGCATGACAAAGACACCAAAGATTCACAAAGGTGACAAGTGGATGTTTTCTGTCTCTTTACGCACCTGTGAACATCACGTTGTGTATGTCGTGCCTCCTTGGGTTCTGCTCCGAGGCAAGACCTTGTGGGAGTTGTTAAATACCCATCAGTGCAGTGTCGAAGGGCAGGACCTCTGCCAGTCAGACCGGCACTGAACGCACTCTCCCCTCTCTGTTTTTCATCCTCTGAACTACAGTAATGCCTCAGATATTGAGTTTAGTGTAGAAAATCAATAAGGAACAGTATAAGCTCAATGGAGCGGCAGGAGACAATTGCAGAGCTCAGGACACGTAATGTCTAGATGTGCCTTGTCTCCACCTAAAAAGGTTGTGCCCATAAAAGCCTCTAATCTGCACCATCTTCCATGTGGTGGTGGTTTTAAACACTGATTTCTAGCTGCAGTCACAGCTCCAGTGCAGAAGAAAAGAGCTGTCTGGACAGGTATGCCCAGTTTTCCTTCGCCTTCCAGCTATAGCCAGAGAGGGCTAACCCTGGGAATGCACAGCCAGCCTAGGGATCTTCCCCTGGGGGTCCCCCCACAAGGATGGGGGTGCACTGAAACACCCAGTGCCACCCTCGCTTAGAATTTGTCATAGGTTGGATTATTTTAGTTTGAAAGAGGGAAAGCCATGGCTTGAAGTTGCAGCTGCTCTTCCCTGTTCTCCGGAGCATGAGCAGTGTTGGAAGAACAGGATTGGGGTTGAGTGGTTTTTTACATGGAGACCCTTTTGAGAGTGCTCCTTGTTTTCAAGCTCACAGCACATCCTTGGCAGGCATCCTCCTGCCCCGTCAAAACTCCCCTGCTCCTACCCAGGCCATGAGGAGAAGCCAGAGGAGCCTCCTTAGAGCACAGAGATGTGAAGGTGCCCAGAGGAGAGGGAGAACATTTCAAAGGCTGGGAGAAGGGCGGAAGCTCTGGGCAGGAGTGGTTTGGGAGGAGCAGGGGGTTTAGGAAAAAAATTCCTGAGTATCTTCATGTCTCTGCTGCAAAATCATTATCTGTGTCTGTCTCATCCCATCAGGTGATGACTTCGCTGCCAGCCAGACTGCTGGGTGACAGGAGTGAGGGACCCAGCTCTGTCATGGAGGGGGGTGGCACAGCAGAACTCCTGTTACCTCCATAAATGGTCAGCACAAGCAGAAGAAAACAGAGGTACAAAAAGATGATATATAAGTAAGGGCAGAAAATGAAATTAAATAGATAAAGGAGAACTCCTGCCTGCTTAGCACAGCAGAATTAATGTTTGAAATAGCTGAGAAATGAAACCATAACTTTCCTGAGGTGATCCTGAACATCACCCTACACTGTCTCCGTGAAGCCAGTGGGAGCCGTGGAACCTTGCACTTTGCTGGTAACACTTTACTCCTAGTGATCAACCCTGACATGAGGCATCATCAGGTTCCCAAAATACTATCAGTGTCCCAAGCTTGGGCTGGCCCTGTAGGCTTGTGGTTGGGATGCTCATGTGAGGAGCATCCAGCACAGAGGGGATGGCAAACACCTTGTCTGGCAGGTCTTGAGAGCTCAGGATGGATGCAGTGCCCTCTGTGTCAACCCTGAGCATGTACAAGGCTTCACCTCTTGCCTCCAACTGCAGCAAGATCTTGTTATGTCCTTGCCATGGAGGCCCAGGACATTGTGGACTGGCTAGATACATGAAAGAGGCCTCTCACACAGGCAGAGTGGGCTGGTATATGTGGTACAGGTCATGCAGGAGACCTGTGGCAACCTGGAGCAGCAGCTGGACATGGAAGGGTCACCTAGAGCATCTCACATGGTGGGAGGTGCCTGTGCATGGACAACTGTGTCACCCTGGAGTTTCAGCTGGGCCTACCAATGTCCATGGAGGGAGAAAGGTTGGAGATGAGACTGGACAGGCAGGCCCATGCATGTCTGTTGTCAAAGGGCAGTTGGTGATGGTTGGTGGTCACCAGAGGTTCACCAGGTGACAGTGATGGCTGGGAATAGGCTCTCCTGAGTTGAATTTCGCTTGCATGGTTACCTCCCCCCTGGCAAGCAGCCCAGCTGGCAGCACAGTGTGTCACCATGTTTATCTGCTGCTGAATGCAGAAAGCCTGCCTGCTCCTGTAACGAGCCTTTCCACGACTTGCACAATTAATGGTGAGTAATGAGCACACAAAAAAAAGGGTGAAAGAGACCAACAAGCACATCATACACCTAAGGTGTATGAGACAGCTCAGGTTTTGGTTGCCTAAATACTCAGAGATGATGCAGCTGTGGGAGGGAGACCTCAGGTCCTTCTTTAAGAGCAGAAGCTAAGGGGACAATGCAGAAAATCACTGCTGGCTTTGAGATGCATCGTCTCTCTCTGGGGAAGCAGTCAGTGTCCCCGTAAAGGTCAGTGCCTCTAGCAATGCAACACTACTGTTCTCTAAGTGGTTTGCAGCTCTTGCCACACAGTTCAGTCCCTCTGACCCCATGGAGCCTGACAGCCACCACCATCACTGCATGCCCTGGGGGTCCTACCCACCCTCTGCCACATCACTGATGCTTGGGTATGTGGAGAAAACTTTGAGAACTGGAGCTGAATCCTGTGGCCTGGACCATCTTTCCTGTCACTGGTACTGTCATCTGGACCTCCCTGGTTTGTTCAGCTGGATCCAGGTGTCCCATAACCAGCCAGAAGTCCACCCTCTCTCCCTTCATTGAGACTCCCCACACATTACTGTGTTTGCTCCAATCCTTCCTCTGTCGCCCAACGACAGACCTGACCTGTGAGTCCCTCCTGTGACTGAGGAGTGACTGGTCCAGGAGCATTCCCACATGCAGATGCTGCTCGGTGCCTTTGTCACAGAATCAGACCATCCTCATCCCGGAACGCAGACTGCAGCTCCCAGTGTCCTCTGTCCCATGGGACAATCTCACAGGCAGGATCTGGCTTAGCGAAAGCTGTTTTTTCCACTAGCAGTATGGTAGCCTTGCAGATGAATTGGCTGGGGTAACGCATGCCTTTGAGCAGCACAAGGACACTAGATGATAAGAAGCGAGTCTCTCTGAGGGTCCTGGCTGAGCAGAGGGGTAGGACCAAGCCTGGTTCCCTCATTTCCCAGACTGGAAACCATGAGCTTATGGAAGAGTCCTCCTTTAAAGTGGCATCTGCCCCTGAGCTTTCCTGAGAGTGCATGTTGACTCCTCTGCAGCTCTCAGACAGGGTATCCCCAGAAGGAGTCAAGTTCTTGCCACAAGATGGTTGGTGGTTTCAAGCCACCCAAAGGCTTATGAGCACAATACACAAATCCAAAATGAATTCATGAACTAAGAGAGTTAAACCTCCCAGGCTGTCAGAAGACACTACCACAGGCAGAGAGGACACAGGACACTGACCCACTGTGGTGTGGTAGGAGGGGAGGTGACACTCACTGCAAGAAAGACATTGAGGTGTTGGAGCAGGTCCAGAGAAGGGCAGTGGAGCTGGTGAGGGTCTGGAGTGAAGTCTTGTGAGGAGTGGCTGGGGGTGTTCAGCCTGGAGAAAAGGAGGCTGAGAGACCTTCTCGCTCTCTGAAAGGGGGGTGTATCCGGGGGGGGTTGTCTTTTCTCCCAAGTCACAGGCCATAGGACAAGACGAAACAGCCTCAAGCTGTGCCAGGGGAGGTTTAGGATGGATATTAGGAACTATTTCTTCACGCAAAGGGTTATCAAGCATTGGAACAGGCTGCCCAGGGCAGTGGTGGAGTCACCATCCCTGGAAATATTTAAAAGCTGGGCAGATGTGGTGCTGAGGGACATGGGTTAGTGATGGTTTTTGTCAGTGTTGGGTTGATGGTTGGACTCAATGATCTGAAGGGTCCCTTCCAACCCAGGCAATTCTCTGAGAGGGAGGCTGGTGGGGTTGGGCAAGAGGAGCTGATTTCGACTTGCTGGGCAGCAAGAAGCTGGTGTTCAAGGCATGTAGGCAGCTGGGGGAGAAGGAAAGCAGCATGAGCTCAAGGGGTTGAATGGACAGAGAGTGGCTCAGCCCCCTCCCATACAGCTGGCTGCTTCTTTTAGCATCTCTACAGCCTCTGCTGATTGCTTGAGGGAAATCAGCGCTGACTGACAGTTAATGAGACCTGGATGTGTTTTATCAGATCCTGAAAGGCCATAAAAGAGGAAACTGAAAGATTTTATGAGCCCCAAGGCAGGAAGGTGAGAGACGCTAGCTGTGAGAGTGCCAGACCAAAGCCACAACTGGTCTCAAGGTAGTTCAAGTCATTAATGATACAACCCAGGATGAACATTTGTACACAACAGTGCTCTTTTCTGAAACACAGACCTCCTGGGCTTTTTGGACCACATCTGCAGATGGAGCACAAATTGGCAACAGCAATTAGAAAGGCACCTGGGAGATGAACAGAGTGCTCATGAAATGCAGAGAAGCACCGAAGCAGATCTTCCTGTGTTTTGAGTGTGATACCAGGTCCAGAGGGTCCAGACCACAAGATCACTATTGGCTCTGGAGGCTCATGGGAGGGTCGAGAGGCTGGAGCTGGGACCCGCATTTATCTGTGCATTGGGCTTTATGGGAACCCACTGCTACAACAAACAAGGGCAGCTTGTTAATATATAATGAATTACAGAGCCCAAAGAACAACAAGCCTAATAAATGTGCATCACATGTTAAACACTTTAGGTGCTGGGGCTGAGGGCTCATCAGTCCAGAAGAGAAACTATTATTTCCACAAACAAACAGGAGTTTAGCTGCGATTCAGACTGTATCACAGAGGAAAGGTGGGCAGAAAGCCACTAGACCCACATTTAAAACCTGGGATGAGTTGCCCATTGTAGGAA
Organism: Calidris pugnax; assembly: GCF_001431845.1. Taxonomy (NCBI): domain Eukaryota; kingdom Metazoa; phylum Chordata; class Aves; order Charadriiformes; family Scolopacidae; genus Calidris; species Calidris pugnax. Next base: position 4,472,643 of record NW_015090832.1, on the reverse strand, counting down.
AATATGAATATATTTCCCTTGTAGTATGTTGAATATTATCTGTGACAATGTTAGATTCAAGCAGACGCCTCTGGAGATGTATCTAGGTCTTTCCAAAACCTGTGTAAAGAGTGGAACTCCAGGCAATGGCCTCTGAGGTACAGGTGTCCTGCAGCCCTGGATAGCGAGGGAGATGTAACAGAAGCTGATGTTTGCATCCATCTCCTGTCCAGAGAACACATTTACATTATGTTCATTATGATAAAGTCCATTAGTGAGCTGAAGAAAGTGACTTTCAGATGTGCTCCGTGTGGCCTGTTTTTGCTCTCAGTAAAGTTAATGGCAAAGTTTCAGTTTGTTAGGTAAGAGGAGACTGGTAGGGGTCATGCCCAACCCTCTCATCCCCACCTTTCTCTTTAACTATTAAATTACTTGCAATCAAAAAAGGACTCCGTTATGCCTATGTATGGCTTACGATGCCCACCCTCCTAGACAGCCTTCCTCCAAGAAATTAGATGAGAAAGATGCATTGAAAACCATTATTACAGCTTGGATACGACTTTATCAAGTAAAATCTCTAATGCATATTTGACAATCAGACATTTTCCTCTCCCTGAAAGTCAAACTTATCCTACAAATAATTTGGGTCTGACTTTTTGAGCTGCCAAGTCTCTGAAAACCCAAGGAAAAACCTGGTTGTTCAGCACTATGGAAAATCAAACTCATTAATGCAATATTCTCCCCCTTCCAAAAAATGAAAAGAATAATTCAAGAGTTTTGGAACCAATATCATTCTTCAATATAAACTGTGGATTACAGTTCAGAAAGAAAACAGAAAGGAGGGGAGCAAAATGTTATTTAAATTTGTGTCATGTGTCATTTTTCTCTTGCTATTAAACTCAACAGAAAACAAAGTCCACTATAATCAGGAGCGATTGTTATGGTAGAAACATTTATAAGGCACAATGAATATAAATGGCCCACTTTTCCTTGAGCAGAGTGGAAGAAAAATACTGTTAAAAATATTTTCTTAGAGGCTTTGGCAATAAACCCAGTACCGAGGACCTATTGAACCCAAACAAGCAGAGCTCCTGGTATGCAGAGGAGGGCCACCAATTTTGCAGTCAAGACCTAAAGAGGATCTTCTGGCAATGCTGCCATTAAAGTCACTTACCGAGGCCCCAGTAGCACTATTTATGATTTCAGAAAGACCATCGGAGTTAAAGTTAATGGGTTGTCTGCTCTCCACAGCCTGAGCCAAGCTGTGGAGCTCAACCCTTGGTGCTGGTTATTCCACGTGCAGGGAAGAAGTTCAGGCTCTTCACTTTTGTCATCTTGGACGTCAGGGCCAGCTTTTTACTCTGGGAGATATCCTCAGGGAAATGTGACTCAGGATCAGACAAACATTTAGACTCAATGAAACTCTTGTTCAAACTCCTTTTTCTCCAAGAACGCAAGCTCTTCCTTCACACTTAAAAGGGAGCAACTGGTGGCAGCTTGGGCTGGGGCCTTTCTGGACATCTGAGCATGATGAACCAGCTAAGCCAGAAGAGACTGAGTACCTGACAGCAAGGACTTGGACAAGGACCTTGGGGAGTCTCCACAAACGAGGGCCTGAACATCTGTGAAGTGGGGGACAGGGAAGGACGACTTGAGCAGCCCCTCTGTGCCTCTGTTCCTGTAAGCTGTCACAACTCAAGGGTGTCACCAGTGTTATGTCTTGAGCTGAGCTAAGAAAACAAAAGGATATTAACCGAGGACAATCTTCTCTCCATGTCCCAAATCACTGGCTATCACCACGTTGACTTAATTAATTGTTAACATCTATGTAATTAAGCAGTAACATAAATGACTCCCTCTTGGTGCTGATGAAGATAATGAATAACAATCATGGCTGTTTTGTTTCACGGCACTAATCTGTTTTGAAATATACATTGATTTTATTTTGATTAGGACTAAACCTAGTTTCCACTCAACAAATAAACCTCTCTGATTTGAGTAAATTGCTGTTGGCATTTACACTATGGTAATCAGCTCAGAATCCATCTGATCAGCTGCTTTCTTACTGTGTGTCATTTGCTTACTTCTTAGTCCACTATAATTATGATGTTGTACTTCAGAATATTTAATTATGGCCTACTTTCTTCTTGTCTCTATGATCCACGTTTTCCCAATCACCATCATTATTCCCGAAGTGCTCCGTAACTCTGCCAGCCCAACGCTGGCTCACACGGGCTGATTTCACACTGGTGCCTCTGACAGTGCTTCAGATGACCTGGTGGGCTGCCTTCCCCCAGCAAAGCTCAGTTCCAGCGATCTGGCAAGAATGGAAATCTGTGAAGACTCCAAAGAACAACAAAAATCACATGTTCGTTTTGCACACAAACTCGGTTTCCTGTTATTTTCCTGACCCTTTTGGAAAATCCCAGGAGTTGGAGACTGGTACCAAACTGCCTCAAAAATACTTTGCAATTACCCCATGGAGCTTCTTCCATCTCTGTCCCAGCCTCCCTGTCTGCTCCACACTTGGTTCCATGCCAGAAGGGCAGGTCACCATCGAGCACAACAGAGGTGGGTGCCCAGATTTGGATCCCAGATGAAGCACTGATGTTGTAGGTGCAATCACTGTACTCAAGTATTTCATTAGAAACGGCTAAATTTTTTCTCACTTTGTAGGGCAGAGTGCAGATCTGACAACATTGAGATATTTTTTCACCTTGGTGTCGAGCTCTTCATTTGAATTATTCACAGCTTTCATTTCTGTCATCTTCTAAATGACACTTTTCCCTGTTTGAAATTCCTTCTCTTTTGTTTTTTATATTCAGTGTTTATATTGATTTTTTTCAAGAGGAGAAATACATCCTCTGCAACAATTCTGTTTTCAGATTTTCTGTTTCAAATGATCACAAAAGATCTGTTTTCCTTTTGAACTGGAAGACAACTTATGTCCAGTGCAGCCCAGCAATCAGATACATTTTTTGCCCAGTAAGTTTAACCAATATTTTTAAGATGTTCCTGTGGCAAAACATTTCAATCATTCCTTGTTGTGATACTTCTCCCAGGACCTTAAGCCAAACTATCCAACAAGAGGTTTGTTTCTGATGTTCAAAAATACTTTAAGTTCTATTGGGAACACTGCTGACCTCAGCCTTGGAGGAGGTGCTGGGGAGGGGATGCATGACCTCCTGCTGCTTTATTTTCAGAAGTACAGCATCTCTCTTAAAACTCTGTTCCCTTCCTTTGCTGGTCTCTCCTCCTTCCCCAGACTGCTCCAGCCTTCCGCATGATCATCAGCACTGTAAGGAGGCAGGAAACTGGTGGGGTGCGCAGCCTGGAGGGATCCTGAGTCCATCCCTTGGTTGTCTCATCCCTGCCTTCTGCATTTCATTGCAGAAATAAGCCTGGAGAGAGGCACACAGCCACAATAGGACGGTCACTGTTAGGATTAAGTGGCTCCATCAGCTCCTGTTTTACTCAGCGTTGTGCTCTGAGAACTGATGCTGTCTTAATGTGGTGCCAACGTGCTCAGGATGACCTTGGCACGCTGTGGTGATGTGCAGGAATATAGGGTGAAGGCCTTGGTAGCTGTGGAAAACCGGTCCTGAGGTCATACATGTAGAGTAGTCCAGTGTCGTGCTGGGGAGAGGAGCAGACCTAAAGGGACACAGACCTCTCCAGGCAGGTGACAAGAGCCATCATCACCTCTCAGACCTTCAAAGCTGCTCTACCTTGAGCACCTGAGTGCAGGAGAGAGCATCTTCATTGGAAACAAGAGGACTGGAGCCTGTTAGAGCTATGTCCAATTTCTAGAGCTTACGCTGTAGTCTTATATAAGCAGACCAAGCCCACCAGCAAGTCTAGGGCAGCCTTTTCCACCAGTGGAGGACTGAGCCAGGGAGTTACGGACACTGTTTCACCTCCAAAACCAAGAAACCTAAAAACTATCTTAGAAATCAGTCGTAAAACTAATTTCATCAATCAGCTAGTCCATACTGTCAACCTAGACTTGTTCCTGCAGGAAACAAGATCGGAACAGATCTTTCAGAAAAGGATTTCAGTGTCTGAGGATGAAGCACATACCCTGATCTGCAGCTAGATCATGTCAGCTGCTCATTTACGCGCACACAGATGGGAAACGAAGGCTGCTTCTCTCAACAACAACAACCTTTTCATCATCCTGCAGCCCCACCAGTACATCCAAGAGAGATTTAGGGCCAAAATTACACCATAATTCTCCTTGTTGCGGTCTGAAAGCTCAGACACAGTGCAGCACAATCACTCATCCAGTACGGGGGCTGACATCCCATCCCTTTTCTGAAAACGCTGCGCAGAGACCAGCACATTGTCAGGTGAAGAAGGGTTTCCACCCACTTACGTGTGCCTACCATATCACTGGGAGGAGCAGGTTAGACACCGTGACCAAAGGGAAGAGCAGAGAGATGGGATGGCCATTTGGGCAGAAAGACAAGTTCTATCATTTGAGTCATTTCTGGCCTGGGGCACGCAGAAATTAATGCATAGCAAGGGGCGTTGCAGAGAAAAAGAGGGTTTGAAACACGCTAAGTCAAACCTCAAACAGTCGGGGAAATCTGAACCCTTCACTTCAAAACATTTAAAGTCAGCGTTAAAGGTCTGTTTCTAGAAAGGTTTCCACTCTGTCACCGCTTGGGCACAATCTTTGTTTAACGCAAATTCCCTCTCAGGCACAATTTTTTGATTTCATGCTCGAGCTCTGCTGCTGGTTCTGGGAGAAGAGGTGTTGTGCCTGCGAACAGATGATACCAGGAGGTGCTGCTGGAGTTGTAAGGACACACGAGTCCTTTCCCACACATCCTGGGGCTGCTGCTCTCTGTACCAATGCCAGGTTCTGCAAAAAACTCCATCCCTTTCTGAGTTGCTGCCTGTTGAATCCACAGCTTGGTCTAGTTGGGAAGCAGCAGTGGAGGGGGGCAAGAGGAGTGAATTTCAGCTTTGGTGTCCCACCTGCACCTTGTCCTGTTGCACAGGACAACAGTAAGTACAACCAGGAACCACCCAGAGCTCAGGTCTGCCTGCATCTGTGTGGACATGCAACAATAGAGGGGAAGGGAAAGAGTAATAAATAAAGGGAGTTAATATTTCAGAAGTATATAATTTCTCATTGCTTTCAGCATAATTTCATACCTTCAGCTTTCCTTTGGAGTTTAGTTTGAGAGATCTCAAGGATTCAAAGCAGTGTAGTTCTACTCTCAAGCTCAGGAAAGCTGTATTTTGTGACTTGTATTTAAAATGTCCCAAGAAAACTCATTTATCTTCTTCTGGAGCAGAGCAGTGGAAGTGCAGTTGATTCCAGGCTTGGGCTCATTGCAAGAGGCAGTGAGGGAGATATTCTGCCATCAGCCTGGATGGTCTTTAAAGTTCAAGGCTGTGGGTTTAGCTTTTATTTCTGATGATCAAACTAAAACAAACCAACTCTAAACTCTAGATCCTCTAAATTAACAGTTCTTTGAAACCTGTATTGGTGCTCTACACTTCTGGGGGGCTCTGGCTTGTCTGTGGAAATTTTTGATGAAAAATTAGAGCAATCTGAGTCATAATCACAAGGGCACTTTTCCAGCATCTTGTGAAATGATATTTTGCATCCACCAGGCTTTTTACCATTGGCTGCAGAGAGGGTAAGCCTGCAAAGCCCTCGTGTGTCAGTGCTCCCATGGCAGCTCACAGACAAACCCCATGGCACTGAAATCCCATCCCAGTTTCTCAACAGATGGCAAGGGCACGGGGACTCCACGCAGTGGACGGACACATTCCCAGCCTGCTGTGTGGCCAGGGAAAGGGTCAGTATTAATCAAGCATTAACGCAAATGGCAAGCAGATTTTGCTTATTTAATGGATAATTCCAGCTCGTTTGGTCCATCTAATTCAAACTATTAGAACTGAATCTGAACTGACTACTGACAGGCCCTGCTTATCTTTGTCAGCAGCTTTAGATACAGATCAATGTAGGTAATCAGTTTTCAAGGGACTGCAAAAAAACAGCAGGAGTTCCTATTTACATAAACTCTTTTCGCTTGTAAATACCCTCTTTCCCTTATTATTGCTATTAATGTTTTATTATTTTCTTCCCCTGAAAAATTAAAACTTTCTTATTATGGAAATAATTTCTTCTGTCTCCTAATTGAACATCTAATGACATACATAAAATTAAGCCTTGTCAAGGCACTCATCTTATGGAAATTATGAATTTGTGAATATCGAGTGGGCTTAAGACAACCTTATGAATGACCCTGACTAAGGTGGTCATTGCCTGATCAGGAGAAAATGATGGACAAAGGACTTCAGCATAATCCAAGGAATACTCTTTCACACCAGAAATGTAGCATGTTCCTTTTTTCCTGCAAACACAAACACAAAAGTACAAGTGAAAGTTACAGAGAATTTATAGACATGCAGCTTAGTTTATCAAATAAAATGTATTTAAAGCTCATCAATCTTTCACAAAGCACAAGGAAAATATGATTGTCTCTGACAAATTAATGACCTTTGACAGTTCTGCACATGGGTGAAACGGGTCTGAGACTCACAGCACGGGCATCAACGGTCACAGTGGAGGTTTAGACTGGATAGTGGGCTCTTTATATGATAAGGTCCTCCCAGTAAAAACCTTCACAACATCCTGTGGCTTTGTGTGTAGCAAATTTAGGACCATCTGCTCAGAGACATCACAACTTTCACTGTAGAAAAACACAAAGCAGGAACTTCTGCTCCCAAATATCTCACTCCCACCACTTGAGCAGGAAGAGCAGTCAAGCAAAGGGCCAACAGGTCCTTTCGTCTCTTCTGGGAGACATTAATGCTATATATTCTCTCCTGGAAACACAGGCCTTTTTTGTGGACAGCAGAACATATTTTGTTCATTTAAGGAGGTCATGGTTTGTGCAAGGAACAACACCAATAAATGTGAGTGGCATATACTCAGGACACTCGAGGATGACCTCATATTCCAACTTCATGTACAGTAAAGGAGGATGACACTATTTGAGGGGAACTTACACTGGGGTTGCTATGGCTATGTCTGGAAAAAAAAAAAATTTAGCGGCTTTGGAAGGGTATGAAGAACCCAGAGTCCTGTATCCTGACTGCTCATAAGCCTGTGACGGGGTCCTCACAGTAGTCTCTTTTATTCCCTAAGCTTCAATGTTTAAACAGAAAATACTGACAGCAACAAACTTCAAGAAATGCCCCAAAAATGTGGATGTTCTTATTTGGCTGTGTCTTAGTGAACTTCATTGTACAGTACCTATGGCACAAGCTGATGAAATCTTGGAATTTTAAGGATTCACTAGGGGTCTGTAAAGTACTGGAAAACTTTAATGAGAGCAGATACCTTTAGATGCCGATGATTTGAAATGTTAAGGAAGAAATGTTAAGTAAGAAATCAGAGAGTTAGGAGCTTCCCTTACAAACCTATATAACTTCCATTTTCAGAAAACACTGAACTGGATAATCAAATAGACTATCTGTGAGTTCACAGAAGAGTATAAAGAGATGAGTAACAGTCTGTATGGATTTGTCAAGAACAAATATGTCAGACCAATCTAATTTTCATTTATGACAGCTCAAAAAGCCTTGTGGACAGAGAAGAAACAGACGATGCCATAGATCTTGATTTTAGGAAGGCTTTCGACACTGCCTCCCATGACACTTTCAAGAGCTAGAAAAATATCATCTAGGTGAATATATTATTGGGTACTTGCAAAACTGGTTAGAAAATTATAGATGGAGCAATCATTGACAGATTACTGTCAAAATAGGAAGCTTACTATATGGACTAAGCTTTCAGCACTTTCATTAATGGTCCCGATGATGGAACAGTGAAAACACTTCAAGCTGGCTGACACCATCACTTCGAAAGGACTGCCAGGATTTTGGATGACTAGACTTACAAATGAACTTTACAAATTCACAATCAAGTTGGAGATGATCTGGAAAAAAAAAAAAAAAAAAAAAAAAAAAAAAGAGATGCTACTTGGTAGGGATAAGTACATCTGGAAAGGAATAGTCAGCTATATGAATTGAAGACGGGGCCAACTGGCTGATGAGCAGATCTGAATTAAAGTGTCTGAGATTATTGTGGGTCACTCAGCAGGTGTCAACAATATCCCTTAACTGTGATCTGCAAGCCATGTCAAGAAACTCTTCCATGTAGCTTATCTCTTGGGCTTTGGATGCACAAGGTTAATGCTCAGTCAGTCACTTTGTCCCTACATAAACCACAGTATTCCATAAAATGATTTATCCTAAACTTAGCAGTGGCAAATTTAGTTTTGGACATATTAGGGAAGGGAAGGGAAGGGAAGGGGAAGGCAAAGACTGAAATTCTGGTGTGACTGTAGATCAAACTACCCAGCTCTCCCGTTTGTTTTCTTTTGCTATCCACTTGTCTTCTGAAACACTCTTGAGAGTGCAAGGATGGAATTAACCTGGGGAACCAGGCTCTTGCTAAAAACTCATCAGCTAAAAGCTTTACTTCACTGACAGTTGCTTAAATAAACAAAACCAGTCAAACAAGGACAAGGTCCACTTTATCAATAGCTTTCTTTTACCCCCACTCACATGGTGGAATGGCAGGACTCGCTGCTTGCTCCTGGCAAGTCTTGCCTTTCAAGAGAGAGAGGAAACCACAGAGAGCCTTTCTGTGCTAAATGTCAAGATGAAGGCTTTTCAGCTTCCCCAGCCTCCACACGAGCACAGAGAGGCCGCGGGTGCCTGTGTGTTCAGAGCCCTCCCCAGCCCTCTCGCTTCCTTTTTTTTTCTTTTTCTTTTTTTTTTTTTTTTTTTTTTGTCGAGAAAATCTGATTAGAGCTGTGCAGGAGAGAAGCAGATGGCAGTTTTGACGTTAGGTGAAGACGGCTTAATCTCCATCTGTGCTGACATTTTCACATGTCTCCCTGCAAACACTGGGCCCCCTGATAATCACTAATGCGGAGCCGGGGGCTTGAGGGCTGCCCTTTCGGGGTGGGATTTGCTCGGCGGGATGCTGGCCCCTCGTGCCGGGAGCTGGCAGGAGCTGACAACGTGATGTGGCCCCTGCCGAAGAAACTGATTATCATCCAGCATCTCCGTGATGAGGCTATCAACCTAATTAGCACCCCGCACACCTAGGCATTGCTGAGCTCTTGGACAGCGTGTGCTCCCGCTCTGCTCCGCTGGCACCACAGACCACTCAGAGGCAGTATAGTGGAGCTTCAGAGAAAAAAAATAGGGGAAAACAGAGCCACAAAGGTAGAGCATTGTAAGCAAACCGATTACAAAGGGCTACATTCCAGCATCTGTAACACTAAATCCTGCCGTGAGTGTTTCTGTAAGTCAGAAGTAACTTGCAATTAAGACAGTGATGTCTTTTCTGCTTAGTATCTGAGAAAATACATGATATTTTGGTGTTGGAGGTTTGAGTGCATCTGCTAGGGCACTTCCACAGCGGCGTTCACCATGCAGAAATGGATTTGCCACCTTTGTCTAGATCCAGGCTAAGCATTGAGGCAGCCTTTGGTGAGGCTGCTGAGGGCCAGCTGGGGAGTTGTGGTGGCCCGTCCCCACTGTGAGTTCATGGTCTGTGGGACTGGGAGCTCTGTGGCATCATGAGCCACTCGTTCACCTACTGGAATGGAAACTGCTTCATATAACCCCCTACATCACCTCAGACAGGCAGAAACTGCTAAAATGTAGAGCTCAATAACAGCTCTATAAAAATGGCAAACCTCTTAAATTCATACGAAGGTATAATACTGCAAAAACAAATGACCCTGCAGCAGGGCACTGGCCAAAGCACTAGGAAACCTGCTTTTGCTGGGTTTACATGCTGTAGGCTGAGGCACAGCCCCATATTCCCATATCCCAACCTCCCATGGGGTCTAAAAGACCCAGCAAAGGAGGTGAGATGGTCAACTGAGGAAACAGGAGCATCTCAAATTGAGTTTGAGCTTCTTGGTAGGGTGTAAAAGACACAACAAAGAGGCACAGCAGTAGGGATGAGGATTCCATCCAGTGCCCCAATATAAGCTCTTCTTACTAAATTTAGCAACCAAATAACACAAATCAATGGGAAATGTGCAGTTTTATTGAATAAAACTTCTGATTTAAAGGAAGACAAGTATAATAATGCTTTGGCCCATCTGAAGTGTCAAAGCTCCCATTACAGCAACAGCATGTGTTTTGCAATGAAGAAATCAAAGCTTGGAATCCGTGGGACACTAGAAGAGGGGTAGGAGAGAACATTCTTGTGGAGAGATGAGAGCTGATGTGTCAGCGTGACTCGGGAAGGCTGTTCTTTGTGACTGTTCTCCTAGGATCGATCTCAAGACCGCAAGATGTAAAGAGAAGTCAGAGCTACAAATTCTTCCTGGAGACCTGAACTGCCTGAGAGCTCCAGGGGATTAGACCCAGAGTTTGACTGGGACTCTGTGGCTGCCCATTCAGGACAAATTAGGAAGAAAGCTCTAGGCCAAGGCCCCAGGAGCACAGCAGGCAGCAAGGCAGACCCCCATGGGGACATGGACATGAACAGCCTCAGAAAGCTCCACACTGTAGCCTCAGCTCCTGGGCTAAACAAAGCTTTGCATTCTGAGCAACACCAAGTCTTCTCAGCTTCTGCTGACCTTGGTAGTGATCCAGCATGGTCAGCATTTGGCAGAAGGTGACACAATGAGGCAATATTTACTGCAGTCGCATCTTTGTTGTGTCCTCCCCACACCCATCCACAAGAATTTACCTCCTTATCCCATTCTGTGGAAATTTTACAGAGAAATCAGGCAGGTACTCTCCAGTCCACATTATGGTTCTTGATACTAGTCCTATGTCCACATGTTCAGCTTGGAGAAGAGAAGGCTCCGGGGAGACCTTGGAGCCCCTTCCAGTCCCTAAAGGGGCTCCAGGAAAGCTGGGGAGGGACTCTTGGTCAGGGAGGGGAGCCATAGGATGAAGGGGAAAGGTTTGACACTGAAAGAGGGGAGATTGAGATGAGATTCTGGGGAAGAACTTGTTTGCTGTGAGGGTGGTGAGAGCCTGGCCCAGGTTGCCCAGAGAAGCTGTGGCTGCCCCATCCCTGGAGGGGTTCAAGGGCAGGTTGGAGGGGGCTTGGAGCAACCTGGTGTGGTGGGAGGTGTCCCTGCCCAGGGCAGGGGGTTGGAACTGGATGATCTTTAAGGTCCCTTCCAACCCAAACCATTCTATGATTCTATGATTCGAGGCCAGGTTGGATGGGGCTTTGAGCAACCTGGTCTGGTGGGAGGTACTTAGGGCAGGGGGGTTGGAACTAGGTGGTCTTTAAGGTCCCTTCAAACTCAAACCGTTCTATGATTCTGTGTTTAGGAGATTCTCTGTTGATCATAACATGTGAGTGCAGATCCCCAGAGAACTCCAAAGCAGACTCATTTGTGACAGAGTCTCCTGATAAAAAATATCTTATTTGAGGCTTCTGGAGGTCCGTAAAATCACACGATCTGCACAGACAGGTTTAGGGTACTTCCTTTGGCTGACTGACACCCAGATGAGCTACTGCACAGGGACCTTTCTTCAGCAAGCACAGCGATTTATAGTGCAATTGTACTGTTTAGTATTCTCCAGCTGGGGGGTTGTGGCTTTAAGGCAGTGCATGAATTACTCGTTTCTCAACTTCACAGAGCATCCTTGAAATGTTACTTGTGCCATCTTGTGTTTTTCCTGCTCTAAATCAGTTTAAGTGCTTTGTTCTCTCTGCAACCTATTTTTATATATCTACCCTACTTGAACGTACACACAAGCCCATATACACTGCATTTCTAGGCAGGTAAACAATCCTTCACACTTTAGGAAGGCCAGCTCAGCCTAACATAGACATTAGGGCTTCTGACCCTCTGTGACTTGTTTAAATCAGCCAAACAGAGATGAAGTTTTGATGGCCACATCTCATGTGTTTTGCTGGTTGCAATCAGCCCATGTCAGACAAGCATGAGGTTATAATGCAGAACTCTCAGCCACAGAGGTGCTGACTACCCTGAGAAAAGGTATCTCTGCCTAGAAGGTTTGAAGACAGTTGAGATGTTACAGCAAGGTCTCCTACCACTATAAAGTGTGAATGGTGCACTCTTCTGCAAGAGGGATGCTGGCAATGTTTGACCTCAATTCTGGGAACAATTCATTCCTCAGGAAACTTGGGACTGTCTTCTTTGGATAAAATTCTTATTCTGGGTGAAATTTAGAAAAAAAATGACTAGAAATTAACCAATAATCCTTTCATGGTTTTGGTTCAAAGTTTATCAGTAGCTAATTCTTTTCTAACAACTCCTAGATCTAACCAAGTCAATCAAAGTATCAGTGAGCATCTCCTGTTCTCCTTTAACTGTATTATTTGTCACTGTCAAGGAGCCAGATGATCCGTGCCCATCCTGTAGGGTGCCAGAGAGCTTCTCATGATATGCCTTTGCTCTTTGGAGCCTGGCTGGTGCTCAACACCATGTCGAATCCTCCTAGCTCCCCGCTTGGTGACTGACACTTCATAATCTGGGGAACAATGTGTGGCAGTTAAAAATAGCTATGAGCTGCGTGAGTCCTCAGGTGCCAATCCATTTCTGATAAGCATCACGGGATTTGTGAAAGCTTTGACAGATAACTGATGCCTGGCTGAACACTTGCAAATAGTGGCTAAGCTGATCACAAGAAATCAAACTGGGTGCTTTATTTGAGGAGATTCTGCAGAGTTGTTCTTCAGTGTTTGCTCAGCTTTATCTCTATTTTCATTTATGTCGATAGGAATAAAACGTTTCATACAACCACCCGTGACCTTCCCCTGCCCGACCTGGCCAGCCCTGATGGCAACACTGAGCTCATCTGGGGAAGGTGTGAGTCCCAGGACATGGCCACTGGAAGGGACTATCTCAGTGATCCTCATTGACCTCCACACAAGGTATTCATGGTTAACTACAGCCAGTTTTATGAGTTAACCAAGGTCACAGAGCACAGCAGCAATGGAGGAACACTCTCATTTCCACCATACCTCTGTTGGGGAAGGCTTCTGCATAGTGACTTACAAACTCAGAAGTGAAGATGGGCTTCCTGGTGCCAGTGGAGTCTGCTGGTACTTGTGGTGATGTGGGAGAGGTGCACAGAGCTAAAAAGGCAAACTGAGGAATGGGAGAAAAGGAAATTACTTTTCATTCAACAGCAATACTTCAGTTCAAGGTTCATAGATGATCTTTTTTTTTTCTCCCTGCTAAACCCTTTGTCCCTTTGCAAAGGGTCTGGTGTGAGTAAAGAAAGAAGGATGCACAGTCCACTCTACACAAATCTTTTTTCCCCAATATCTCCCAAACTTCACTCTGTGGGCATAAAGGCAGCAGCCTGGCCCTGTGGAATGGACATTGTCCCCTTTTTTACTCCAATAAACATGATCTTACTGTTACTGCTGAAGGCCATAGTCTTTGTATTGACCTGGCAATGCAAGGTCTCAGGAATTGTCTGAGCTTGTCATGCTCTGAGTTGATATTAATTCATATCAGCTGGGATAGTAATTATTTAGATAATTGCATAAATGTGGTTTAGATTTGCTGTAGAGTATGGCAAGAACAAGTGTGTGGACTGAATGGTCTATGACTCTGCAATAAAATGTGGGTGGCAGAGTGTAGAAACAGGATGGGGTCAGCTGTCCCAGGCTGTAAACTCACACCATGACACTTGGTCAGTGGTTACTTCAGGAGAACAACCAGCTTTAGAAAAAGCAAAATGAGTGGAAAAATTGAATAACTGGAAACCAATGGAAAGAAGAAAATGCACAAAGGATGTCTAGAAAATGTATAAAAACAAATGCAAGTGGACCAAGACAGAAAAGACAGAAGGCAACGTGAACTTCACAGGAGAAAGAGGAGGAAGAACACCCAGCACTAACTCCACTCTCCTCCCAGTGAAAGGATGCTGAGAGCTCCGAGACTTCTGACCCTCTGTGTGGAGCAGGGGAGGATGAGCAAGGCTCCTGAGAAGATGGGGGAGATACAGGCAGACACTAAAATTCAACTGAAAAGTTGTTAATGACATTTGGTTTGTATTAAGTAGGCAATCTACACTGTGAATCTGAGTAGCATTGTATTTGGACAACTAATAACAGCAGTTTGTTGCATTTTGTTTACACTGTTCAAACTGTAAATTGGACCAATGTTAACCAAGAGGAGCAGCCTTTTTTCATTGCAGTCATGGCTTTCTGCTCTCACAAAGGGCTGTCACAGCAGTTTACTCTTAGTATGTTCCTTTCTTATTTCAGTACGGCACATTCCCTGTTATCTTGCTTGAAATAAATAAGGTAAGATCAAAAATGAAAATGAAGATGCAGCAATCAGATATGGATGTTTACACCTCAGGCTCAGTGGCCTGAATTTAGCACAGGTTTGTAACAAGTTGACGACTTCCTAACTAGTCCTCTGAATCCTGATTTATTTATTTTTTCCCTAATACTCTGGCACCCCTCGCTCCCAGGCATCCCTTTGAACTCCAGCTACTGCTTTGTAAATGAGACTCCAGACTGGAAAGGAAAACTTGAAAACAATGACCTGAGGCACCCCAAAGCTTCTGAAAGCAGGGAGAGGAAACCCATCACTGAGAGACAGGGTTGCTGGTGCTGCTGTTTTAATTTTCACCAGTTTTCCACCCCATCTTGTTGTCTGGGGCACCCGATTCACCCTGGCCAAGCACCCAGGACCGTCTCTGATGCAGGGTCACCACCACACTCAGGGACTGACTCCTCTTTGGACGATGCAGCTGGTCTTGGTCACCAAGAGGTGATAACAGAGAGGTCTTGGCATCTCCCACTATCCCCACCTCCCTTGGCAAACCTGCCCTGGGAAGTAACCACTTTTTTTTCCCTCCTAAAGCTGCATCAGACCACTCAATGGCAGCATTCCCTTCCGAAGAGAAGAGATGGGGGAAGCAACAAATGGGAAAATAAATACTGACATAGCTGTTTGCAGTCCCTCTGGCAGGTGCTTTGAAGGCAGGGTGCGGAAGGTTAATGAGTTTTGGCACACGTGCACCCCTGCTCCGAGGGATCCTGCCTCACGCCGTGATAACGAGAAGGGCCCGGGGTCATCTGGAAAGACAAACCTGTCCGTGTGATGCTGCACCTGGACAGCAGCGAGGATGGCTCTGCGGGCAGTGCCGAGCATCACTGCAGTGCGGAGGGGAGAGAGCAGCCTGGGAACACGTTGTCTGATGTTTCTCCTGCCTTCAACCTCTTTTTGTTCAGCAAATTAGGCTTTCGCCGTAAAAAATTGAAGTGGATGTTTTATAATTCTGAATTCTCTCTCACTCAGAAGCTATTGCCAGGAAACCAACATGTCTTTGAGAGGGATATAGAGCCATGCACACCAGGGATGAGCAGAGAGACCTCAGCCTGGATAGAGGACAGTTGTCACGGGGCCCCCAATGGTCCCCTGCCTGTGGCGGTGCTGGCACTGAGTCCTGGATTGGTGGGGGAGGCCAGGAGGCTCAGGGGTCTGTCACAAGTAGCCATGTGCTCTGGGATGAGGGGAAGCTGTGGCAGGTTTGGGCTGCAGTGGGGTCCCAGCCAGACCCTGGGTAACAGCTGAGCTCTCCCCCCGGGGTCTGTGCCGGGGGGGGAGGTGAGTCAGGATGCCATGGGCGATGCTAAGGGTGGCTATAGGAAGACTGATGTGCCCCTCCAATTTTCTAATCATGTAGCTTCAGTAAATATTATTTATTTTATATTTTCAAGTGTATTTACAAAGGAAATAATCAGGGGAGGTTCCGCTAACTGCATCCCAATCAGATGCAAATAGCAGTGTTGCTCACAGAGAACATACAAGGACTGTTTCACCAGGGGAAAACAAGAGAGAAAGCCACCCCAGGCATGAACTTGAAATGGGTTGGGCTGATTTCGGTCTCCAGTCCCAGACACACAGCAGAATAAAGTGCTTTCTCCCCACAGCCTTGTACGTACACATGAGGGATGTTCTCTTCCGCTGGCTCCCTCCGACCATGGACTTGCTGACAGAAAGGCGAGCTGGGCTCGTGTGGGGAGTGCTCTACCCACATCAGCACTTCGCTCCCTGCCTGTCAGAAGCTATTTACCTGCGTGGACTGCACAGCCCCAAGTATTTTTGGCAGCCGAGACCAGACAAATGCCGTGGGCTGGGAGCACCAAGAGCAGAAGCAGATGACAGTCGTGTTGTTTTGCAGGCAGCCGAGAGGAGGACAGGGGAGCACAAACCCACCTCTGGATGTCTGTACAGGTGAGGGTCTAAAGGTGGGTTGGTCCCTGGCCCTCTTTGCCCTCAAATTCCTGTGCAGAGACTATCTTTTTTGTTCCATTCAGGACTATTCAGAGGAGGCCACAAAGATGCTGGGAGGGCTGGAGCCCCTCTGCTGGGAGGGGTGGGCTGAGAGAGTTGGGGGGGTCCAGCCTGGAGAAGAGAAGGCTCCGGGGAGACCTTAGAGCCCCTTCCAGTCCCTAAAGGGGCTCCAGGAAAACTGGGGAGGGACTCTGGATCAGGAAGGGGAGCCATAAGACAAGAGGGAAGAGTTTGACACTGAAAGAGGGGAGATTGAGATGAGATGTGGGGAAAAACTTCTTTGCTGTGAGGGTGGTGAGAGCCTGGCCCAGGTTGCCCAGAGAAGCTGTGGCTGCCCCATCCCTGGAGGGGTTCAAGGGCAGGTTGGAGGGGGCTTGGAGCAACCTGGTGTGGTGGGAGGTGTCCCTGCCCAGGGCAGGGGGTGGCACTGGATGGGCTTTAATATCCCTTTCAATCCAAACTATTCTATGATTCTATGATTGGCATCCTCGGTGCTGGTGCAGAGATCCAGCTGAAGTGGATAAATATGACTTTTTACTAGATTTATATAGTTTCTTCCTCTCTCCACACTCTTCTTCAGATCCTGTGCTCAGCTGTTCAGCACACTGGTGAGGGGAGCCCTGCCTCCACAGGAAAAACATCACCCCAGTGCTGTTGGGAGACATACACAGGGATAGATGGTTCCTAGTTAACAGAACTGCATTTCTTTAATGGTCTAATGGTCTTGTTTTGTGCTTTCTAAAGGGTTGACAGACAAATATTTATTTACTGGGTTTTGTTATATGAAGAAGGTGACACAAGGGAACGGGTGGCACTGGATGGTCTTTAATATCCCTTTCAATCGTGGATGGCCATACTGGACCAGATCGAAGCTCCTTCCAGCTTGGACACCATCTCAGACAGAGGTCAGTGGTGGATGCTGACTTAAAGTATGGGAACAAGAATACACATAGGGCAAGATATTCCTCAGCACCTCCTCCCCTAGTCTCAAGTGATTTTCACCTCAGGGACCTCCTCAACAAGAAGGATGGATTTGTTTTTCATAAATCCATTTCACAGTTTTCGACAGTGATGCTTTTACACCTGCTTCAAGAGCCCCCAAAGAGCCCCCATTGTGGTATGGTGCAGGTGTGGGGAATGAAAGCTCATTTCCTTCAGCTGCTCGGAGAGCCCAGAAGGCTGATCTATCGTCTTGCCTTCCCACTGGGACATTGCCCAAGAACAAAGCTTATGCAAGCACTAGAAGAAATAAAGATTCTTTCTTCATTACTGTTATTGAAATACATTTATGCTAAAGTTGCGCTGTGTGAACCTGTTTTGAACACTGTGAGCAAGAGACAAATCTAAGCATTAAGCCTTACCCCTGCAAAGCATAATTGAAATCAATGTAGTTGTTGTCTCACTGACGTTGGCAGAGGTGCAAAGTGTTGCTGCTGAGTACCCTGCTAAGTTGAAGCATTCTGAGAGAAGGTACAGCTCACAGATATTCTCCCTGCCCCAATGACTGTCAACTGAGCATCAAGACAAGGTCAGTGGGGCTTTTTTAAAAAAGAAATAAATTAAAAAATCACCCCATGTTGATAAATCTCAATATCCTCTCAATACACTCTTCTGATATCTGCCCGCTCATGGCACAGTCACAAGGGAGTAGATTATCAGCCAGCTGCTCCTCTGTATCCCTTTTTTTTAATACTTTCACTCCTTTTCCTCCAACTTCCTGTGATTTTCAGGTCTTGTTGATCCTCCTTGTTATTCCGTCTTGTTGAATCCTCACGATTATTCCAGCGTCTCTACTCTGCTGTCATTCAGACTTCAAATCCACTGCCTGCAGCTCCCTCATTCTGTGCTCCCTCTGTGCAGAGAAAGCTGAAAAGTAGCAACCTGCTTTTTTAAAGACTGACATTCATTTTGCTGATTCTCCCCCCTAGAAAATTCCTCCTTTTTCTGAAAATTTTGCAGTGGATGTTTACCTTCCCGCTCTCCTAGTGCTTGGCTTTTCCCACAGAGGGGAGGCAGATTATATTACTGACTTCAGGCTGCACCAAATCAAATGTTCTTATTCCTTCAGAGTGAGTCAGGGAGGGCAGGTTATTCCAGGAAGACATTTGAGAAGAAAATGTTTTCAGCAGTTTCTGGGAAGGAAACCAGAAAGTGAGAAGGTAAGAAGGTACAGGCTTGCCAAGGTAGACTCGTCCTGCTGGGCAATGCTGGCTGCCTCCTGGGATACTTAGAGAATGAAAAACTCTTTTATTAGTCTCCAGTAATGATATCAAATCAGACGAACCAACTCTAGCTTGAGTGGAAGGACGCCTTGATTGACAAGCAGCTTTGATAGTTACTCCTTTAAGGGGTTTGAAATGGCAAGATGCATTTCAGCTGATATAAAAAATTTTCCTCTGCTTGCTTCAGTGCTTCTCTATTAATTATAAGTTTAATGCTTTCAGTAATTGTAGGCATGTGCTTTGCAGAGGGGCTGCGTGTTGCTTGTCTGTAAGCACCACGATGACAGTGAGGCTAATGTTTTCCTTGATAACATAAGACTAATTGCAATTAAGGAATTACAGTGTTATGGGTTCAATACGGCGCATGTTAAATAGACGGAAAACTTCCCAGGTGATGAACCTCCACATAACACTTACGAGGTGGGAGTCCATATTGATGTTCAGAAGAGTGTTGTAACAAGGTCCCACAAGGACTGGTAGGTGGGCCCTGGGCCATTTAATATTTGTACTGATGACCCAGAAGAAAATATAAAATGGTCAAAGATAAAGCGTCAGGTGGCAGAAAGACCTGGGAGGTGATGGAGAGGTCTTATTGCTGTTATAGAGCCTATTTGGGAAACACTATTCATTGTAACAGGGATGGATGTGAGGTCATTCCCCTGGAGTAAAGGCTAGAGACATGGCCGTGGTAGGAAGCAGCAAGACAGGGGAGACATAAGGGTGATCGGGACTCAGTGTGAAGGTCCACAGCAATGTGCCAGCCAAAAGTACAGTGTTCAATAACAGCCACAATTTAAGAAGAATTCTCCTAAATTGGAGGAGACATTTAGAGATGCACCAGAGGAAAGATTAGATAATGAGATAAAGTCAGGGTAGGGAATAGCTCCAGAAGTTCAATCAGATGAACTTAGCCAAGAGAAAGTTAAGGACGAGTGATCCCAATGGGACCAAATAAGGTAGAGAAATTTAATACTGGAGGTACAGTAAGATCTAAAACTAAAAGCACAGGAAAAATGTATTCAGGTTACAAATACGGTATATGGGGTTTTTTTAAACAAAGAACAACCTTGTTAAAGCAATGAATGAAGGATTCTCCATCCCATAAATCGAAAGATAATAGTTGGATGTTTTTATTATGGTTTATAGCCTAGTTCGAATGTGAACACGGGGAAGTCTATGGTGTGGAGGTCAGACAAGATGATCCCATTGTCCCTTTGAGACATTAAACTTCATCAGGGTAGGGCTGTGATGCACATAGATTATATGCTGATTTATCTCATCTATACACAGGCTAAGCTAACAGGGACCCAGTTCTCCCTTACTGCTTAGTGGCAACATTGACATCTGACATGGTTAAAATCACACAGATTTTGTTAATCTAAAAAAAAAATAAATAAAAATTGCTAAATCTGTGACTGGACCATATTGAGTTCTGCAGTGAAGGCAGCTTCTTCTGTAGCCAGTTGTGCATCCCAAATGCTGAATTCCTGCTACAAGCAGCCAAAGGTAGCATTTTGTGAAGACCTGTAGGGGCTGAATATGTTCGTAGGAACCATTAGAAGACATAGTAAGAATGTAAACACATGTTGAAGCCCTTGATGAGGGGAGATGTGCAGCTGAATAGATCACTCTTAACAGGCAGCACAGCCACCTTGGGTTTTCACGTGCTATTGCTAAAGCAGTAGAAAACCATTTGGATGTGCATTAGGAAAGAAGAATGAAGTCCTGTATTTTCACTTGTGATTTCTTTTCTTTCTGCCTTTGTTTCCCATGTGCCTTTCGGGGAGGGTGTCCCTGGGATCACCAAAACCTGCCCTGCTCCTGTGTTCACCTCCTTTCCTCCAGAGTGGAAACAGGTAACCAGATGTTAAAAAAAAAAAAAAAAAAGGAATTCCTTCTCATTCCACGTTGTTTTAGTGCCTTTTAGCTCTGCAGTAACAGATGACCTGCTGAACTGTGATGTTCAGCATCCCAGCCTGGGGACAGCTGTTATTCAGGAGCACTGCTCAACTCTTTAATGCAGCATTTCCCATCCTGTCTCTCATCAGGACCAGGCTTCACCACTCGCCCTCACACACACACTGTCTCTCATCAGGACCAGGCTTCACCACTTGCCCTCACCCGCACACACGAATATTTCACCTTTCCAATGCACAGCCTGATGCTGCTGTCAATCTACATGGGTTTTATGTACAGCTGGAGTGCAGATTCACAAGGTCGTTATTCCAAGTGAGGGAACTAATCTATGTGATATTTAACCTAGTTTGCTCACTAGATGTATTGGGATGCCTGACAAAGTGGCCCTGCTCCATTCTTAATTAAAAGCCTTATGTCCTGTCAGTGCCTACTTATACCCTCCTCAGATTCTTGTAGACACAGGTATTTTCTCTTGGTGACTCTTTTATTTCTCATCTTCCTCTTTGAACTGTCATTTAATTTTATGGGTTTCAGAAGTGATTATAATGCTGAACTTCGGAATCTTTGATTACACCCCATGAGATTTCTTAGTAAAAGCACCTCACAACAGTCTGTGTGGAGGTGTGGAGACAACAGTCTAAGGTGTGGAGCCCAATGATACAGAACTACTTTTCTTGCAGTGCATAATTAAACTCCTTGTCACAGGCATAACTGAGTCCTGGGAGTGATGGGTAGGGGGGCAGCCATTGGTGCCTGTCAGACCTGGCACTCCAGGTGCAGCCTCTGACAGCTCCTGCTTTGCCAACTGCCAAAGGCAGGGCAGAGTCTTGAGAAGAAAGATCACTTTATGCTCCCCTGGTTTCTTCTAGTCTCTCCCCGACTATCTACAAGCCATCATTAGGCAGACACATGAGGTCCTCCTTACCTTGCAGCAGAGTATTGCTGACGTACTGTGTCTGCTGTTTACTACTGTGTGTGTAATACCTTAGCCAAACGCCCTTTATCCCCTCTAGTCACTGGAACAAAAATAAAGGTTTGCTGGAGCGAGAAAAGAGGTTTACAACCCTGCCACCATCGCTACGTCGCCAGCTCTGCTGAGTGATCTCCCAGCTCCTCCCTGCAGCTCCCTCATGGATGGATGGATGCTGCAGGTCAACCTGAGCTTTCCAGCTGCTATTTCCTGGCCTTCCCCTGGAAGGAAGCTGTAGAGGACTGGTCCCTCTCTCTGCCACCCCAGCATTGGGCTACTGCACTGGCTGTGGGGCTCTAAGGTCTCTGACAGCCAGCCACGTGCTGGGAAGAACTGCTGAGTCTCTCAGCTCATCACACCCATGACCTTCAAGGGTGCTGGGTGGGGGGGGGGGCAGGTCCCAGTAGACCTGCATGGGGTTTTACCACAGAGCAGCCAAAATGCTTTGGAGCCTGGTGAGCTGAGCTGCTCTCCATGTCCGCACAGCACTGATGTGGCTGCAATTAGCCGAGGTTAATTGCTCTGAGGCTCTTGAACATGGGTCCCTCTGCCTCTAGGACGGGTGTCTGCCTCTGCCCAGCAGCCAGGCAGGGATGTGTTAATGGCCTGACCCACCTGCCCTCCTGCAGGCAGGTCAGGAGAAGTGCCACCAGGGGACTAAGCCAGCAGCTTTCCATCTTTGCAAACTCTTTTTGCACTTCGCTCTCAGGGGCTGGCTTTCATTTTTCTTCTAGGAATTAAGTGCAGAGTTGAAAAAGCCAAGAGTATGAGGTATGCACTAACATCAAACTCAAGGTGCAAAATGCTTCTGACTCCGCAAGCTGCTCAGGAGGGGAAAAAATCTTACTCTTGCCTTGCTGGAGGGCATGAACTGAGGCTTGGGCCAAGCCTGTGCCAATCCTGACATCCCAAGGCTCACTGGAGAGGCTGCATGGTTGCCCTGCTGTTGGGGCAGCCTGAACTCTCGGGTGCATAAGAGGAAAAGCAGGAAGGTAAAGCAGTGGAGGAAGGGGGTGTGTATTTCAGGGTGTGCTTCCACACCAGAAATCCTTGTCCTATCTCCAGGTTCTTTTGGGAAGTTCATTTAAGTACAGCCTTACTGGGATGAGGCAGCAGCAGGGCTGTGGTGGTGCAGCATGGCCCTGGAGTTTCCTGCCTCACCTCTCAGCCTGGAACTGACCCAATTCTGTACATTCAGAAATCACAAAATCATAGTTTTGCCACCAGTTTGGGTAAACTGTCAGAGGGTGCTGCTGGACGAGCTGGTCACACGTCCTGGCACATGGAGCTTCTGGATTTACCCAGCGCCTACACTGGTGCTGAGGAGTCCCCCGGCATCCTGGGGGTCAATGGCATCAAACTCATCATCCTGACACTAGTTCTGATGAGCCCAGAAAAAGGCATAGGCTCTCCTGATTGCTGAGTTTCCTTCTGGGTGAAACGTAAGAATTGCCTCCCTGAGATGTGCTGGGGGGTCTGGGTTTTGACAGGGCTCTCCACAGCGCTTGAAAAACACAAAGCTCTCTGGATTTCCAGAACTGATACTTGTTATTCCTCTTCAGCCCTGTAGGACTCGGTTGTTTTTTGCTGGACGTGGGCTGGGTTCAGATCTGCTGATGCTCCATATTCCTGCCCTAAGCCAACCAAAAGCATGTTGCTCTGCTGGTTGTTGCAGAGAAGGACACTCTGAATAATTTGTGCCTGCTCCTATGGCACTGATTTCATATTCATCTGCTAATATGCCCAGCCACACACATTAAGGACTTCAAACGCGATATATCTTATGAATCCTGCTATTGAATTATAAATTTGCTCTGACTGGTTGAAGTGCTGTCATGTCTGCCTCTCCCTGGTCTGTACATGGAGCTGCTCTCTTGTTCCTGCCGTGTCCTGCAGCCACTGGTATAACCCTAGGGAAAAACTTAACTGGGGGCTGCTCTGAGCATCAGTCTGGTTAAGACCCTCAGTGCTGGGGTATTTATTTGGCTGAAGCACTCAAAATCCCTGCCCAAGAAAACTTACATTAGAATCTGCTCTTTCTTGAGATTTGCTGTCCTTACAGCTTGGGGGATGCTGCAGAGACGCCAGCTCAGGTGGCTTTCAGAGCCTCTGTCTCCATGGAAAGCCTGAATAATGGTGTCTAAAACCACAAAAAAGCCAGCGGTTTCTCAGATGTTCTGGATCTCTGCAGTGGCTGATGTTTGCAGGGAGTTCTAGGCAAGGATTCGTGGTGGTGCTGACTTGAGGTCCCGCCACCCCCGTTGTACACTGTGCTCTCCGTATCCCCGGCTCACGGTGGCCAGAGGGCTGTGTTGAGGAAAGTGGATGTGATCTCACTCCCTTCACGGCCAGCCCCCACGTGCTCTTCAGAAACCAGCGTGCCATTTGTCCCCTCTTACCAGCGCCCAGGGAGGAAGGAGGCCAGTGACAAACACATTACATAGCCCTGTGTGAATGCCATTAGGCTTTTCCTTACTATCTCCTGGCTAGGTCATTATTCTGCTCCCTTGACCATTTCTTCTATTCTGTGTCTGTCAGCAGCTGTGTCTCTCAGCCTGCTACATCAATACCTGTGCTTTTGCCTCCTTGCCCCTGATTAGCCACAGGACCGTGGCAAGAGGAGGCAGGTTTGGTGGCTTCACATCACGTTAGAGAAACTTGCAGCTCCTCCGCATCGCAGCGCCCCAGGGAGAGAGGGGTTTGTGGGCTGACCCCCATCTAAGGGATGGATGGAGAGGGGTTTGTGGGCTGACCCCCATCTAAGGGATGGATGGAGAGGGGTTTGTGGGCTGACCCCCATCTAAGAGATGGATGGTGGCGACAGCAGAGGTACCCTGCTGAGCCCCTTGTTGTCTCTGTGCAGACATCACAGGCTGTTTTCTGTGTTGCTGAGCATATATAAGCAAGAAACAAAAGCAACCTGGAGAGAGGAGATGTGAGGAACTGGGGAGGGCTGTGTTGCAGGAAGCACCAGCAAAAAGCATTTAAAGGGAAGGCTCACACCATCAGTAATTAATGCTCCGGTTAGATGCCCCTCTTTTTTTGAGGATCTCAAACTACTTAATTGTTGAGGTCCAGGCACTAAATCATTTCACAATCCATTTTCTCTGTTATCTCTGCACAAGGAGATCAGATACTTCCAGAAAAGTTGGTTTGGGCACTAAAAATCCGAAGTCACTTCTCACTGTGCCTCTGCTTCTCCGTATGGAAGGGAAGTTACACAAACTCATGATTTTTCACACAGCAAGGGTATTTAAGGAAGTCATCAGCGACAGCACTTCGTTACAGGTGTGTTTATGTCCTTAGACCAGCATCTTTTACATCCTCAGACTGGAAACTACATCGCTACCACTGAAGGTGCTTTGTGGGGGGGGGATTACTTAATTGCTTCCCCAGATTATACTGTTAGAAGTTTGCTCCTGCTCTGCAACAAGAAGAGTTTAAGCACCTCAGAAGACAGCCAAAGCCCTGCATCCTTTCTCCAGCCTTCTCTGTCACCTGGCAGCTGTACCCTCCGTGTTTTACAGACCGCCAGCCTGAGGCTGCTGCATCCTTTTAACACACACAGTGAAAACCAGAGCAAAATTCCTAAAGTCTGCAGGGGTGTGGGAATCTGGCCAGGCAAAAGCCAATTACGCAGCCCTTCTCAGTGCTGCTTGTGGAGAGGCAGCAGTTAATATTTGGGGGAAGTCTGGGTGCCCCTGGCCTCTTGCCCATCCGCACCCGTGTCGGTACAGCAGGGTCCCGTCTCGTCCTGCCACCTGATGGACAAGCTCCTTTCCTTCCAGAGACCATGGAAATAGAGAGATTTGCATTCAAGCCCAGCCACGGCAGAGCAAAGTGATGTGGTGACAGCCATAAAGTTCCCAGATAGAGTTGTTACATGATTAATAACAACAGGAGCAGCTTAATAGATAAAGCCATTTCCTTTACCTGGGATCTGTGCTGGGACTTTACTGCTGTAGAGCTTGAATGAACTGAACGAGGATGTTATTGCCAATTAGCGTGCACAGCCACAGACTGAGACCAGCATTTACCTGCTGGTAAATGGCCCGTCTCACCCAGAGCCTCCCCCAGACTCTTGCCAGAGTTTCCTCCTCCCTGGGAGCAAGGGGCAAGTAGAGCCAGGGTGGTTGCCACCAGGGAAGAGGGTGTCAATCATAGCAATTATCCTTCCTCATTGTAAAGGGTTCCAGCATACACAAGGCTGCATGAGGTACTCAGCTGTAATTTGCCCTATTGAAAAAAGATAAACTGCTCTTTCACGAGTGTGATGCATGTAAATAGCATCCCTCTTTTGAAATATCTGTGAGCCCACGTTTTAATATTCATTTTTTCCTCCCTTCAAAGACAGAACAACAAAGCACATCAGTGCTAGATCTCCAGTAAATCCTGACCTGTTGTTAAGCATCCTCGGGTCAGCACATGCTGCTGCTGGGCTGATGAAAGCTATTCTGCCTCTGGAAAGGGATGAATCAAAACAACCCCATAACATCCTGAAGCTCTTCCTGAGAAGCCTGCTCAGGGAATAGGGACCATGACACCTCTCTTATTTTGTGGCTTGTGCTTGAAACCACTTTGCAAAGGTAGACATCTCACTCGATTCCAACTTGAGACAGGTGAGCAGCAAGCATCAACTCTGGGAGGTGGTGGGCACCCACTGTTGTCAAAACAGCTGCTGTGGGTCCCAGAGTCTCTCATGGAGTAGAGCAAACGTAGTAAATGCACTTGCCCAGCTCAAAATGCTGCTCTTTTGCCAGCTGAAAGACCATGTCCTATTGTTGACACCTTCCCACAAGTGCCAAAATTCAAATCATTGGTTCTGGGCTCTACCAAAGTAAGCAGAGCCTCACTGCCAGAGGAGCACACAACCCAAACATGGGATGGAGCATTTTTCTATGTGACTTTTTTTTCTGTCTCGTTAAGTATTGTTCATGACTCTGCATGTCCCTGGTTCCCCAGCTGTGGTCTGCAGATCACTGGTGGCCCAGGAGGCTCTCAGCAGTGGCCTGCAGCTGGTGCACAGGCTCATCAACATCTGCGTGGTGCTTTCCATGACAAGCCAGATGATGTGAGGTCTGTGGCCCAGGAAAATGCTGGCAGCTGGCAGCACCCTGAGGTCCAAATAATTCAGGGCGTGTGAATTTTGAAGGAATAGAGGCAGCCTCTGCTTTACAGGGTTTGTCTCAGCCCAATTTAGGAAGTGATATCTGTGACAGGACAAGAGGAGCAAACTCAGTGGGTCATCCCAGGCAGAGACCAGGCAACCACCCAAGGTGAACCTCAACAAGTTCTATGTTTGGAGCAGAAAACCAACAGCTGAGTCAAACGAAGGGTTGGCAGAAGATATCACTGTGGCCCATTTAATAGACAAATCTGGACGAGAAGAGGCTGAAGGTCTTGGCCAAGGACACGAGCACCTAGCTCCACCACCGTGCTGGCCTGTGGCTTAGCCACCCTCCTCCTTTACAGACCTGCTTGTGGCACAGAGCAGATGTCACCTTACCCTGTCCCCTTTGGCAGCTGACCTTCCCCTCTCCCCCCTCATCCCGTGGTGTGGCAGGGACAGCCATCTCCCCCGCAGCCCTTCTCGGGTGGGCAGCATTTCTGAGGCTCTCCCCTCATTTCCAAGCAACGCTGAGATGCATTAACTCCCTCTCCCCTTTCACTGTAACTGCTTATTTGGCTCTTGTTATTGGATTATTTATAGTAATTCTGCAAAGTGTTTTGGAATCGGTAGAAGGGCACAGTGCTAAATACAATAGCATCACCTCGTGAGATCTGACATTTAAAAACAGGGGATCTAATTACTGAATCCAAGGGAGACAGCAAATGTCAGGAAAAGCCAGCGGCTGTTGGCTTGATACCGTGACTCCCAAACTGCTGCCTGTGGTCAGCCCTGGGCAGAGGAAGCATCTGCAGCCCCTGGGATTTCCCGTGGGGCACACAGCCCGGGAGGACAACTCCATCACCTCTTCAGAGGGTGCAACACGTGGGGTTTTTTTCCAGTGCTGTGAAAACAACAACAAGGTGAGGCTGTGCATGTTCTTGATGGATGGATAAATCTGCTGCTGCCGTCATTCCCACACCCCAAACCCTTCTGCTCAAGTTGGGAGGGTCAAACACATCTCCAGACCTGACCCCAAGGTTTCCAGCTGGATCCAGCCTAAAGCAAAGAGCAGCTTTGCAGCCTGCTCCCTTCTCGGGGAGGAATTCCGGTGTGGAGCGTGTCCAAGCTGTCCGAAATAGCGCAGCTGCCTAAAAGCCCAAGTTAATATTCATGCATCGTGCAGAATTTCAAATACATCCACCTCTCATCAGCAACGTCAAACTGTCTTGACAGTTAATGAACTAGGCACAGACTCTAAAACAGCAAGTTGT
Organism: Calidris pugnax; assembly: GCF_001431845.1. Taxonomy (NCBI): domain Eukaryota; kingdom Metazoa; phylum Chordata; class Aves; order Charadriiformes; family Scolopacidae; genus Calidris; species Calidris pugnax. The sequence goes on along the minus strand of NW_015090832.1, from coordinate 4,444,861 downwards.
AACTGAATAAATATGATAAACAACCTGTTTCCAGATGGCTTTTTATGTAAAACTATTTATGCAGTGTTGATAGATGACAAATTTTATGCCAATAAATCCTCGTATTTTAAAACATTTGCCTTCTTAATTGCCCAGTTTACATGTAAAATATGTTTATGTGCATTGCTAAGTCGAAAAGTGACATGGGAACATCTCTGGACTGAGTAAGCACTATTCCTACAGTGGCCCATCTGTCTGGGCTCACGAGAAGAACAGTGTCACAGGAATGTCACCTGTGAAATACTGCATACAAGGGGAGTCGGATTCTGCTCAAGGGCTGGCATGAAAATATGTGTTGCTGTTAACCTCCTGTTGCTTGCTAGATGGTGTTTGAAGAGAACTTGAAGCCCTGACCCCACGGGTTGGTGGGACCTTAAGGCTGCCAGGGAGATGCAGCTGCAGATGAAGACGGTGCTGGGAGGAGGCTGTGGGTTGACAACGGGTGGTGGTGCTGGGACAGTCACCAGTCACGGAGCCTCTGCTTCCCATCTGTAAAATGGGACAGCTGGTACTCTGTCTTCTGGGATGGCTTTAGGGTAAGCCCACTGATGGCTCCGAGATACCCTCACCCTGCAGGGATTGGGAAGAAGCCAGCTGTGTCCCAGCACTAGAGAGTCTCTTGCACTCTCCCGAGATCTCTTCACCACTGAGGGGTTCCAGTACCTCAGAGAGAGGACACTCTGCTGAAGCAATGACAGCCCAAACCATACAGATAAGAAGTGGGTCTGTGTCTTTGGTAGCTCACGCAGGCTCCCTGGTGCCTTTTGCAGCTTGGTCCTCCTGAACCCCCAGTTTTGCTCCTGGCTGTCTCTGCCACCCACATACAGCAAGGGCACAGTCAGGACCACACACACACTGCCTTGTCCGTCTGTCAAGTTGTGCCGTGAGTCCTCACTGCTGCTTTTTGGCCAGAGGTTGTCATCTGAGCACTCTGCTCTGTCCCCTAGAGGAAAACCCATCCTGCCCCTCCATGCTTCATCAAGCTTTCTCCAGGGGCCAGCCAGACCCCTTCCCCCACCCCCACCACCCACTGGAAGCACAAATTGCAGAGGGACATGCAAAACACAGCAGGAGACACTGAGCATCCTTCAGCTTTGGTGTTGATCCTTGATCCCTGACCACCAAAGCCCCTGGTGACTACGAGGGGATCTTCCGTGGAGTGCTGGCTTCGTCCCAAGGAGCTCAGTGGTGGCAAATGCAGGAGAGAGAGAGCCCTGTTAGACACATAGCTTCCTAATGCAATTAGTTCATGGTTTATCTGCATTCTTATTACTGGCTATTTCCTCTAATAGATTCAATCATGTAAAACATTAACATAAATTGACACCAAGCAGATTTATCCCTTTGAAAATGTTTACTCATTTAAGATTCCTGATGGTTGTTGGGCTCAACTCTACAGTATATTGGGTGTTTTATTTAGCCTTTAACTCATTTATAGGGTATTTATAGGAGAGGGCTTCCCTGAGCAGTAAAACCAGAGGGCTTTGCGCACAACAGCTATGTCCTTCTGACAGGTTTATTTTGTTTTATTTCTCTAAGGGATAGTTTTGCCTCACTCTGTTCTCACCTTAGCATTGCCACTAAAGTCATTAAAAGAAAGTCTGCCCCATTATGTCTTTGGTGACGTCAAGGCACTACAGTCCTGGCAAGGCCAGGGGTGGGAAGGAGGTCAGGGCAGACTCAGTGCTCTCCCTCATACACCAGCACCAGCTGTGCATCCAACTTACTGAGCAGTGGCACTAAATCTGTGCAGGGACAGAGCTGCTGAATCCCCTGTCTGGGAGCAGGGCACAAACCTGTGCAGAGCCCCATGTTATGTGGTGAAGGATCTGGAGAACAAGTCTTGTGAGGAGCGGCTGAGGGAGCTGGGGGTGTTCAGCCTGGAGAAAAGGAGACTGAAGGGAGACCTTCTCACTCTCCACAGCTCCCTGAAAGGAGGGTGTATCCAGGGGGGGTCGGTCTCTTCTTCCAAGGAACAGGTGATGGGACAAGAGGAAATGGCCTCAAGTTGCACCAGGGGAGGTTCAGATTGGATATTAGGAAAAAATTTTGCACTGAAAGGGTTATTAAGTATTGAAACAAGCTGCCCAGGGAAGGGGTTGAAGCACTATCCCTGGAGGTATTTAAAAGATGGGAAACACAGTACTTAGAAATATGATTTAGTGATGGTTTCTGTCAGTGTGGGGTTGATGGTTGGACTCGATGATCTGAAAGGTCCCTTACAACCCAGGCAATTCTATGGTTCTACTTTTCTCTCCTTTCTAGTATTAAACAGGAGCTACCACCACCCCCGTCTGCATCACTAAAACAGAGCAGGATCTGACAGCATCCCACCCCTGGCTGTCTATGGGAGACAGCTCTCTGCTAACGGCTCACCCCAGGCAATGGAGACATGGAGAAGTGAGCAGAGACTTTGTGCCATCCTCTCAGATTTCTGGAAGAGCTTCCAGAGGGTTTTTAGCTTAAACAATATAGTGTGCACCAGCCAGCCTCCCATTAATCTGGGTGCCCTTATCCTGTCAAGAAAGCTAGAGTTTGAAAACTCATGTGCAAGGTATGTGATACTTAACTAACTTTTAAAATGTTTGCCTAATACCTGTTCTTTACAAACAACTTTTTCACCAGTAGAGGTGATGGAGTGTTCTCATATGTCTGGATGGAGTGAGGGTCACCTTCCATACCCTGTGAGTGTCACTAGAGCCTGTCATTAATTTTTTACAGAGATATGGGTTCAGATTAAACAAACCATCACAATGGAAGATAAGTTTTGATGAGTCTCAAACAAAAAACAAACAAAAAAATCATGTTGGAGAAAACTTTAGGCATTGCCAAAATTTTCCATTTTGATTTTCAGGTGGTTTTTGTCTCTGAGTCAAGAGAGAGGAAGGCTTTAGTTTCAAAACATGATTAATCTTGGACTAATCAACAGGCGAAAAAGAAGAAGAAAAGTCAAATACCACATTCAGCTGGAGTTTGTGAATATGGGACATATGACAGCCCATAACTGTACTTTGCTGCACAAAAATTCGTGGTTTTCAAAAAAATCTTGCTTGGCAAAAAAGGAAATAAAAAGAGGATGGACAGAGATCTTGATTTTTCATCCAAATTTGACATAGGGATACCTTTTTGTATTTTTTAACAGGTGGGAAAACCATTTCCCATTTAGGTTTCAGTTATCTCTATGACAGGCATTTTTAGATATGACTTTGATGGGAGCAGGGGGTGGAGAGAAGTCCAGGACCTTCTGTATTAACTTGTATGTATTGTGCAGCTATTGACTGACACATTGCATTCAAAACCTCAAAGCATCAGGTTTTTTAGGACAGGCACATTTGCCTGGGCCAACGCAGTACACCACACTCACAAGGAAGCCCATGGATCAGGGGGGGCAAGAGGCTTGCACAGCCCCTGTGTCCGTCAGGAGCTCCTCTGGAGACTGGGTTAAACTGGGGTTGATACAGCAAAGGAAATACGGCCTCATTTAATCTCATTTCCCCTAAAAAGGGAACTACTCCTTTAGCACCAAAGCGCCTCATCTCCCACCTCCATCAATGTTTTCAAATGGTCCTGCAAAGCCTGGCCAAAAGAGAAGGGACATGGGAAGATGACTGCCCAGCCTCCACTGCCAGCATGAGCCCTCAAAGCAACAGCTCAGCTACAGGTCCTCCCATCTCCTTTTTTCATTCCTCATTTCAGTGACATTTGAGAGTCCTCTCAGATTTTAAAACACATAGATTTTGACATTTTATTACTTGCCTGTCCCTGTTTTATGGTTATTAGGATGGGTGAAAAATTAAGGTTCCTGGAGGCTGCAGTGAAAAACTCTATTTATTCAAAGGGCATGTAAAATATGGCTGCATCTCCTGTAGGCGACAAAGTGAGATTTAGGATTATTTCAGGCTCTCAATCACTTTGCATAACGAGCATGGTACTTCCAGTGTCAGAAGCTCAACCCCAGGTCCTTTCTGCCCACCCAGTAACTCTCATTTCATCCCCTCATGCCTCCAGAGTCCAGGACACCCACCTTGCAGGGGCTGCAGGCACAAGGTGATGTCCGAATTCCTTCACGTTTGTCACAAACATCCACAGTGTCATGATTTCAAGGCAGGATGGGTGGTTAATGCATGTCACCCAAGATCCATATGTGGAGGGTCCAGTAGCTGAGGTTTTCGTCTGTGCCCTGCCTTCAGGGGCCATCACTGCCTGAGCTGAGCCACCTCACCAACGTGATGCTTTTCTGGTTGCCCTGTGTGTCACTCAGTATCCTGGGCCACAGGTGGCATTCCTGCTCTTCGGGCAAGTTGCCTGGCTCAGGGCAGCATCCCCCCCGTGGCTGGTGGGTCATCATCCTGAACTCAGAGCTGCTGGGTTCCTGGCTCTGCAGAGGACTCCTTGGAGAGCCATGACAAACCCCAGCCATCGGATGGGAAAATGAACTCATGACCAACGGAAAACCTAAAATATGCTTCTCTGGAACACCTTATATCTGCCTGAATCTGTGTTTCTGTGGAAATTATTAGAAATATGCCACGGCCTGGAGCAGATCATCTCCTAATTGCTGGGTGATGTGTCCACCGGAAAATCACTTCTGCTTAGGAGGCAGCCTGTCTATACAGGATGGCTCCATGTCAGGGTGACACCACGTGGAATAAGAAGTCCTTATTGCGAATCCTGTGCCTCCAGCCCTTGGGATGCCCAGGCAATGTGGCAAGCTGAAGGACAACAGGAGGCATCCATTGGGTTTCCCAGTGTGATCTGCACCCTGACAGGGATGGGCATGAAGTGCCTCCAGCATCAGACGGGACTTCCACACCAGACAGGGAGTGTCGAAATCATCAGACGCAGATGCAGACCAGCATGCAGCAGTCCCAGAGGTGGCAGGAGGTGGTTTGGTGTCAGAGCAAACTTGCCCACTTGCTACTGGAGCACAGTGTCCCTCCTGTGGTTTTTCCATCTGTGCCATGGGTTCTCCCACCACCCCAGCCCGAGGTGGGCTGCTCTCAAGGACCACAGCCACCCTGAGAGCTTCTGTTGGTGGCTTTCAAACTTTTTCTGTGTATTTCTTATGAATTCATATTTTCTTTGGAAATAGGATTAAGGCCAAAAAAAAAAAAAAAAAAAAAAGAGAGGAAAGCCAAAGCAAACAAACCCCTCTATTTTTTTAAAAAACTGTCTGAAAAGGGAAAATGTTTCATTTTGGCTCGAACACATTTCTATTCTGTCTTTCCTGTGAGAGTAAGAAACGCAGCAAACAAATGAACAACAACAAAAGCAAAGTGAGGCTCCTCAGCAGGAGCCTGTTGCCATACAGCACGCATCAGTGTTCTTCTTCAGTGTTTTCAGTTCAAAATACAAAGAAACACAACAAAAATCTGTTTTCCAGGTGTTATCTGCCTTTCTCAGACTCAGGTGTGAGGCCAAAGAGCAGGATCCCGCTTGGCTGGGGGGACGAGGATGGGCTGGTGGTGGCTGGCACTGGCAGCATGGCATAGAGAGGCCAAAGGCAGCTCCTTGGTGGCTGAAGATGAGAGAAGCTCATCCCCAGTGCTCCTCCTCTCCACGTTTCTCAGCGTTGTGTGATTTCAGAGGCTCTGCCTTGTGCTTCCCCAGCTGCTGTCAGCTTTCCAAGCAAGCCTTACTGCCACCTGTGTTTACTTCTTGCCTGAATTTTAACTCCTGAGACTTCCTAAATAGGAATTGCCTGGAGAAAACGTCAATATTCGAGTGCTTTCCCCCTTTCGGAACATGATGCTCTTACTTAGCCCAGCCACGGAGTCACTTGTGCTCGTTTGAAGGACGCCCAACACAATTGCTGCTTCTCCTCCGAGCCCTTTGTCGAGTTCACGTATTGAACGTAGAAGTCCCTTCCCTTTCAATCCAGCCAGGATCCCATTAGCTACAACATTTTTACAATTCATAAGCCACACCAGGGGTTTGCTTAACACTCATTTGCTAGTCTTTCTAGCTCACTGGCAAGGTGTCCAATTAGTCTAAACAGCTCTTAGCTTTAGTAGAGTTAATTGTTTTGCATTGCACGGCGGCAGCTGGGGAGTGCCCTAAATTTCCCAAGAGGATTTTTAATTATTGCTGCTATGCTGCTGGAACTCATTCTCCTTCCCCTCCCTGAAGCCTCCCATCACCTCTTGTATGTGTTTTCTTCCATTGCAGCACAAGTGGTACCACCAGCATCGCTCATCCGCAATTAACGGGCAACTCTCGGAGCCAGTCGTGGGGGACGAACTGTAAAAAATTGTTTCCCCCCCTTCCCCGTTCTTTGTTTGTCTTTTCTGAAGAACCACTTGTAGATTCTGGCAGAAATGCCACCAGCCCATATTCCCAGCCTCTGCGATTACGGGAACCATCGTTAGCGAGCAGAGAAATGGGTGTAGAAAACTAGAAGCACTTGGAATCTGGCTTGTAGTGTTTTACTGAGTCATTTCAAGGCACATGAAAAATGACAATATACGTAGGCATAACTACTACAAAGTATTGTTTCCCTACTGGTATGGCTTAGGTAGAGACCTGTATCTAAAACCCAAGGTGTGGAGCCTTAGTTTCCCCATCCCAGGCAGAGACTTTAATTACATGACTATCATATCAAAGGTGCATTTACATCCCTCAAGGAAAGTTGTCGAGGCTCATTCCAGGGGTCTGCAGGTGCTGGGGCGCTGCCTGGCTTTTTGTTGGGGGCACACTCCGTTGCTGAATTTCCCATTTTCTCAGTTTCTGATATTTTTCCAGCAAACCCAGGGTCTTACCCCACCCTCCCCACCTGCGCTTCAGACTATGGGCAAATAACAGACTTTTTCTGTAATGAATAAACTGGGAAACTGGTCATCTCTCCAGTGCCACTGTCCCCCCAGACCCTCAGAGTTAGAGACAGAAAACCTGTCCGTTTAATCCAATCTATTTCTTGGGGTCTGTTTAGTCCTTTAAGACCTTTTCCTCCAGTTAAACCAATTCTTAAATTTAAAAACTCTCTAGAAATTTTAAAAAACTAAACCTCTTTAGACACAAAAGGTTTTACTATGAAAATCTGTTAATGAAACGTGCTGCTGTTTCCAAAGCAGTTCATCTGGGAAATTCCCAGATTATATTTTTCAAATTTTTTTGCTGAAATTACCATTGCTCTTTCAAGGCATTCTTGAATATTTGCTGTTATTTACTCTTTTCCCTCTGAAGTGAAATTTAAGCCTGTGAGTGGCACAGAACAGCACAACAAAACCATATGGCAGCAGCCCCTTGTAGTCAGGGATTTGATGGAGATAAAGAGCTGGAAGGGACAGAGAGAGACCCAAGGGGTGTCTTGGCACTGCAGAGGTGTCCATGCAGAAGCTGTCTCCATGTCTTCATCACTCTGAAAAATGACAGGAAAAGTGACTGTATTCTGTAGAGTGATTCAACACTAGGAAAGCCCCGACAAGGTCCAGACCTCAGGTGGAAAATGGTCACAGACCTAGTACTGCGAAGAGTGAAAACCAGTGGAGAAGGAGCCCTGCAGAGGGGCAGGCGTCCTGCTGGTGGAGATGTCATCCTGTGAAAGGGACCGAGCTCTGGCTGGAGGAATAGGGACGGGGTGAGCCTTTCTGAGGTGAGCTGGGATTTGGGCACCACCAATTTCCTCCAGATTCCCAAAACAGCCTTTCCTCTCCCTGCCCTTTGGCTTATTCCTGTGCAAGGCACCAACAACGCGGTTCCACCTCCTGCTTCTTTCCCCCCCCAGCTTTTTACAGTCACTTCCCTCCCTTCTTTCATTCTTCCACTCTTTTCCTTCTCCTCTTTCTTTTCATTTTCTTCCTTCCCGCTGCTTGGGTTTTATCTTTGACGTTTAAAAATGGAACCTGGCTGTAAAATTCACCGTATAGATTATCCATTTTTCAAAAGAGTGCTCCTGACATTATGTGGGGAGAGAGTTCAGGAGGAATATATATAACCGCAATCGAGCAAACAGCAAAAAAAAAAAACGCTTCCTCCAGAGAGTTCCTCACAGTTCACTAAGAAAAAACAAAGCCTAGACACTGAATCATAAACCTCCAGCTTAATTATAGGCACGCAGTGTCACGGTATCACAGCGCCAGTGCCAGCGCTGCGCGGCTGCAGTGTGTGTCTGCCCAGCGCAGGAAAGGAGCTGATGGAGCGCTGAGCTAAGTAATTCTTCAAAAACACTCCATTTAGGAAAAGAAGCGGCAAGAACTATTAGCAATTTCAGTGTGTCAAGGAACTTGGGCATTTCATCTGGGGGAGGGAGGTGGGGAAATCAGTCAAAGTGTTTTCCTCAATGAGGGGAGAAAAATGAGAGGATGAAGACAAGAAAAATAGTTGGAAGGCAGAGAGAAGCTGGAGGCAGAGAGAAATGAGGAAAAAAAGAGCAGATTGAAATCTTCCTTCCCTTGAGAGGGGCAGGGTGGTGTTAGGGGGTAACGGGTGGCAGCAATTCAACGGGTAGAGATTGTTTGAACTGACTTGCTTTTAGAATAACTGGTAAATAAATTTAAAAATAAATTTCGTAAATTAAATATGTCTTATAAACTTGAAAGAAGGAAAGGTTATGTTCAGCCTTTTCCAAACAATCGTTTCTCATTTAGGAAAAACCCATCCCTGTGGTGTCCTCTGGCCTGGACTTTCAGAGAGGTGGCACTGCCAAGGTGCTGGGTGACCTCTCAGAGGTGAGCCCAGGGGCCACCCTCGTTATTGGCTGGGGGCTGCCAGCACTTCTCAGTGAAAGCCCACCTTCCTCGACAGTTTAGGATGAAAGAGAGGATCTGGGGGAGAATGCGGGGGTCGTAAAGACGCAGGCTGCTTCCTGCCAATCCTCAGTGAGGGGCTGGGGACCCCCAGGGAGGGATTGGTCAGGCAGGAACAGGGGGACGGGATGCACCAGCCAGGACACTCTTCATCTCCCCCTGAGCAACCTCAGACAAAACCCAGAAGATGGCATGACGTATATCTGTGCTGACAAACAAGGGAAGCCTGTACGTTTCTTATCAAAAGTTAAATGCAGTATGTTTTATCTCCTTCACCCTGTTTTTTTAAGAGCTGAAGAGCAGTGTCGCTCTTCCCACAGACCTCTCCAACATCTGAGTGGGAAGCTGTCACATTGGAACCAGGGGCCACCCTCGTTATTGGCTGGGAGCACTTCTCAGTGAAAGCCCACCTTCCTCGACAGTTTAGGATGAAAGAGAGGATCTGGGGGAGAATGCGGGGGTCGTAAAGACGCAGGCTGCTTCCTGCCAATCCTCAGTGAGGGGCTGGGGACCCCCAGGGAGGGATTGGTCAGGCAGGAACAGGGGGACGGGATGCACCAGCCCGGACAC